>NC_059194.1:30853290-31200790 GCF_020615455.1 Coregonus clupeaformis
GCTACACCCTCACACCTCATACACACTCCCATATGGAGAGACGAAGAGATAAAGAGAGAGATGGATAGATAGAGAAAAATAGAAGCTTCGATAGATATCAGAGGAGACAGTTTCAGTGTATATTTTCTCAGTTGGAGGGAGGTGGTTATGATGAATGGTTAGGGTGTAGTATTTTTGAAGACCGCCAGCTCTGTCTTCTTCTAGACATACTCCAGTCAGAGGAGACGAGACTGCAGGATCATATATCATGGTCATACAAGCCTGTCAGGACATACAGTACCGTTAAAAAGTTTGGACACACCTACTCATTCCAGGGTTTTTCTTTATTTGTACTATTTTCTACATTGTGGAATAATAGTGAAGACATCAAAACTATGAAATAACACATATGGAATCATGTAGTAACCAAAAAAGTGTTAAACAAATCAACATATATAATAGCCACCCTTTGCCTTTATTACAGCTTTGCACACTCTTGGCATTCTGTCAACCAGCTTCACCTGGAATGCTTTTCCAAGTCTTGAAGGAGTTCCCATATATCCTGAGCACTTGTTGGCTGCTTTTCCTTCACTCTGCGGTCTGACTCATCCCAAACCATCTCAATTGGGTTGAGGTCGGGGGATTGTGGAGGCCAGGTCATCTGATGCAGCACTCCATCACTCTCCTTCTTGGTAAAATAGCCCTTACACAGCCTGGAGGTGTGTTGGGTCATTGTCCTGTTGAAAAACAAATGATTGTCCCACTAAGCCCAAACCAGATGGGATGGCGTATCACTGCAGAATGCTGTGGTAGCCATACTAGTTAAGTGTGCCTTGAATTCTAAATAAATCACATACAGTGTCACCAGCAAAGCACCCCCACACCATAACACCTCCTCATCCATGCTTTACGGTGGGAAATACACATGCAGAGATCATCCGTTCACACACACCGCGTCTCACAAAGCCACGGCGGCTGGAACTAAAAATCTCAAATTTGGACTCCAGACCAAAGGACACCGGTCTAATGTCCATTGCTCGTGTTTCTTGGCCCAAGCAAGTCTCTTCTTCTTAGTGGTGTCCTTTAGTAGTGGTTTCTTTGCAGCAATTCAACCAAGGCCTGATTTACACAGTCTCCTCTGAACAGTTGATGTTGAGATGTGTTTGTTACTTGAACTCTGTGAAGCATTTATTTGGGCTGCAATTTCTGAGGCTGGTAACTCTAATGAACTTATCCTCTGCAGCAGAGGTAACTCTGGGTCTTCCATTCCTGTGGCGGTCTTCATGAGAGCCAGTTTCATAATAACGCTTGATGGTTTTTGCGACCGCACTTGAAGAAACTTTCAACGTTCTTGAAATGTTCCATATTGACTGACTTTCATGTCTTAAAGTAATGATGGACTGTTGTTTCTCTTTGCTTATTTGAGCTGTTCTTGGTCTTTTTTCAAATAGGGCTATCTTCTGTATACACCCCCCACACACACACACACCTTGTCACAGCACAACTGATTGGCTCAAACACATTAAAAAGGAAATAAATTCCACAAATTCACTTTTAAGAAGGCAAACCTGTTAATTGAAAAGCATTCCAGGTGACTATCTCATTAAGCTGGTTGAGAGAATTCCAAGCGTGTGCAAAGCTGTCATCAAGGCAAAGGGTGGCTATTTGATGAATCTCAAATAAAAAATATATTTTGATTTGTTTAAGACTTTTTTGGTTACTACATGATTCCATATGTGTTATTTCATAGTTTGGATGTCTTCACTATTATTCGACAATGTGAAAAATAGTAAAAATAAAGAAAAACCCGTGAATGAGTAGGTGTGTCCAAACTTTTGACTGGTAGTGTATATTATCTCAACCCCCTCTGTGTGTGTGTGTGTGTGAGAGAGAGAGTGTGAGTAGCGAACTACATGTAGTTCAAATAGTAATGTAATTACATTTTGCAGAAGCTTGGTGGTAGTTGAACTAAATTCAATTACCACTAGGTGGTGTTATCAGTAGTTAATAAAAAATGTATGATAATATGGATGAAGTACGCAAGAATTTCCTTTCTTTTTCTTCGTCAGACCTGCCTAATTGCCACTTGAAATATAGTTTTTGTCTTTAATAGGCTACATTAAACATTATGTTAACATCTGATTCGAGTGATCTGCCTCCTGAGTGGCGCAGTGGTCTAAGGCACTGCATCACTGTGCTAGCTGTGCCACTAGAGATCCTGGTTCGAATACAGGCTCTGTTGCAGCCGGCCGCGACCGGGAGACCAATGGGGCGGCGCACAATTGGCCTAGCGTCGTCCAGGGTAGGGGAGGGAATGGCCGGCAGGGGCGTAGCTCAGTTGATAGAGCATGGCGTTTGCAACGCCAGGGTTGTGGGTTCGATTCCCACGGGGGACCAGTATGAAAAAAAATAATATAATAATAAATAAATAAATAGAATATGTATTCACTAACTGTAAGTCGCTCTCGATAAGAGCGTCTGCTAAATGACGTAAAATGTAAAATCTGCCCTTGAGCAAGGCAGTTAACCCCCAAAAACAACTGCTCCCCGTGCGCCGATGATGTGGAGATCGATTAAGGCAGCCCTCCCGCACCTCTCTGATTCAGAGGGGTTGGGTTAAATGCGGAAGACACAGTGTTGCAACAGACTAGGACCTTTCCCTTCCTATTCCCTTTTCGCAAGTTGTATTCCATGACATTTCATGTAACTAAACAATATTAAAGGTAGCTTTAGTGTAGCTTAACTTCTTTCAGTTTGAACTAATTGGTAGCTTGATAAACAATATTTTCAGTGTGTGTGTGTGCATGTGTGTGTGAGCCATTAGATGAGTTAAACAGCATTGTATTCTGGTTAAGTGGTTGAGTTAGGTATATTGTCTGATTATTGTGTGCAGATGAAAATGGAGGAATGGTTTGTTTCTGTTTGGGTATTATGTGAGTGTATGAGCATTCAATGTATGGTAGCTACATGTTTAAAAGCATTGTGTTTGTGTCTGTGTGGTAATGTTATAGGTAGCCTTCCCTCAGTCTGCTAACAAAGCAGCAGTTTTTATAAAATCAACAGGCAAGTGAGCATGCTCCTCTCATCTGGCGGCTTCAAGCGTGGGAAATATGTCTGTGTGCGTGCGTGCAGTTCGTTCGTTCGTGTGTGTGTGTGTGTGTGTGCCTTTGTGTGGATGCATGTCTATTTATGTTCCCAGGTCGGTATCAGGGTCCGCAAGGATGGGGAGCAAGGGGCATCGTCACACCTCTCTTTCTCTAATCCTCTGATTGGTCGTCGATCCATCACCAAGACAATCTGATTGGCTATTAGCTCTGGCTGTGAACTGAGGGAGCAGGTGGGAGAGGGCCTTATTTCCGCTCTGTTGCTAGGTTACAGGTATGCCTAATAGATGTGGAGATAGATAGAGTAAAGATAAGGATGAGGATGGGCGTTTGTGTTGTGGTGGAGGTAGGGGGGGGGGAGTGGGGGGGGGGTGGTGGGGGTGTGAAAGTCAGTTTGTCAGTGTGCAAGTGAGAAGGGTCGGGTCGTTTGGGTGAGGGAGAGAGAGATACAGAGAGAAATACTGTGAGAGAGAGAGAGCGAAAGTGTGCGAGCGAGACAGAGAGAGAGAGAGAGAGAGAGAGAGAGAGAGAGAGAGAGAGAGAGAGAGAGAGAGAGAGAGAGAGAGAGAGAGAGAGAGAGAGAGAGAGAGAGAGAGAGAGAGAGAGAGAGAGAGAGAGAGAGAGAGAGAGAGAGAGGGAGAGATAGACGGTGGGGATGTTCTAGGGCCTGATCCTGGTTCTAGGTGTGTACTCTTTTTATCCGGAGTTCTTCAGTCATCAATTGTATGAGCACCAAAGAAAACACACACCACACACATACACAGAGGCTTTGGGATCATCCCGCCGATGTTGCTGATCTGAGAGGAGTGATTGGTTTTTCATACATTAGAATGCAGCAGTATTAATCACTCTCTGCTTTAGATATCACTGTTCAGGGAACTGCCTTTCCACTGCAGTTAGATTGCAATCACTAAACAGTCCGGTATAAGAAGGATTGATGAATCTCCGTCCCGGCCGGTCAGTATTCCATGTTAGGAATGGCGTGTTAGCAGGGATAGGAATACAGCTCAGAGCACACACACACGCACGCACACACACACACACACACACACACACACACACACACATACACACACATACACGCACGCACACACACCCACACACAAACACACATAGCTCAGAGACACTGATTGAATCCCAAAAGGCACACTCTTCCCTATGTAGTGCACTGCTTTTGACCAGGACCCACTGCCTAGCTCACAATGCTGGAGATAGAGGAACCACTGTAACTATACAGGAGAATAAAATGCTGTTTCACCCCTACTGCAGCTAGCTACTCTATCCTATTTAAATGCCATTCTCCTGCATTGTCACCTTTCGGTATATGCTCATAGTAAGATACTGTTTTTATTGTAAAGATATTCCATTGACATTAAGACAGGCTTGTCATGTAGTCTCATGTGGATTGTCACATATAGCTGTATATTCTTACAGTAAGTGACAATGCTTTAGGGGAAGGTCTATAGGGATATAGTTCATATTAGAAACAAATGTTTGTTCTTGTGTTTTGTATTTTCACCTTGTGAATGTGTCTGAGGGATGAACAGTGAGTTGAGAATGATGTTGACAGTTTCTAAAATGCTTTTTGACTATGCATACACCTCTATCTCTCACATTCTATTTCTTTCTCCGTCTCCTTTCCGTATCTCTCTTATTCTTTCCCTACAGTATATCCATCCCTCCCTCCCTCACCCATCACCCCCGGGGAGTGATTAATGCTAGACTGCCTCAGCAGACATATCTGCTCTGTCAGGCTGAAGCCAGCATTGTTAAGTCTTGGATCAACTGAGGACTTTCCACTGGGCCATACAGAACAGTAGGACAGTAAAAAAAAAAGATGAAGGGAAAAAGAGGTGTAAAAACAGAAGAAAGTAATGGGAAACTTTAAACAGTCTCAGACGTGTGTAGGCTAGGTCTTAAACTCACCGCATATAGGAAAGGAAGATCCTAGAAATACTCCCAAACACAGACAAAGACACAGACGCACGCACACACACACACTTGTCTTGACTCCTCAGTGTCCGCTGGGCCAGGAGAACATCTGGCTGGCTGGGAATGCTGCCGGAACGCTAGTCGAACGCCAGGAGAACACTAGAGGAACGTACCAAGGAGGACGGAGCCACATTCCAGATGTGCTTACTGACCCTGGAATGCTACTTTACCTTACAGTTTTACCTTCCTTCCTTCCATCTCTCTCTCTTTCTCCTCTTTTTACCTTCTATGTTTTCTCTCTGCCTCTCCAGTTCTTATATACACCTCTATTCCCTTTCACAGTCTCACGTTTCTCCTCAATTACTCCACAAAACCTCCTCCTTTCCGGTCTCCTTTCATACCATACTTTTCTCCTGTTTCCACCCCCCCCTCTCTCTCTCTCACTCTCTCTTTCTCTGTCTCTTTCTGATTCAAAACACCCATAGATTGAGATGTTTTGTCAGAAACCAGAGGTAATGAATGGGATGAAGAGAGAGAGACACAGAGAGAGAGAGAGAGAGAGAGAGAGAGAGAGAGAGAGAGAGAGAGAGAGAGAGAGAGAGAGAGAGAGTGTGGTGTCATCCCCAGACGGCCTGCCTTCCTTGAGTACTGTCTCACCTGATTCAAAACACCCATAGATTGAGATGTTTTGTCAGAAACCAGAGGTAATGAATGGGATGAAGAGAGAGAGACACAGAGAGAGAGAGAGAGAGAGAGAGAGAGAGAGAGATAGAGAGAGAGGAAAAGAGAGAGAGAGAGAGAGAGAGAGAGAGAGAGAGAGAGAGAGAGAGAGAGAGAGAGAGAGAGAGAGAGAGAGAGAGAGAGAGAGAGAGAGAGAGAGAGAGAGAGAGAGAGAGAGAGAGAGAGAGAGAGAGAGAGAGAGAGAGAGAGAGAGAGAGAGAGAGAGAGAGAGTGTGGTGTCATCCCCAGACGGCCTGCCTTCCTTGAGTACTGTCTCACCTACACTGCGCTCCCTCTATTTCAACACAACCACACCCTGGCGGAAAACGGTTCTACCCGGGAGTCACGCTAAATAGGCTGGCCCCTATTCTTAAATGCTAACCTCTGGATGTTTATCTAAGGAACACTACTAGTGTCGGAGTCCCAAATGGCACCCTATTTCCACTATAGTACACTAAGGCCCATACGGTTCTGGTCAAAAGTAGTGCACTATAAAGGGAAAAGGGTGAAATTTGGGAAGCAGTCTACCAGTCCTTCCTCTGCACCTGGAAATAACATAATGAACGAGCGTCTTACTCAGTCAATGTTAGAGAAAACAGGGGAGGGAGGAGGGAGAAGGAGGAGGGAACCGAGGGAGAGGAGGATGGAGAAAGGGGGAGAGAGAGAGAGAGAGAGAGAGAGAGAGAGAGATGGTGACAAAGGAGAAAGAAGGAGGGAGCATGGAGAAGCATGTGCAAGTAGAGAGGAGTTGAGTAGGAGGAAGGGAGGGGTAAGAATGGAGAAGGAGTCCCCAGACACTGGTTGAGCTGGTGAGGTTCAGAGCGTGTGACCTGGGGTCAACCTCTAAACAAGAGGAAGTGCTCTGTGTGTTACTGGAACTGTGACTAAAGCCTGAGTGGGCTGCCTGCTATGGAGAGGGTCAGAGAGAGATGAAGAGACACATGAGATGTGTCCCAAATGGTATCCTATTCCCTATATAGTGCACTACTTTTGAGCAGGGCAGATAGAGCTCTTCCACGGTAACAGTGTGATGCTGAGACTCCGATTTTTTGTCAAACTAAAACCAATGATTGCAAAGTTAAACAAACCATATAACTCTATGCACAAGGACTACTTTTAACAATTTCCAATTGAAGAACAGTACAGATGCAAAGTTTGGTAACAGAATGACGGTTTGTGCTGTTTGTGCCGTCATTCTGTTACCAAACTTTGCATCTGCACTGTTCTTTAAGTAAATGTGTTTTTGTAAAAATGTAGTCGTTGTGCATAGAGTTGTATGGTTTGTTTAACTTTGCATTTTTTTTAATGTATTTTTAACATACTGTCACGATCGTTGACAGATGAAGCGGACCAAGGCACAGCGTGATAAGCGTACATACTTTATTCAGTGTACACAACACGAACCAAAACAATAAACCAAACGATACGTGAAGTCCTAGGTTATACACAAAACCTTAACGGAACAAGATCCCACAAAACTAACATGCCAAAAGGCTGCCTAAGTATGGTCCCCAATCAGAGACAACGAGCTACATCTGTCTCTGATTGGGAACCACCCTGGCCAACATAGATATAAACGATCTAGAACGAAACACATAGAACACCAACACAACAGGGTAGGGGCCGGGTGTGACCACCACTCTCTCTCTACCCCCCCCCGTTGCGCCCCTGGTCTGGTCTGGCCCCGCTGGCCGGAGCTGGACTGAACACCGGTGGAGCGGATTGCTCTGGCTCCGGAGTGGAGCAGCTGACCGGTGCCGGACCAGGCACCGGTGGAACAGGCACGGACCGTGCCGGACTGACGGTGCGCACCACTGGCTTGGTGCGGGGAGCAGGAACGGGCCGGACCGGGCTGACGACGCGCACCACTGGCTTGGTGCGGGAGCAGGAACGGGCCGGACCGGGCTGACGACGCCGCACCACTGGCTTGGTGCGGGGAGCAGGAACAGGCCGGACCGGGCTGGCGGCAGCGCACCACTGGCTTGGTGCGGGAGCAGGAACAGGCCGGATCGGGCTGGCGACGCGCACCACAGGCTTGGTGCGAGGGTCGGGAACAGGCCGGACCGGGCTGGCGACGCGCACCACAGGCTTGGTGCGGGGAGCAGGAACAGGCCGGACCGGGCTGACGACGCGCACCACTGGCTTGGTGCGAGGGACAGGAACAGGCCGGACCGGGCTGGCGACGCGCACTACTGGCTTGGTGCGGGGAGCAGGAACGGGCCGGACCGGGCTGGCGACGCGCACCACTGGTTTGGTGCGAGGGACAGGAACAGGCCAGACCGGGCTGGCGACGCGCATCACTGGTTTGGTGCGAGGGACAGGAACAGGCCGGACCGGACTGTGGAGATGGACTGGAGGTCTGGAGCGGAGAGCTGACACAACCCGTCCTGGCTGAATGCCTATTTCCACACAATCTGTGTGAGGCATCAGCACAGGACGTACAGGGCTGTGCACTCGTACTGGCACTACAGCACGTGGCACTGGCGCAGGATATCCGGGACCGAGGAGGGGTACTGGAGGCCACGAGCGTTGAGCCGGCACACTCCGTCCTGGCTGCATTCCCACCTTAGCACGACACGTGCGTGGTGCTAGCACAGGACGTACAGGACTGTGCCGGAACACTCGCAGCACAGTACGTGGCTCCGCATAACACGGAACCTGCCCAGTCTCACACTGCCTAGCCTGAGTACGGGGAGTTGGCTCTGCTCTACCTCTAGGCTCCGCCAACCACCCTTCCAGCCCCCCAAACCTGATGGCCTCCTCTCCTAATCCGCCAATTCGTCCTGTAGCTGCCTCCAGCAGCCCCGTCGTCCACGCCATGTGCCCCCCCAAAATGTTTTATTGGGGTTGCCTCTCGCGTGTCCGTCGTCGGCACGGTTGGCGCTGTTTCTCCTCTCCTGCCTGGGCATTCACTTTTGCCCATGGCCCTCTGCCCACGAATATGTCCTCCCAAGACCACCATTCGCCCACCTGGGACATCGCCAACTTCTCCTCCTGGGCACGCTGCTTGGTCCTCTGGTGGTGGGATCTTCTGTCACGATCGTTGACAGATGAAGCGGACCAAGGCGCAGCGTGATAAGCGTACATACTTTATTCAGTGTACACAACACGAACCAAAACAATAAACCAAATGATACGTGAAGTCCTAGGTTATACACAAAACCTTAACGGAACAAGATCCCACAAAACTAACATGCCAAAAGGCTGCCTAAGTATGGTCCCCAATCAGAGACAACGAGCTACAGCTGTCTCGGATTGGGAACCACCCTGGCCAACATAGATATAAACGATCTAGAACGAAACACATAGAAAACTAAACAATAAAAATCCACACCCTGGCTCAACATTTAAGAGTCCCCAGAGCCAGGGCGTGACACATACGTACAGTGGGGAGAACAAGTATTTGATAAACTGACGATTTTGCAGGTTTTCCTACTTACAAAGCATGTAGAGGTCTGTAATTTTTTATCATAGGTACACTTCAACTGTGAGAGATGGAATCTAAAACAAAAATCCAGAAAATCACATTGTATGATTTTTAAGTAATTCATTTGCATTTTATTGCATGACATAAGTATTTGATCACCAACCAGTAAGAATTCTGGCTCTCACAGACCTGTTAGTTTTTCTTTAAGAAGCCCTCCTGTTCTCCACTCATTACCTGTATTAACTGCACCTGTTTGAACTTGTTACCTGTATAAAAGACACCTGTCCACACTCAATCAAACAGACTCCAACCTCTCCACAATGACCAAGACCAGAGAGCTGTGTAAGGACATCAGGGATAAAATTGTAGACCTGCACAAGGCTGGGATGGGCTACAGGACAATAGGCAAGCAGCTTGGTGAGAAGGCCACAACTGTTGGCGCAATTATTAGAAAATGGAAGAAGTTCAAGATGACAGTCAATCATCCTCGGTCTGGGGCAAGATCTCACCTCGTGGGGCATCAATGATCATGAGGAAGGTGAGAGATCAGCCCAGAACTACACAGCAGGACCTGGTCAATGACCTGAAGAGAGCTGGGACCACAGTCTCAAAAAAACCATTAGTAACACACTACGCTGTCATGGATTAAAATCCTGCAGCGCACGCAAGGTCCCCCTGCCAGCGCATGTCCAGGCCCGTCTGAAGTTTGCCAATGACCATCTGGATGATCAAGAGGAGGAATGGGAGAAGGTCATGTGGTCTGATGAGACAAAAATATAGCTTTTTGGTCTAAACTCCACTCGCCGTGTTTGGAGGAAGAAGAAGGATGAGTACAACCCCAAGAACACCATCCCAACCGTGAAGCATGGAGGTGGAAACATCATTCTTTGGGGATGCTTTTCTGCAAAGGGGACAGGACGACTGCACCGTATTGAGGGGAGGATGGATGGGGCCATGTATCGCGAGATCTTGGCCAACAACCTCCTTCCCTCAGTAAGAGCATTGAAGATGGGTCGTGGCTGGGTCTTCCAGCATGACAACGACCCGAAACACGCTGCCAGGGCAACTAAGGAGTGGCTCCGTAAGAAGCATCTCAAGGTCCTGGAGTGGCCTAGCCAGTCTCCAGACCTGAACCCAATAGAAAATATTTGGAGGGAGCTGAAAGTCCGTATTGCCCAGCGACAGCCCCAAAACCTGAAGGATCTGGAGAAGGTCTGTATGGAGGAGTGGGCCAAAATCCCTGCTGCAGTGTGTGCAAACCTGGTCAAGACCTACAGGAAACGTATGATCTCTGTAATTGCAAACAAAGGTTTCTGTACCAAATATTAAGTTCTGCTTTTCTGATGTATCAAATACTTCTGTCATGCAATAAAATGCAAATTAATTACTTTAAAATCATACAATGTGATTTTCTGGATTTTTGTTTTAGATTCCGTCTCTCACAGTTGAAGTGTACCTATGATAAAAAATTACAGACCTCTACATGCTTTGTAAGTAGGAAAACCTGCAAAATCGGCAGTGTATCAAATACTTGTTCTCCCCACTGTACATACATTTTAAAGTGAAAAAATCTCAGTCTCAGCATCACTGTTATCATGGATTTGCCCTTATGTTCCACCCAGGCTTTTTTATCCTCTCTTCTCTCTCTTCTGTGTCTTCACTTGCTTCTCTGTTTTTTGTCTTTTAGTTATTAGGGGGAGGGGGGTGCAGTAAGCCATTGTTTGGACTAGACTAGGTCATGATATGGTCCTCAGTGACGTCCTGGTAACTTACAAGGAACTAGACAAAGGTCCACCAGAGAATGTTACCTTGGGACCATCATGCGGTGTCCTCTTGACCATCATGAAAGGTCCTCTTGTGGTCATTGAATGTCCCATTGATAACGTCCTATCTGAACCAAATAGGAACCTTTTTGTAGCGTTCCCTAATGGACATAAAAATACCTTATTATAACATTATACTGCGACCAAACCGGGACCTGTACTGAATGTCCTCTTATGGTCCTGAGGTTAACGTCATGTTTCAATGTTTCTAGAACGTTCTCAGAACGTCAGTGGGATAACATTTCGCCGAAACCTTTAAAGGGACCTAATGGGAACGTTGCCTAATGTCCTAAGTTTTCTGGGTCCTTGTGTGTTTGTGTGCGTGCGTACATGTACCCTGTGAGTGTGTGTACGTGCCTCTGTGTGTGTGTGTGTGTGTGTGTACGTGAGCTCCTGTGTGTGTTTCCTGGAGCGTCGGCCTGTGTTTAGAGACCACTCTGTGTAATGAGCGGGACAGGGTGACAGGGCCAGGGTTGCATCACTAAGTCCCCCAGGGCCTAAATCACAGTGGCATCTGCCACCAGAACCAGACCTGAGGTCAGCACAGCACAGGACTGCAAAGGGAACAGAGGACAGACAGACAGAGGTGCATAATACCACGCTCCAATGGAGCCACTGTACTGTAGACCTGCAGTGTGTGTGTGTGAATGTGTGTGAGCGAGAGGTTGTGTTTATGTTTGATAATTCCTGTTTGCCATGTGTTATAAGTAAAGGCTTTATTATATACCTAGTCCTCATCTTCCTGTAGCATATCCCAGATTTATGTAATTTGGCAATCCATTCTCTCTGCTGGAAATTAAGCAAACAATTTAATTCACTTAATTAATCTGTTTTAATACTTAACATTAATTACTTCTCTCTCTCCTTCCACCCTCTCTCTCTCTCCTCTCTCTCCTCCCACCCTCTCTCTCCCCCTTTCTATCTCTCCCCATATCCCTCTCCCCCTCTCTCTCGCTCCCCCTCTACCTCTCCACTCTATTTCTCCCCTCTCTATCTCTCCCCCTCTCTCTCTCCCCTATCTCTCTCTTGCTCTCACTTCCCCCCTTCCCTCTGTCTATCTGTTTCTGTCTCTCTATCTCCCTCTTTCTCTCTCTCTCTCATGAATGAGCTTGGCTGTCATGAGTATATCTTCTCACAACACTATCTGCTTGTAAATATCCAGTAAGTGCAGAGATAGAGAACAGAGTCTGTATCCACAAAGAGTCTCAGAGTAGCCTTTTAGATCATAATGAATAACATTATATGGACAGATCCTAGATCAGCACTCCTACTTTGAGACCGACCTAGATCACCCAGATAGTGGTCTCACAGATCCTAGCTGAGGGGGGTGGTATGGTATAGTATGGCGGTATCACTTTGATCCGTGGCCACAGCATCCTCCGTAACACCCCCTACTGTTCTACTGTTACTCCTGCCCAGGACACTTAGACTCCTCTCACGTTTCACACGACTGACAGTACAAGGGCTTTATATAGTCCCAGTATGTTCATAAAAACAGAGTCTGCATCCCAAATTGAATCATATTCCCTACACAGTGCACTACTTTTGACCAGAGCCTTATTGGCCCTGGTAAATATTAGTGCACTATATAGGGATATGGTGCCATTTGGGACGCAGACAGAGCCTCCTCATGTGTAAGAGAACCTCCTGGTTGTGTGGGCCATATTTAGAGCTCTGAGATGATGACTTCAAGGCCTCAGGAGGGCTGTGGTTTGTGTCAGGGTTTCAATGACCAGAAAGGTAATAATAGCCTACAGTTTTAGAGTGCTACGTTTAGTGTGTGTGTGTGTGTGTGTGTGTGTGTGTGTGTGTGTGTGTGTGTGTGTGTGTGTGTGTGTGTGTGTGTGTGTGTGTGTGTGTGTGTGTGTGTGTGTGTGTGTGTGTGTGTGTGTGTGTGTGTGTGTGTGTGAGTGGGTAAGTGTGTGTGTGTGAGTGTGTGTGTGTTTCCTAGGGTAGCTTTAAGGCGGGAGAAAGATAGAAATAGAAGTGTATGGTTTAGATAAATCATACTTGTTATAGTGGGTCTTTTCATGCTTTTTTATTTATTTTCCATTTCATTGACTGTGATAAAGTGACTGAAATAAATAGTTGGTGTGGGTAAGATAGAGATACTGTACACTATCAGGAAAGGGATTTTCCCAGTAGTGTTCTCTAACCTTAAATAGTTATCTTTCATGATATTTCCATCATTCTAAATCTCTCTTTGTTCATTTTTGTTCATGGTTATATTTTTCATAGTTATATTTTTTCTGTTTGTTCATGGTTTTGGTTTTAGGTATAGTTTTATTATCTGATATTGAGAAGAAGGGAGACTATTCCAGACAGTTGTAATGGGCAGTCAGTGATCCTGCACTGGTCCCTACTTGCCTCCTTGTTCCTGTTTCCTTGTTCCTGTTTCTGAAAGAACATGATGCACTCTTGAATCTATAGAGACTCTTTGATGTTTTATTCACTCTTCTTTAAGACTGGAGTTGTCCAGTTCTCTCTCTCTCCCTCCCTCCTCCCTCTCTTCGATCGATCCAACCATGTCTCCCATTCCCACATGTCATCTTTTTCTTTGACACGGCTCTCCTCTCCTGTCTGCTTGGTATTCTGGAGCGGGAAGCCATGCACCAGCACAGATCCATCAGCTCCGATCGTAATGCTGCACCACGGCTCAGATGGAACAGAGGGATGAGCGGAGAGAGAGAGAGAGAGAGAGAGAGAGAGAGAGAGAGAGAGAGAGAGAGAGAGAGAGAGAGAGAGAGAGAGAGAGAGAGAGAGAGAGAGAGAGAGAGAGAGAGAGAGAGAGAGAGAGAGAGAGAGAGAGAGAGAGAGAGAGAGAGAGAGAGAGAGAGAGAGAGAGAGCAGGTCAATGGCTTGTCGACATCCTTCTGGGACCAAAGTCTCAGACTGACAGGGAGAAAGAGGGAGAGAGAGAGAGGGAGAGAGAGGGAGAAAAAGAGAGAGGGAGAATAAGGCTTATCTTTTGCCGTAGAATAGAAATCCAATGCCTTCGCTTTCATTGTCATGCTATACAGTATCTATACCTCTAATGTATTGATGTAGCTCATGATACAACTAACACACATATTGGAGTAGGCCTGTGTGCAGGCTTTATGATTCCCTGTTTAAGATGTATAAACACCTCAGTTCCTCTGCACTGTCGGATCATAATAATACTGCTGATTTACTGTACCCAGCACCGGAGTTATCCTGTATTAGTGTCATTCTCCCCTGCAGTAACTGTAATGTCAGATAATGATATAATCATAGGAATTAACCATGACAGGCTTGGTGTAGTTAAATGGGTCAATCTGAAATGACACTCTATTCCCCTTTTGGTCGAAGCCACATATCAAACAGGACTCTGGCCAAAATGGGAATTTAACCTATAGTAAACCCAAGCTATATGGCGTGGTATTTACAGTAGTTCAGGGCCTGTATTCACAAAGAGTCCCCGTGTAAGACTGCTGCTATTAATGAATAAGATTATATGGACAGGTGGGGATCTGATCCTAGATCAGCACTCCTACTCTGAGACGCTATGTGGATACAGGCCCAGAGGTGTACTGCACTGTTGTGTACAGTGGAGAGTCAATAGGAGTTAAAGTATTGGCGAAACACTGCTGAACAAGGAACTACTATAGCTGAGTTAGCTCTGCTCCAGTGCAGCTCTCAGTCTAAACCAGTGGAATAACATCACATTCCCTGCTGCGTCGCAATCCAGTGAAAACTTTCCCCAGCTCTTTGCCGAGCAACAATTTCTCTATTTTCTCTCTCCCCCACTTCACACTCCTCCGTTAGGATCATTCACCATCCCTTCTTCAACCTGTCAGAGGGAAGAGGGAGAGTGACAGCGAGCGTATCAGGCGTATCAGTGTTTGTGTCTCTCTTTTTCTCATCTTCTTTTCTATCTTTTCCCTCTAAAGCCCCAGAATCCTCCTCTTCAGTTCTCCCCCATGGTTTTGCTCCTCGGCAGTCGGTTGCCGTGGTAATTACCAGTTGTCTAAACAGACAGATGGAATTACAGAGAGTGACAGGCAATTTTGCGAGCTCCTGTTTTTTCACTGTGTGTGTGCGTGTGTGTGTGCGTGTGTGCGTGCGTGATTGTGTGTGTGTGTGTGTGTGTGTGGGTGTCAGAATGGGGAGCAGGTTAGGGGGAATTAGCTGACAGGGAAGGATTTCGACCTGGACTAACGTATTTCCTGCTACGGTGGCTCTGATACCAGGTGTCATCCTCTCTCTCTCTCTCTCTCTCTCTCTCTGTCTCTCTCGCTCATCAGTGTTAATTTCGTCAACAATAATTATAACGGTCACTTCAGTCAATCGTCAATCTTTTGAACTGATGAGCCAGGACACTTCAATTGTAACTAACCTAAACTAGAAACAATATTGTTACTCTTACTTTCATGTAGGTTATTTTTGCTTTGATCACATCAGAAGCTTTATTTTGTGTTGCTGCTCTCGCGGACCGCAAATGCGAAAGCAGTAATTATTTTCCAATTGGAAATATTAATGCTATTTGCTATTTCCTGAATATTACAGTAATATTTCTGGAATTGTTGGAAAGCGCAGATTCTCCCTTTGTTAAGGGATTCACTGTTATTTACCCCCATCCCAAGGTTATGATGGGGAGAAAAAAGCTGTATGCCTAAATTGTTTAACCTGTAGCCAAGCCAGTAAAATGTGACTAAGACTAAAAGGTATTTTAATCATGAAGACTGACTAAAACTAAATCTAAAATAGATGCCAAAATGAACACTATCTCTCATTATATCTCCATCTCTCTTCTGTCCTTGTAAGGCTGTGGCCTATCCCCTGTTCCCCACAGCCCCAGGAGAGGAGAAGAGAGGTTTTAGCCAGTTACATGGATTTCATGGCTCTCTGACTTTTAGCTGGGGGAAAGTTTCCAAGAAAATGGGATTAGTGAGCGAGTTCCCAAGCCAGGCTTAATATGATATTATGTCATTATTATTATGCATTGTACTGAAATAGACTAACTGACAAACTCTCTCTCTTTGTCTCTTCTCTCATCGCTCTCTCTCTCAGGCTGGTATGATCAGGACGGAAGAGGAGGAGTTCTTCATCGAGCCAGTGGAGCGGGGGAATGGAGTGATGGGGGAGGAGGAGGGAGGAGGAGGGCGTCAACACGTCGTCTACCGCTCCTCCTCTGTGAAGAAAACGCCCGTCAGCGGCCTCGCGGCAGACTACCACTCTAGAGGTCTGTGATTGGTTACTTACTTCCTGCTTTCCAATGTGGCATATACCTACTGTATACACCTACAAATGTGACCGACCGGCTCGATTTGGTCTTATGTAGCAAAATGTGAAATTGTGTTTTTTACATTGGATACAAGTAGAGACTCAGAGCTAGAAAATTGTATATAATACACTACAGTTGAGGAATAATGGGAAAGTAATTCTGCTTTGAAAGTTAATAAACTTGTAACCTCACTTTTGTGAAAATGACCCTTGTATGTTTTGGTACCTACTGGAGAGCTCTTCTTTGTCTACACCCATTCAGCATCGTTCACACCCTTTTAACCTTTAGCCCCACCCATCTCTTTAAGGATTCACATGTGAGGCTATGTACTAAACAACCAAAGATTTCAAGACTAAAGGCTGATTTATACTACGGGGTGTGTTCGTAAATTTAATCTGGAGTGCCAGAGTGTGCTCTGGGCGTTCGTAAACTCAGAGCGTTGTCAGATTGGCCGTTCATAAATTCAGCGCGTTTCGCTCTCGGAGCGTTCAGAGCGCACGCTGGACGCTCTGGCCGAAAAGTAGTGTTGATCCAACCGTTCAGACCTAACAACAGCAGTCAAGCACCCAAGCTAACTGGCTAACGTTGGCTAGCTTGCTAGCTACTTCCAGACACAAATGAGCGAACAGCTCACTCTGACCATTTTACACACCCTAGCAGAGCTGGTTAGGCTGTTTTTATGTTATCCAGAGCGTTGGTGACTGCAACTGTGCTGCTGGCAACAATTTATCATGGGGGATAGAAGGACGCTGGATTGGCGCACATTCAACAAATCTGATCTAACAAAGTGGATATTGGTCATTCCGTCATGATTGATGTATTGTAACAGGCCCACAATGTGATTACTAAAATCCGATTTGGATATATTTGGCTGTTTTTGCTGCATAACATTTAAAAGTTATCCCTTTTCAGGATTAGAAAAGTTGACCGCTAAATGCACACTCCCGTTTGTATAAACTGGTAGCATAGCTAGCATACAGAAATTGGTGGTGGTAGTCAAAGGAGTTTTTAACTGTTATGCAGTTCATTGATGACGATGACTTTACATTATATTTTTACCTCAACATAGTGTGAAACACACATGTAAACAATAGCCTAAATGTAAGCAATGGGGAGATTCGGGATGTAGATGCAGGCGGGAAAAGAGTGCAGCCTTTTAACTTCATGCGGTCTTGGCTGAGCTATGTCAAGCACCGGGAAACGGACTTCAACATCTCAAAAGAGGTAAGGTCTTGCCTTTTCGTCTTGCTTGTAATTAGCTGGATGGCTATAACGATTAGTCCTGAATCACTGAGTGGTGCAGACCAATTTATTTGATGCATATGACAGCTCCCCGAAGCGCAAGAAGTATGAATGGTCACATCAAAGTAAATGCTGTACGGCCACTGCAAACATTGGATTGACCATACAGAACCTTTAAGGGTTAAGTTTAGGGTTATGATAAGGGTTAAGGTAGTTAGTTGAAATGTTACTGAAAGAGACAGAGATATCAGGGATGTATGTCGGGGTGCCTTGTAAGGATCCAACGGTGAGTGGGTAATCTGCCTCTACCATCAGTCCTATTAGCCAACATACAATCATTGGATAACAAAATCGACGATATCCTACCAACGGTAAATTAAAACTGTAATATCTTATGTTTCACCGAGTCGTGGCTGAACGACGACATGGACAACATGCAGCCGGCGGGATATACGCTGCATCGGCAAGATAGAACAGCTGCCTCCGGTAAGACAAAGGGTGGCGGACTGTGTATATTTGTAAACAACAGCTGGTGCACTAAATCTAATATTAAGGAAGTCTCAAGGTTCTGCTCGCCTGAGGTAGAGTATCTCATCATAAGCTGTAGACCACACGATTTACCAAGAGAGTTTTCATCTATATTTTTCGTAGCTGTCTATTTATCACCACAAACTGATGCTGGCACTAAGACTGCACTCAATGAGCTGTATAAGGCCATAAGCAAACAGGAAAACGCTCATCCAGAGGCAGCGGTCCTAGTGGCCGGGGACTTTAATGCAGGGAAACTTAAATCCATTTTATCTCATTTCTACCAGCATGTTAAATGTGCAACCAGAGGAAAAAAAACTCTAGACCACCTTTACTCCACACACAGAGACGCGTACAAAGCTCTCCCTCGATCTCCATTTGGCAAATCTGACCATTACTCTATCCTCCTGATTCCTGCTTACAAGCAAAAACTAAAGCAGGAAGCACCAGTGACCTGGTCAATAAAGAAGTGTTCAGATGACGCCGATGCTAAGCTACAGGACTGTTTTGCTAGCATAGACTGGAATATGTTCCGGGATTCTTCCGATGGTATTGAGGAGTACACCACATCAGTCACTGGCTTAATCAATAAGTGCATCGATGACGTCATCCCCACAGTGACCGTACGTACATAACCCAACCAGAAGTAATGGACAACATTCGCACTGAGCTAAAGGGTAGAGCTGCCACTTTCAAGGAGTGGCACTCTAACCCGGACGCTTATAAGAAATCCCGCTATGCCCACCGACGAACCATCAAACAGGCAAAGCGTCAATACAGGGCTAAGATTGAATCGTACTACACCGGCTCCGACGCTCGTCGGATGTGGCAGGGCTTGCAAACTATTACAGACTTCAAAGGGAAGCACAGCCACGAGCTGCCTAGTGACACGAGCTTACTAAACGAGCTAAATTACATCTATGCTCGCTTCGAGGCAAGCAACACTGAAGCATGCATGAGAGCATCAGCTGTTCCGGACGACTGTGTGATCACGCACTCTGTAGCCGATGTGAGTAAGACCTTTAAACAGGTCAACATTCACAAGGCCACAGGGCCAGACGGATTACCAGGATGTGTACTCAGTAGGGGTGTAACGATCCATCTACTACATCGATGTATCGATTTATATTCATGTGATCCAACTACATCGATCTGTGCTCGGCGAGTTGGCCTTTTGGACAACATATATCGATCTAACATCGTTTTAAAATGTAATAAATCGATTGTATCGATACTAGGAAATAACCCATTGGATTTAAGCACGTCAGACTTTATATGCAGGGGTGCACATAACTGGTACGCAGATACGCAAGCGCGACAAAAATCAGGAATGCGTAATGCCACTTGTGTTACTACGCGCCTTTGCGTACTTGACCGATCTTCTCATCTAACCTTACACATGACATGTTGCTTGTCAACTACTGTCAGGGATGTCCAAAAAGCAACAGACATTAAGCAGCTTCTTTGGCGTTTCGCCACCTACAAAGAAACGGCAACTGGAGCCAGAGCCGAAGAAAATACTTTTTTCGGGAAAAGTGGCTCCAAGATGTGCAGTGGCTTGAAGCTAACGATGAGCGCACTGAAATGTGGTGCAAGATTTGCCGCTCAAATCCACATCTAGCAGACAAAACAGGTGCATTTTATAAAGGCTCAAAGAATTTCAACCATCCTTTATTTGACAAACATGAAAAGAGCAAGGAGCACACGAATGTGGCGCAAGCCATTGCTAAAAAGCTAGCCGAGAATAAATGTCCAGTCGCCCACTTGCCAGATGGCGAGACAAGCTGAATGAAGAACAGCGGCAAGCTCTGTTTAATATTTTTCTCTTTCCATAAAGCTAAACACGCACGTCCCATGTCTTCCTATTCTGAGGATGTTCCTTTACTGAATGCTTTTTGATGGATCTGAGGACATCACAAAAACTGAGCAGGAAATAGTTTACATTGTGTCTGTGTCCAGCAACGGAGAGTTTACTTCGGACTTTATTGGACTGATTGAATTGGGTGCTGACCGAACCGGACAGGCCATAACAGACGGACTTGTGAGACTTTTCCAGGACACAGGCTTGGATGACTGGACAACAAAGTTGGTCGCTGTGTGCACAGACGGGGCTGCTGTCAACGTAGGTATCTACAACGGCGTTGTGCCAAAACTCCGGCAACATGCTGCGGTTGGAGACTCCCTTGTGCACATTCTGTGCACCGCACACACACTGGAGAATTGCGCGAAATCAGCTGATCGCAACGTTCCTTACTGTGAGACATTTAATCGCTCTGTGGTCAAGCTGCTGCAGTTGTATTTACAAAAAGGTGGAGCAAAAAAAACTGCTGCACTGAATAAAGCTATGTGAAGAAAATTGGATCTCCTTTGTGGAACTGGGTAAGTTTCATAATACCAGATGGTCTGCATGGAGGCATGAAACACTGTTAAAAATATCAAGACTATTGCCAGCCATTAAAATGCAACTGGTTACCAGGTATTGTCACACTCTGGCTCCAAGGACTGTGTGTTAGAGCCAGGGTGTATTTCATTTGGTGGTGTTGGGTTGGGTGAGTTTCATTTGTTTGTGTTTTTGGTGATTGGTTAATGACTCCCAATCGGAGGTAACGAGTGTCAGCTGTCGGCTCGTTATCTCTGATTGGGAGCCATATATATTCTGTGTGTTTTCTCCTGTGTTTTGTGGGTTATTGTTCCGTGTTCAGTCGTGTCACTGAGGACTTCATTATCGTCATTTGTTGTTTTGTCGTGGTTGCTTTATTAATAAAGTCATCATGTTCACTCCACGCGCTGCGTATTGGTCCGCTCCTTCAGACGATCGTGACAGGTATTTATTTCAGTCACACTGGTTGAATTTTTGGCTAAAAGGTTACTGAATCGATTTCAAGTCACTGAATCGTTTCGGATCGTATCGTTCTAAATGAACCAATATCGTCCTTGAATCGTATCGACAACCACGAATCGTGATACAAATCGAATCGTTGTTAAAACGAATCGTTACACCCCTAGTACTCAGAGCATGCGCTGACCAACTTGCAAGTGTCCTCACTGACATTTTCAACCTGTCCCTGACTGAGTCTGTAATACCAATGTGTTTCAAGCAGACCACCAAAGTCCCTGTGCCCAAGAACACTAAGGGAATCTGCCTAAATGACTACAGACCCGTAGCACTCACGTCTGTAGCCATGAAGTGCTTTGAAAGTCTGGTCATGGCTCACATCAACACCATTATCCCAGAAACCCTAGACCTACTCCAATTTGCATACCGCCCCAAAAGATCCACAGATGATGCAATCTCTATTGCACTCCACACTGCCCTTTCCCACCTTGACAAAGGGAACACCTACGTGATGAATGCTATTCATTGACTACAGCTCAGCGTTCAACACCATAGTGCCCTCAAAGCTCATCACTAAGCTAAGGACCCTGGGACTAAACACCTCCCTCTGTATCTGGATCCTGGACTTCCTGATGGACTGCCCCCTGTGGTAAGGGTAGGTAACAACACATCTGCCACGATGATCCTCAACACGGGGGCCCCTCAGGGGTGCGTTCTCAGTCCCCTCCTGTACTCCCTGTTCACCCATGACTGCATGGCCAGGCACGACTCCAACACCATCATTAAGGTTGCCAACGACACAACAGTGGTAGGCTTCATCACCGACAACGACGAGACAGCCTATAGGGAGGAGGTCAGAGAGGTCTGCTTGTGTTGATGTCCTGCAGTAGCTAGCTTGCTAAATCGTCCTTTTCCTAAGCCATGGATCGAGATGGGAATTTGGACTTTTGATTTAATTCTCTGTACAGGCCAATGATTTTGGCTTTTGGCCTTCATCTGGATTTTTGAAGCTCTGAAGAAGACCAAAAGCCGAAACGCGTTGGTTCTACTTTTAGCAATAAATATGCCTCCAAGTGTTGCTGAATCTCCTCTCTACTGAGTACAGACCCAACACAGCACGGCACATCTCTGAGAAACAGCACCAAGCTCCCCAGTCTCACTACCACCTTGGTCTGTCCTGTAGAATCACATCAGATGTAAAGACTCCTGTTTAGGGGACCTGTGTGGTTCTGGTACCGGTTCCGACTGACATTTTTGTTTATAAATCGATCTGTGGACACTATAAATCGAAATGGGATGTACCTCCTACCATTTAATTTGCTCCTCCGACTGTCCACCAACTCCTGGCTGAACCCTACATCACAGCCACTGACAAAGCACATGTCTGCAATCCTTACAGAGATCGATTTATAGCCAACTTCATCAAAGTAATCTAAAATAATTTAGACAAAATGCAAGTTCCTAACGAGTTCAGGAAGCCAAGCTAGAGCTCTGTATGCCGTTCACAGCGGTGGGGGCAGATGTTTTGATCAAGAGAGACCTTTAGAAATATGCATATTTTCTTTAACACAAAAAATACAAATATGTATTTTACAGTTATAAGGAAGGTGAAATCTTAGTTGTATTGTAAATTGATTATTCTATATTTAGAAAGCGTATAAGTAATTTCATGGCTTATTCATACAGTTTTGTTGAAAAGGAAATACATCACATAAAATATATTCATATTTTTATCATATTTGTACTGTGTACTTGAGCTTGTGTCTTCAAAGGTGACTACACAATTTACTATTATTTTTACCAGAAAGTTGAGATTTTATCCTTTCTTGGAGTATGCAGCATTAGTAGTTAAGCTACATGATACATAATCACTTTTGGGGATTACGTAGATTACATTTAACTGGTTAATGGATTTATTCTACAACAATACATCCAGAATTGGCCATCTGCATGTGAGATATAGATATATAGCTTGTCCATTCTGTGAGGTCTATTTCTGTGGTGTGAGTGAGCCCAGTCCAGGTGAGGAGGATTGTGGGAAAAAGCCCTGTGGTGGTCCATCTGTCTGTGCATGTCTCAGTCCCCTGGACAAAACAGCACTGCACACCACACATGCACACACACACACACGTGCGTGCACACACATGCCTGCGCACGCACACACACACTTGCGCACGCACACACACACACACACACACACATACACACGACTCCCCTGGACCAAAACGCATTGCACACCACACCACTCTCCCCCAGACAGCTCCGCCTGGACACTGTCCTGATGTTACCCACATATAGAGTCAGGGGTGGGGGAAAGATACAAAGGAGGAGAAAGAGGGATGAAACTAAAGAGTATGAGAGAATGAGTCAAGACAAATAAGAAAGGGGAGGTCAAGGAAAGGGAAGAAAATATATGAAAACAAGAGAGGGAAGCAGAGAAGATTGTTATGTCACACAAATAGGAGAGATAGAGAGATAGATCAGAGAAAATGAAGAGATAGGAAAAGAAAAAGTCCAAATATAGACAGAAAAGAGAGGGAGCTAGAGATGAGACAGGTAGAGATATATGATCCTCTGTCTGTCTTGCAAAATAATGATAGTCCAGAGTTTTCCAACAGCAGTGATTAATTGATGTATGTGCGTCATCAATAATAAAGCTTGCCCTCTCCACTTAGGACAAAAGGCTAAATTTAGCTGGCCAATACACTGACTGTCCATGTCCAGGAAATTAATTAATAAGTCATTTATTAATCGGCAGGTCGTAAAGTAGACCATGTGCGGCGGATCTGAATAAATTATTGATTGATTATAAATTAATACATTAAAATGTACGTTACTTATCAGCATACAGTGTCAGGATGGAGAGATGGTAGGATGGACATGAGGAGGTGAGAGGTAAGTAAAAGGGGGAAAAAAACAGGCAGGTCATCCGTGATACAAGTCAGTATTCGACGTCCACCCATATCTGAGGATGTCGGGAGATGACGTAGACACCAGCCTCTAGGGGCGACAGTGAGCGCTGTTACCTTCAAGTAGGTTTGGGTTTTGCTAGGGCATTGTGGACGGGGATGGCAGATGGGCGTAAGCATCTGGTTCAAAAGGTTGCATGTTCAAATCCAGCGATAGAAAGTAGTTTTTGATATTTTTGTTTTAATCCTATCCCAAACCTTAACCCTTACCTTAACCATTTGGAGTTAATCACTAAACTTAATCTTAAACACTTCGAAATATGACATTTGAGAAACATGGATGAACATCTAATTCTGACGTGAGACTGTGAAAGCTTGTAGAAAGAAATGTACACACACTCTTCATTACAAACACAGTTTCAGAAAGCAACACGGTCTGAATGTGTGTGTGTGCGTGTGTGTGTGCCAGGTGTCAGTGACAGTGGGTGGTGGTCGTTGTTACTCTACAAGTCTGTCTCCTTCCTGAGATCTTAACTGGCCGTTCCTATGGAAACTCACACACTTGTTATCTCTTTCTATCTCTCTGTCTCTTTGCCTCTTTCTCTCTCTCCTTTCTTTGTTATCAGAAGTTCTGGAGTAGAGTGCTCAGAATAGACTGATCCAATGTGTGTGCGCACACACACCTGCCAGCTTCAAACAAAGAGAGAGCACCGATAACGAGCAGAGGTCTCAATCACACAGCAATGTTGATTCTGGCACTCTTTTTTAGATTTAGTCTAGCCTTACTCATTTTGACTAAAATATCATTAAGTCTTGGTCACATTTTTGTCATTTCAATAATGATTTAGTGTAGTTATAGTCAAAATGACGAAACGGTGGGCCATTTTAGTCAACTAAATGCCCTTTCATTTTAGTCACATTTTAGTCACATCCCATTTGTATTGCCTCATTAACCTATAGTAAACATACATCACTGACTTCCATGTGCACAAACATACATAGCCTTGTCCTACCAACATATTTTTCTGCATAACATCCTGTTCTCTTCACAACAGCTATTCTCTTCCCAACAGCAGAAATATGACAAACATATATTAAAGAATACAGTATATATACGAATTGTCTACCATATAAATTCCTAATTCAGCCAGTAGCGGTGCTTGAGTAAAATCACTGAGGAAGCCAAGACAAGCCAGTAAAAAAGCCATATTACAACTTATGTTGTGATAATTGTGTTGTTTGCTCTATAACCAATTCGTTCATACCAAATCAAATCAAATCAAATCAAATTGTATTTGTCAAATGCGCTGAATACAACAGGAGTAGACCTTACCGTGAAATGCTTACTTACAAGCCCTTAACCAACAATGCAGTTCAAGAAAATATTTACTAAATAAACCAAAGTAAAAAATTAAATAAATAGTAACACAGTAAAATAACAATAACGAGGCTATATACAGGGGGTACTGGTACCGAGTCAATGTGTGGGGGTACAGGTTAGTCGAGGTAATTTGTACATGTTGGTAGGGGTAAAGTGACTATGCATAGATAATAAACAGCGAGTAGTACAAATATGTAAAAATATGCCATGTGATATACAATAAGTGACAACAAAAAGACAACAGTCACACAGTGGCGGAATAAATTCAACTACAATACGTTTGTTTCATCACAAAACTGGAGACATCTGCCCAGTGAAGTCCACAAAGCAAATATTCCATGTAACAAACAGATATATCACCTGCAGCATGGTCAAGCAAACAACTACTGATTTAGAAACAGAGAGTTAATGCAATTCAGCACAAAGATAACATGAGCACTGCCTCCACTATTCCAGTACCATTTCAACTTAAACATTTAAACATCATCAAATCAATAAGGCTATATATGTTAGTTTAATACACTGAAAACAAACTTAAAGATACCAAAAACAATGTAGTCCAATCAATGTTGCTAAATATCATGTGGCTGTCCATGGCACTGATTTCTGTGTGTGTGTGTGTGTGTGTGTGTGTGTGTGTGTGTGTGTGTGTGTGTGTGTGTGTGTGTGTGTGTGTGTGTGTGTGTGTGTGTGTGTGTGTGTGTGTGTGTGCACATGCGCAAGTAAAACAAAACATGTTGACTTACCTTACTTGTAGACTAGTTGAACTCCAATGCCATCCTCCTCTCTTTTATGTTGGCAAAACGGTCTATGGCTCTGTCATACAGTACACTTTTTGTTGTCATAGGCTACCTAGCTAAAATGCTTGCTAGCCTAACTTCCTCGCATGGGCAACAATGAACCAGCTAAGTTTGGCCAGAGTTTACAACATTTTGAAAACACAGAGAGAGACGAAATATACATTATTTGATCATTTTTATTTTTTTATTGGTCGAATATTTGGGGAAGCATGGCTTCCCTTGGCATCCATGAATACACACCACTGAATTCAGCCTACATAATTATTGCACATTACATACAAAACAAACAGACACAAACACAAGCGCAGAGATGGTGCTGCAAAGTATTGGCAAAGTATTACAGGTTGCACCTCCATCACTTGGTTGTGTGATAGACATTGTTATCAACCTTCCACAGATGCCGCAGTCACTTTGATGTCCAAAAGGAGAATGGGGATAATGACTTTGAACGGGAGCTAATGACTGTTTCGCTCAGTGATGTAGTCGAGTCACTAAACCTCGAGTCCGAATCGAGTCCCAAGTTCCCTGTGCTCGAGTCCAAGTCCGAGTCACCAAAGGTCGAGTCACGAGTCGAGTCACGAGTCTCTATGGCTGAAGTCCAAGTCCCAGTGCTCGACTCCTGGTCCAAGTGCTCAGGTCTGAGTCACTGGGTCCACGTTAACTCAAAATAAAGTTATTTATAGATATAGTGTAGTGGCAAGAGGAATTCAGTAATAAAATGTTTGCTATCCCTTATCCTTTCTTTCTCTGCCACCAAATGTTTGCATATAGGCCACGTTCAGTTGCAAAACATTCTTGAACGTTGACGATAGACATTTCATGAATAGAGCAGACGTTATTCCTTATTCAACAAGTCAGAGAGGCATGTTTGTTCTACATAGCATATTTATATCTGAACATTCCAAAACATTGCGTCCTGCAGAACCCACTCCAGGTAGTGGCAATGATCCCTTCCATTTGGGTCATGTGACGTAAGGGTTTTAGCATAGAGTTGTGACTAAGCAAGGATGTGTGTCTGTGTGTGTGTGTGTATGTGTCTGTGTGTGTGTTTGTGTGTGGGCCTGCGTGTGTGTGTGTGTAGCAACGTGCATGCCCTGCCCACCTGAGGATCTGTCTTTTTCAGCCATCTATTTCCTGTGTTTGAGGGGTGAAAAATCCACTTGTCACTTAAATCTCACTAGATTGATTGCTTTCATTTTACTCCTGTGACTCTTTCATTCTCTTTCTTGTGCCTGTCGTTTTTTCCCGTTAACGTTATAAACTCTGAAATGTTTGTAATGACCTGTCAATCACACCCAAGTAATGGCTGAAATGGACTCAATGGAATACATTGTCTTTCCGTTGAATCTATAACAACACTTCGCCTGGGATTTAACGCACCTTATCAACACTTACTTCACAAGAAAGAGAAGAAAGATAACTTTATTTTGATAGGTGTTCATTTTTTGTGGAATTGAAAAAATGCATAATTTAATACAGTTGAATTGTTTACAAATTAGATGAGCTGAAATGAAAGCAACTTCCGAAAATGAATACTTGAATTACAGTGATATTATGTCTGATCTCGCAAACAATGTAAACTATGTTTAGATACGTGTAATCTAGCCAAGCCTGTTGATTTTTAATCCGAGGTTATCCTGCTATTGACACACTTGTCAAATTATGCAACAGAACGTGAAAACAACAGTCATTAATGAGACAGTCTAGACAGTCCAGGTGAGTGCAGGTAGGCCTAGACAGAGCAAGTTTTTAATGGGTGCAGCCAATGTTCCCTCACATTTTCTTTGGCACTGAGCAAATTTCCAGGTGTGCTGAGCACAAACTTGAACATTTTGAAAATTCTGTGCAGCTTCCAGCGCGCGTTTACTGTGAACACTGCATGATGCTGCCACCCCCGTGCTTCACGGTTGGGATGGTGTTCTTCGGCTTGCAAGCATTCCCCTTATTCCTCAAAATATAACGATGGTCATTATGGTCAAACAGTTTTATTTTTGTTTCATCAGACCAGGGGACATTTCTCCAAAAAGTATGATCTTTGTCCCCATGTGCAGTTGCAAACCGTAGTCTGGCTTTTTTATGGAGGTTTTGGAGCAGTGGCTTTTTCCTTGCTGAGCGGCCTTTTTGGTTATATCGATATAGGACTGATTTTACTGTGGATATAGATACTTTTGTACCTGTTTCGTCCAGCATCTTCAAAAGGTCCTTTGCTGTTGTTCTGGGATTGATTTGCACTTTTCGCACCAAAGTACGTTCATCTCTAGGAGACAGAACGCGTCTCGTTCCTGAGCGGTATGACGGCTGCGTGGTCCCATGGTGTTTATACTTGCATACTATTGTTTGTACAGATGAACGTGGTACCTTCAAGCGTTTGGAAATTGCTCCCAAGGATGAACCAGACTTGTGGAGGTCTACCATTTTTTTCGGAGGTCTTGGCTGATTTCTTTTGATTTTCCCATGATGTCAACCAAAGAGGCACTGAGTTTGAAGGTAGGCCTTGTAATACATCCACAGATACACCTCCGATTGACTCAAATTATGTCAATTAGCCTATCAGAAGCTTCTGAAGCCATGATATCATTGGCAAACTTCAGACGGGCCTGGACATGCGCTGGCTTGAGCAGGGGGACCTTGCGTGTGCTGCAGGATTTTAATCCATGACGGCGTAGTGTGTTACTAATGGTTTTCTTTGAGACTGTGGTCCCAGCTCTCTTCAGGTCATTGACCAGGTCCTGCCATGTAGTTCTGGGCTGATACCTCACCTTCCTCATGATCATTGATGCCCCACGAGGTGAGATCTTGCATGGAGCCCCAGACCGAGGGTGATTGACCGTCATCTTGAACTTCTTCCATTTTCTAATAATTGCGCCAACAGTTGTTGCCTTCTCACCAAGCTGCTTGCCTATTGTCCTGTTGCCCATCCCAGCCTTGTGCAGGTCTACAATTTTATCCCTGATGTCCTTACACAGCTCTCTGGTCTTGGTCATTGTGGAGAGGTTGGAGTCTGTTTGATTGAGTGTGTGGACAGGTGTCTTTTATACAGGTAACAAGTTCAAACAGGTGCAGTTAATACAGGTAATGAGTGGAGAACAGGAGGGCATCTTAAAGAAAAACTAACAGGTCTGTGAGAGCCGGAATTCTTACTGGTTGGTAGGTGATCAAATACTTATGTCATGCAATAAAATGCAAACGAATTACTTAAAAATCATACAATGTGATTTTCTGGATTTTTGTTTTAGATTCCGTCTCTCACAGTTGAAGTGTACCTATGATAAAAATTACAGACCTCTACATGCTTTGTAAGTAGGAAAACCTGCAAAATCGGCAGTGTATCAAATACTTGTTCTCCCCACTGTATATTTGGCCTGGCAAAGCGGTTTTAGGCGCTGACTGAATTGAAGCTGATAATTATGAGTTATAAATATAATAGTTTTTCTTCAGTGTATTTTATAAAGAGCTGATATGTACTTTGAAGTTCAAAGTGTAGAAATAGGCCTAGTGGTGAAATCAGTTATTTGTATAGACATGGTGGTTTAGCAGGAAGGTTGTAATGCCCTGAGCCAAGAGGTTGTGAGTTCACATTGCAGGGGAGGAGATGTTAAATAATAATGAATAAACTTACACAATGTATTCATCTACTGTATGTCAAAGTGTTTTTTCTAAGTTGAAAAAAAGGTATGTTAAAATCACTGTTTGTGTGTGGTTGTCCCTAGCATTACCAACAGACAAAGAGCTGTGACTGGATCAGTGGTTCACCAGGCCCTTGATGGGCTTGGCAACAGTAAAAAAAAAAAAGTTTCTTTGCGACCATCAGGTGATGTCCATGTGACAAGAGTGTGCAAAGCTGTCATCAAGGCAAAGGGTGGCTTCTTTGAAGAATCTCCAATATAAAATATATTTTGATTACTACATGTATGTGTTTTTTCATAGTTTTGATGTCTTCACTATTATTAGACAAAATAGTAAAAATAAAGAAAAACCCTGGAATGAGTAGGTGTGTCCAAACTTTTGACTGGTACTGTATGTTCAAGACCTGCTTACATATTTGTAGAGTATGTCAACTCTGGAAAGGATATGTGTTGTCACTTCCTGTTGAACGCAGAACGAGGGAGAGCTCAGTTTGTTGTTTTGGAAAGTTTGTTGTTTTGGAAAGTTTTGAAAGACTATTGAAAAGGTTTGGTTACTAGCTAGCCACCTTTTGAGTTTGGACCCTGTGACGCGGTCAGCATCAGTTGCTGGGACCGCTACTATCTGTCCAGTGATCCTGCCGACCAAGACCGGGTCTGAGGAGCTGTTTGGCGTAGCAGCTAGCCTTGCTGCAGGGTTTTCTTGAGGGCTTGAACGCAGCCAACGACACGGTTAGCCATGGTGGCTGGGACCACGGATTGTCCTGGGCTTGTGGCTGTCTAGACCCCTGCTGTTTGTTGTTGTTGTTGTTGTTGTTGTTTTCAAACTTCCCTGCGACCTGCCCTGCCTGGGACTGCGAGGAGTAACACCGCAACATACGTTGTTACCATGACAAAAACCAAAGCTGGCAGGAGTATCGTTAAGGACCATGGTGTCTCTCTATCACAGGTGAAGGATCTTTTAAACTAACAAAAAGAGTTCTACATGCAGTTGTTACAACAGCAAGAAAATAGCTTCAAGTGTTTTGTCCAAATACTGGTGGTGTCAACTAATACAATAATGGACGACCTGACCAGAGAGGTCCAGGACCTGAAGAACAGTTTACATTTCTCCCAGGGTCAGCTCGATGAGTTTAAACAGGAGAACGGCAAGATGACAGCAATCTGTATGTCATTGAGAGAGGACATCAGTTCTGTATGTGAATCCATGATAACAATGACAGAGAAATCATATTATCTCGAGAGACAATCAAGGCGGAACAACATGGTTGTGGACGGAATTTCAGAATCTCCACATGAGTCCTACACGAAGTCTGAGGACAAAGTGAGGGAAATGATCTCAGCGAAACTGAAGATGGACCACATGAAGATTGAGGAGGAGCGCACCCACAGGACTGGAAAACCCATCACCGGCCCAGGTGACAGGCCCAGGCCGATAGTGGTCAAGTTCCTGAGGTTCAAGGACACGGTAGCTGTTCGAGAAAGAGCTAAGAACTTGAGAGGAATGTATATCTTCCTCAACGAGGACTATTCTGAAGCTGTGCGCCAGAAGAGAAATTAACTTATCCCACCCATGAAAGCTGTCAGAGTGCGTGGTGACATTGCTTACATTCCTTATGACAGGCTCATTGTCCACCCTCCATCCAAAAAGCCTGGAAGGGATGAGAGAGCCAAGCCTATAGGTTCATAGCTTCAACCCCGAAGAACACACACACACACTTACACACACCAACTGATTAATGGACTGCTGAATGTATATTTTTTTTTATCTTGCTTTGTTTGCTCTTTTCTATTTTATGTCTATCTCTGATGAAAATAGCCCATATTAATACATATAGCCTTAGAAATAAGGGTCATGAAATCAATAACTTGCTAACATCAGATAACATTAATATATTAGCAATTTCTGAGACTCAATTAGATCATTCATTTGATGATACAGCAGTAGCAATACAAGCATATAACATCTGTTGCTGTATATATTCAGAGCCATATCCCTGTAATGCTTAGAGAATATCTCATGTGTTATATCTCAAGTGTTATTGAAGTGTTGTGGTTGCAGGTTCACCTGGCACATCTAAATCCTTTTCTTTTGGGGTGTTGCTATAGGCCACCAAGTGCTAACAGTCAGTATCTAAATAATATGTGTGAAATGCTTGATAGTGTATGTGATGTAAACAGAGAGGTCTACTTTCTTGGGGACCTGAATAAGCTGTCTGCTCAAGAGAAAGCTTCTCACTGTAAACAGTGCCTGTAATCTGGTTCAGGTTATTAATCAACCTACCAGGGTATTTACAAACACTACAGGAACAACATCATCCACATATATTGATTACATTTTTACTAATACTGTAGAACTTTGTTCTAAAGCTGTATCCGTACCCATTGGATGCAGTGATCACACAGTGGCTATATCCAGGAAAGCCAAAGTTCCAAAAGCTGGGCCTAAAATAGTGTATAAAAGATCATACAAAAGATTTAGCTGTGACTCTTACGTGGATGATGTTAAAAATATTTGTTGGTCTGATGTGATTAATAAGGAGCATCCAGACACTGCACTTGAGGCATTTATGAAATTGCTTCTTCCAATTATTGATAAACATGCACCTGTTAAGAAACTTTATCGTTGAAAGAGATGGGGCAAAGGGAGTGGCTAATAAGTCTGGCTGCACATCTGACTGGCTGACTTACTGCTAATTGAGAAATTATGTGACTAAACTCAACAAAAAGAAGAAACTGTATTATGAAGCCAAGATCAATGACATACAGAATGATGGGGAAAAAAACTTTGGGGTACTTTAAATGAAATTATGGGCAGAATGACAAATTCAACTCCATCTTTCATCGAATCAGATGGCTTATTCATCACAAAACCATTTGATGTTGCCAATTATGTTAATGATTACTTAATTGGCAAAGTGGGCAAACTTATGCAGGAAATGCCAACAATGAACAGTGAGCCATCGTACTCATGTATAAAAAAATAATAATAATGAAAGAAAAGCATTGCAAGTTTGAATTTTGTAAAGTTAGGATGGGAGAGGTGGAAAAATTATTGTTATCGATCAATCATGACTAACCTCCTGGCATTGACAACTTAGATGGAAAGCTACTGAGGATGGAAGCTGACTCTATAGCCACTCCTATCTGTTATATCTTAAATCTGAGCCTAGAGGAAAGTATTTGTCCTCAGGCCTGGAGGGAAGCCAAAGTCATTCCGCTACCAAAGAGTGGTAAAGTGGCCTTTACTGGTTCTAACAGCAGACTCATCAGCTTGCTGCCAGCTCTTAGCAAACTGTTGGAAAAAAAAGTTTTTTACCAAATACGATGCTACTTCTCTGTAAACAAATTAATAACAGACTTTCAGCATGCTTATAGAGAAGGGCACTCAACATGTACTGCACTGAAACAAATGACTGATGATTGGTTGAAAGAAATTGATAATGAGAAGATTGTGGGAGCTGTATATAGATATGAGATGAGTAATGCAAAATATGTAAACATTATTAAAGTGACTAGTGTTCCATTATTAAAGTGGGCAGTGATTTCAAGTCAATATAGTGCAGCAGCCTCTAAGGTGCTAGTGATGGCTACTTAACAGTTTGATGGCCTTGAGATAGAAGCTGTTTGTCAGTCTCTCGGTCCCAGCTTTGATGCACCTGTACTGACCTCGCCTTCTGGATGATAGCAGGGTGAACAGGCAGTGACTCGGGTGGTTGTTGTCCTTGATGATCTTTTTGGCCTTCCTGTGACATCGGGTGCTGTAGGTGTCCTGGAGGGCAGGTAGTTTGCCCCCGGTGATGCGTTGGTCAGAACTTGAAGCTTTCCACCTTCTCCACTGCGGTCCCGTCGATGTGGATAGGTGGGTGCTCCCTCTGCTGTTTCCTGAAGTGTTTCCTACCTTCACCACCTGGGGGCGGCCCATCAGGAAGTCCAGGACCTAGTTGTACAGGGCCGGGTTCAGACCCAGGGCCCCGAGCTTAATGATGAGCTTGGAGGGTACTATGGTGTTGAATGCATAGCTATAGTCAATTAACTGCATTCTTACAAAGGTATTCCTCTTGTCCAGATGGGATAGGGCAGTGTGCAGTGCGATGGCGATTGCATCGTCTGTGGATCTATTGGAGCGGTAAGCAATTTGAAGTGGGTCTAGGGTGTCAGGTAAGGTAGAGGTGATATGATCCTTGACTAGTCTCTCAAAGCACTTCATGATGACAGAAGTGAGTGCTACGGGGCGATAGTCATTTAGTTAAATTACCTTTGATTTCTTGGGTACCGGAACAATGGTGGACATCTTGAAGCATGTGGGGACAGCAGACGGGGATAGGGAGATATTGAATATGTCCGTAAAACACCAGCCAGCTGGTCTGCGCATGCTCTGAGGATGCGGCTAGGGATGCCGTCTGGGCCAGCAGCCTTGCTAGGGTTTACACGCTTAAATGTCTTACTCACATCGGCCACAGAGAAGGAGAGCCCATAGTCCTTGGTAGCTGGCCACGTCAGTGGCACTGTGTTATCCTCAAAGCAGGCGAAAAAGGTGTTTAGCCCGTCCGGGAGCAAGACGTCGGTGTCCGCGACGTGGCTGGTTTTCCCTTTGTAATCCGTGATTGTCTGTAGACCCTGTCACAGACCTCACGGCACAGCGACTCTCCCCCATGTAACCTACTTGTTGTGTGTATGTACTGACAAATATGTGTAACTGATAGATGCACACACACACACTACATGTTAATGTTTTTAAATGTATGTAAATTGTAAAGTATTTTGTCTGTAATGTATTTTTCGTTATATGTCGGACCCCAGTAAGACTAGCTGTCACCATTGTCGTCGGCTAATGGGGATCCTAATAAGTCAAATCAAAATCAAAAACATGCTGACATATCTAGGCCTTTATACTTAGGCATGACCGAATCCACATATTGTCAGAAATGTATCATATCTGTAGTCATTACCTGATTATTTATGTATTGGTATAAAAAATAAAAATACATCAATAGATATCCTTACATGATATCTAATATTCATCCCCGCATGTCTGATCGAAAATGGCCAAAATTATTTTACCTGTTCAGTCGCCGAAAATCATTGTGGTTCTTCACATTGACATACAGTATCTGAGCATACATTTGCACCATATTCAGTAGTAGGCTATACAAGGCACAGAAAGGAAAACATTGTCATATTTAATCCAAGTTGCTATTTCCAAAGCACATCTCTGCTATTTCTGTTTAAGAAAATGCAGCATAACAAATCCAGAGCTCCAATCACAACACGTCTTCTGGAAAGATGCAAACGTAGGCCAATCTATGCATAAAATGTATTTTATTTATTTAACAGAAAATAAAAGTTGCAAACCCTCAATACCCCTGCCTGCCATGTTTGTTATTCGGAGTAATATCAATATAATATACAGTATGTCTAAAAGACACATCTGGATTCAGAATTTGTTAGGATATGGTGCATATCCACAAAACTCAAAATATGCATTGGAAATGGTCTGTATTGTCTAGAATCTCAAAAACATGTAATGTAAAGATATCCCCTGATATGGACTCTTTTCGCCCAGTGAAACCTGCAGGGGACGATGACACAACGTCTCAAGAACATCCTCAGGGACGTCCCCGGGACTAACCGGGAACTAGACAAAACCTCCATGGGACCATGACACAACGTCCTGATGACTTTAGGCGACCATTTCGTGACATCCCGGGGACGTCCTAACAACTCATTATTGTTTGCAGGTATATCTAAAATTATACCCCTGCCTTGAATGTTTTTGCGCTTAAAACCATACGTTTTTCCCCATTGAATACCATTCAAAAAGCTTTAAAAAAGTTTTTTTAAACTATACGGTTACTTCAAAAGCAACATGGCTCCATTCCACACTGACGGCTTCACATTTGCCCCAAAGCAAGATGGCTCCGCTCCACAGTCTGTCTGCAGAGTGACGGAAGGAAGTCAGACAGTAGATGTCTCTATCTCTAGGCCCTCGTCGACTCCACCTCACACATCGGAAGATCTAGGACAGCGTTTCCCTATACATTGATTTTGCATAAATACGTAGGTAGCATAGTGGGTGTACTGTTAAAAGATGATGATGATAGGTAGGCGTAACAGGATACTGCTTCTGAATCCATCCTGTCATTGTACACTAACACCAGCTGGCCTTTGTAGGATTGTATGTCCATCAAAGACTAGAATCCATAGAGACAGCTGCTATGATATGAAGGATGCTCTAATACAGTGCTAACTAGTACTATAGACCTGCACCACCGGGATGGGGCAATAGACACACACACTTGCGTTGAGGCATAAATAAATACAGTACACACACACTTAAGACACAAACTCACACACACACACGCGCACACACACAGCAGATGAGAGAGGTCCAGGTGAGTGGTCCAGGTGTTGCTGGGAGGGTAAATTACAGGCGTTTGGAGAAGAAGTACTCTAGCAGCCAGCTGTTTCCTGTTTTCTCCTCTGTGGCCACTGCCCCCACCCTCTCTCTCTCTCTCCCCCTTTCCCTCTCTCTCTCCCCCTCTCTCGCTCTCTCTCCCCACAGATACCTGCCTGGGTTATTACTGAGGGAGGGAAGGTGTGTGTTAGACAGTTTTATTTCTCGCCTGTTTCACTCTCCCGTGTGTGTGCTTGGCGCATTGGTTTTACAGCATTTCTCACCTGTGGGTGTATGTCTCTCTCTACAGTGTGACAGTGTGTGTGTGTGTGTGTGTGTGTGTGTGTGTGTGTGTGTGTGTGTGTGTGTGTGTGTGTGTGTGCCTGTGCGTGCATGTGTATGTCTCTACAATGTGACTGTATGTGTGTGTGTGTGTGTTTCTCTCCGGTTTCATTCCTCACGTTTCTGTGCTCTCAGCAGGCAGGCAGGCAGGTAAGTCTCTTAATGAGCCTTCATTCTGTGCGCCCCACCATTACAGAAGAGGCTCCTGGGTAATAGCAGAGTGTGGCCGGGTCCTGTCTGCTGCTACCGATATCGCTCTGACCCACACATCTGCAGCACGGCCAGGTTGTGTGTGTGTATACAGCGGGGTCCGGAATTACTGACACGCTTGATAAAGATAAAATCATTCAAACACTGAGCTATATTGTATGCCAAAAAATTATAAATGAGAATGCATAAGCAGAATAGAATCCCATACCTACTGTAAAATCTAGTGGTGGATCTTTGATGTTATGGGGCTATTTTGCTTCCACTGATCCTGGGGCCCTTGTTAAGGTCAACGGCATCATGAACTTTACCAAGTACCAGGACATTCTAGCCAAAAACCTGGTTGCCTCTGCCAGGAGGCTGAAACTTGGCCACAAGTGGATCTTCGAGCAAGACAATAACCCCAAGCACACATCCCAAAAAAATGTAAATGGTTAATTAGCCACAAAATCAACATTTTGCAATGGCCATCTCGGTCTCCGGACTTCAACCCGATTGAAAACCTGTGGTTTGAATCAAGAGGGTAATCCATAAGCGCAGACAAAGGATATCAATGATCTGAAAAAATTCTGTATGGAGGAATGTTTTAAGATCGCTCCAATGTGTTCTCCAATCTCATAAAACCTTTTAGAAAAAGGCTCAGTGCTGTTATCTTCACAAGGTAAGGTATTGAAAACAGGGGTGTCAATAGTTTTTACCCCTACCTTTTGGAAAAAAAGATTACTTGTTAAACAAAATCTGTGTGTGTGTGTGTGTGTGTGTGTGTGTGTGTGCGTGCGTGCGTGCGTGCGTGCGTGCGTGAGTGAGAGAGCATGAGTGTCAGTGATAGAGTTTATCTCATTATAGTGATTACAGTGTTTTGAAAAGATTAGCACCTTGTCTTCCAGAGTAGATTTTACCGTGGTCACCCTGGAAAGCTTCTGAGCAGGCCGTCTGTACACGATTGTAATGTGTGTGTGTTTGTCCACTAATGTGTGTGTTTGTGGGTCTGGAAGTTATCACTAAGCTATTACTGTAGCATTTAGCTACACTTGGCCACATGAAAATCAATATTATATTCATGTAAAGTGATAACCATAAGGATATCAGATGATTCTGATGATAGAATAGCATCACATCTTATGTAACCATCCTCAGGATAGTAGCTCACAGAAAATGAGATGGCGTGTTACTTTCTTCCCCTCATCATCACACATGCATACACACACACACACACACACACACACACACAAACACACTGGCCGTGTTAAGTATGGCACTTCGCAGAGAGGTGTGGGAGCAACTGCCATTGCCGAGCGCTTGCTTAACATGCACGCTTGGACGGGCCTCAGATTTGACACGGTTTCTTCATGTTTAACAGAGCTGTAGTATTCCCAGTACGACCACTGAGCAAACAACTGGATCATGTAATGTTGTAATGTGTGTCTAAAGAGAGTGTATCATTACATTGCATGACATTATAGCAGTGTGTGTGCGCTGTGAGTGTGTGTGACTGCATGTCGGCGATGTGTGTGTGTGTGTTTGTGTGTATGCATGCTGTGGTAGTAAACTGGGCTCTTATGAACAGCAAACATGGCTGCATGATTAAGATGATGATCTGTAGCCATTTGAGTGTGTTAGGCTGTAGTTCATTTGGCCCTGCCTCCCCTAGGGAGAGCTAATTGAATAAGCCACAGTGTGTACTTCTATATTCAGCCATGACACCAGAATACAGGAGACCTCAGGGCAGATGAGCCATTGGAGGATGAGCCAATCACATGAGAGGAATGGTAGTTTTTCAAATGAGGGAGACATTTACTAGATGAAGGTTGTGATGTGTGTAGACTGTAGTCTTTGGCCTTTCTGCATGGAGAATCAGAGAGAGAGAGTTTTTTCTCTCCATTCAACTGCAATTTGATATGATCTTCATCAATTTGTGTAATGGTTGTAATTTTGTTTATAGTGTGTCCACCTAGGTCATTGACCTTGTGAAGTGGTTGCTCTGAAATGTACCGTGTTGTCTTATACACAAGCATGCACGCACGTGCACACGCACATACCCAAACACACACACACACACACACACACACACACACACACACACACACACTGCAATCATCCCCATCTCCCAGTGTCTTTAGCTGGGTGCTGATCCCTGGATGGCTGATATGTCTTGTAGCATTAGGCTGATCCATACGGATTTAGCTGTAATAGCAAAGGATGGAGGGATGGAGAGAGGGGGAGAGGGAAAGCAGGAGGAATGAACAGGATCTGCTCTGGCAAGCCATATTGGGAGGTGAAAGTATTGGGTCTATACATATCATTATTGCCTGTTGTTCCTGATCCCCATTTACCAATCAGATTCATTTCAACTTCTTGTGTAACTGTGGGCCGTATGTATTTGTCTTTGTGGAACTTATGCACAGTATTTGTGTACCAACGTACGTGCTTATATATGTGTGTCTGTGTTTGTGTCTGTGTGTTTATTTGTCTAGCATTTGTTTGTATGGGACAAAGTCTGTGTCAAGAGACCCGTCTAGAACTCTTCATACAGCTATGCAAATCGGCAGAACGAGATCTGTGAAGGATTGTGATGGTTGTTGTTGTTGTTGTTGTTGTTAGTTAAGCCACGACTGGCTGCTGATGGCTCAGTGTGTGTGTGTGTTTGTGTGTCTCTCTCTCAGCCTTGCTGGCATTGTACAGGCCCCCTCAGGGACACACGCAGGAGGACGCAAGGACAGCCTTCGACAGCCTCTCCAGCAACATCTTTGTGTCTTTGTGTCAGGATGCGTGATGTACTGACAGTTCTTAGCGAAAACACACACACGCAATGGCCTAGCTAGGTGAACACACACAAACACAGGTGTGTGTGCGTGTGTGCACACAGTCAGGTATAACTAACATTGTAGAGACACACAATTCAGTCCCATTCAAAATCCTATTTTCCCTAACCCTAAACCTAACCCTAACCCGAAAAACGAACCTAGCTCCTAACTCTTAACCTAATTTTAACCCTAACCCTAATGCTAATTCTAACCTTAACCCTAAACCCCCTAGAAATAGCATTTGACATTGTGGGGACTAACAAAATGTCCCAAGTATAGTTAAACACGTACACACAAACACACACAATGGCCCGGCTCACTGATCACACACAATGGCCTAGCTAGCTGCTCTGCAGACATTGTGACTCCACTTCAGGGTCTCAGAGATCAGAATGCATGCTAAAATAGTTGAGAGTTTTGGAGTGAGAGACAGGTAGAGTGGCGAATGAGGTGACCACCTCACCTTCCTTAAAAGGAGACACTCTCCGCCCTCTGGTTATTCTCGCTTCTCTTCCTCATGAAAAGCATTAGTCTCTAGCTCTCCTCAGATATACTAGATCCCTGTTTCTTGCTTAACTGCTCACAAGTGAACCGTGAAGGATATCGCTGCTTAGCGCAGGTCTTCAGACCCTGTAGAGAAGTTACTGACCGTAATGTTTTCGTTTCGTGTAGGAATTCCTTTTCTACTTTTCAGTGTCTGTTGGTAGCTAGCTTCACGGCTAGCTATTTAGACTCGGTTAGCCCACGCTGCAAGGCTAACTTGGATAGATCGCTAAGAGGCAAGCTAGCCTCACTAGCATACCCTACCTGCAATCACAGTAGCATTGCTAGCTCCCTTGTCTCTTCTAGTTAAACCTACGTTCACCCGTTTGGTTAACTAGACTGATCGTCTCAGCCTCACAGCTCCTTCAGTTGTGGGAGAACACTATCTGAAGGCTAACTCTGTCCCCATGCGGTTTCCTTCAGCCATCACTGAGTTGATCTGTCCCCCTAGAAAGCCTTGTTTTTCACAATGACCACTGCTAGCCCGTCCCAGGATAAGCGTAGCACTCAAACCCCCCACGTTCTTGTGCTTGTGGTTCCATGATTGCGGGGAAAGATTCCCACCCTCTATGTGTGTCTAAAGAGGAGGCTTAAACGTGCTTCTATCTTGGTAGCCCCTCTGGCCTCCCAGCCAACAGCTACAGCTGAGGCTCAGCTCCCCGCAACCGAGCACAGTTGGGGCGAGGCCATGGATAGCCTCGACTCACTCCCCTCACTGTCTGACGACATAGTATCAGGGGACGGCAAGTTAGGGGATGATGAGGATGACGATGGGATTAATCTCACGGATATCCTCGAGATAGCCCATGGCCATACCCGGCTTCGAGTGGCCGTCTCCTGTAGGGCTCAGGGCCCATTAAGGGACCTACAGTGCATTCGGAAAGAATTCAGACCCCTTGACTTTTTCCACATTTTGTTACATTACAGCCTTATTCTAAAATGGATTAAATAAAAAAATATCCTCACCAATCTACACACAATACCCTATAATGACAAAGTGAAAACAGGTTTTCAGAAATTTTTGCAAATGCATTAAAACTTAAAAACAGAAATACCTTATTTACATAAGTTTTCTGACCCTTTGCTATGAGACTCAAAATTGAGATCAGGTGCATCCTGTTTCCATTGATCATCCTTGAGATGTTTCTACAACTTCATTGGAGTGGACCTGTGGTAAATTCAATTGATTGTACATGATTTGGAAAGGCACACACCTGTCTATATAAGGTCTCACAGTTGACGTTGTATGTCAGAGCAAAAACCAAGCCATGAGGTCGAAGGAATTGTCCGTAAAGCTCAGAGACAGGATTGTGTTGAGGCACAGATCTGGGGAAGGGTACAAAAAAATGTCTGCTGCATTGAAGATCCCCAAGAACACAGTGGCCTCCATCATTCTTAAATAGAAGAATTTTGGAACCACCAAGACTCTTCCTAGAGCTGGCCGCCTGGCCAAACTGAGCAATAAGAGGGAGAAGGGCCTTGGTCAGGGAGGTGACCAAGAACCCGATGTTCACTCTGACAGCTCTAGAGTTCCTCTGTGGAGATGGGAGAACCTTCCAGAAGGACAACCATCTCTGCAGCACTCCACCAATCAGGCCTTTATGATAAAGTGGCCAGACGGAAGCCACTCCTCAGTAAAAGGCACATGACAGTCTGCTTGGAGTTTGCCAAAAGGCACCTAAAGACTCTCAGACCATGAGGAACAAGATTATCTGGTCTGATGAAACCAAGATTGAACTTTGAATGCCAAAAGTCACATCTGGAGGAAACTTGGCACCATCCCTACGGTGAAGCTTGGGGATGGCAGCTTCATGCTGTGGGGATGTTCTTCAGTGGCAGGGACTGGGAGACTAGTCAGGATTGAGTGAATGATGAACGGAGCAAAGTACAGAGACTTCAGGACTTCAGACTGGGGTGGATGTTCACCTTCCAACAGGACAACTTCCCTAAGCACACAGCCAAGACAACGCAGGAGTGGCTTCGGGACAAGTCTCTGAATGTCATTGAGTGGCCCAGCCAGAGTCTGGACTTGAACCCGATCAAACATCTCTGGAGAGACCTGAAAATAGCTGTGCAGCGAAGCTCCCCATCCAAGCTGACAGAGCTTGAGAGGATCTGCAGAGAAGAATGGGAGAAATTCCCCAAATACAGGTGTGCCAAGCTTGTAGCGTCATACCCAAGAAGACTCGAGGCTGTAATTTCTGCCAAATGTGCTTCAACAAAGTACTAAGGAAAGGGTCTGAATACTTATGTAAATGTGAAATTTCAGTTTTTAATTATTTATACATTTGCAAAAATATCTTAACCTCTTTTTGCTTTGTCAGTATGGGGTATTGTGTGTAGATTGAGGGGGGGACTATTTAATCCATGTTAGAATATGGCTGTAACGTAACAAAATGTGGAAAAAGTCAAGGGGTCTGAATACTTTCTGAATGCACTGTATATGACAGGAAGAGACTACGGTCCCATACAGCTTCTGTTTTTCAAAAGACGTACAAGGCCTCAGCCCAAGCGATCAGAGCTTGGCATATCAGGCTGAGGTACTGGAGGAGGTGTGGAAGCAACTGGACTCAAACATACTAGACCCAGATGCTTGGGAGGAGATCTGTAAAATTACAGACCTGAACCTCTGTGCCTCCCGTAGTGCCATTCAAGGCTCGTACCATGAGCCTAGCAGTGGTGGGAGAAAGGGTGCTTTGGCTGAGTTTATCCAGCTTAGCAGACAAAGAAAAAGTGGACCTCCTGGATGCCTAAGTGACAACCAAGGAGTTGTTCGGGCCCACTGTCGCCACCATGCGGCAGAAGTGCGACATGCGCAAGAATGTGAATCCTTCAACTTCTGCCTGGGGGGGATGGGGGATTAGACTGAGATGTATTATTTAAGATACTCTTTGAAGAGGTAGGGTTTCAGACAGGCTGCGGCATTCTGGATAAATTGCAGGGATTTGATGGCACAAGCAGGGAACCCAGCCAACAGAGTTTTGCAGTAGTCCAGACGGAAGATGACAAGTGCCAGGATTAGGACCTGCACAGCTTCCTGCATGAGGAAAGATCATACTCCACGGATGTTGTAGAGCATGAACATGCAGGAGCGATTCACTTCTTTGATGTTTGCAGAGAATGACAGGGTACTGTCCAGGGTCATGCTAAGGTTATTTGCGCTAGGAAGGAGACACCGTAGAGTTGTCAACCATGATGGAGATGTCTTGAAGCGGGCAGGCCTTCCCTGGGAGGAATAGTAGCTCCGTCTTGTTGAGGTTGAGCTTGAGGTGTTGGGCCGACATCCAAGCTGAGATGTCTGCCAGGCACACAGAGACTCGAGTCGCCACCTGGGTGTCAGAAGGGGGAAGGAAAAAAGTAGTTGAGTGTCATCCGCATAGCAATGATAGGAGAGACCATGTGAGGATATGACAGAGCCGAGTGACTGGGTGTATAGAGAAAAGAGGAGAGGGCCTAGAACCGAGCCTTGGGGGACACCAGTAGTGAGAGCACGGGTCGCAGGTGCAGATCCTCTCCACGTCACCTGGTAGGAGCGACATGCCAGGTAGGATGCAATCCAGGAGTGTGCAGAGCCTGAGGGTTGGGGAGACGGCGCCATCTTACAGGAGCAAGTGGCTGAGGCGATATCTTCACTCTTGACAACCCTTATCCATGGAGCAGGGCCATGACATACCAGTTACGTAGCTGTCCTACTGACCAGGATTAGGAATACTGCGCTGCAGTTGTTTCCTTCGTCGTGTCGCTAGCTACTCTGTCCTGAGAGAGAACCCGCTTCCTGCATCTATTCAGACTGACTTGTTGCGGCCTGGTAGAAGCGACGTCCCTATGATAGCCGTGGGAGACCCCATCCCAAAAGACGGTGACCATGCCATTTGGGGTGGAAGAGCTGATACACCCAGGAAACATTGGGTGAAGCTGTATGCTTTCCCTCCTATGTTGCCTACCCTTCCCTCTTCCGTCTACATGGAGTAAGGGAATAGGGTTTTCTCCTCATCTTCGAGCCCCTCAATGGCCAGTGATTTTCCTTGCATAATTTTTTGGGACGGAGAGAAGGTTAATCGTTGTTAAGGTGCTTAGCCGCTTTCTCGGCCTGCAAAGACCCGACAGTGAGACAGTTTATCCATAACTGTTTTGGCGTCTCTAAGGGGGGCATGTCACTTTTGATAGGTTCTTCCAAGAGTAGGTGATCCTAACGAATCCCCACATGAGATATTTCACTCATAATATCAGAGAACCGGGGATACGCAAGTAATCTTACGTTTTCAGCTCTATCTCTATCAGTGTTTTGCTTTAGGTTGATTCAGTAATACCTGTATCTGTATGGGTTGATTCAGTAATAGCTGTATCTGTATGGGTTGATTCAGTAATACCTGTATCTGTATGGGTTGATTCAGTAATACCTGTATCTGTATGGGATGATTCAGTAATAGCTCAATTTGTATGGGATTTCAGCAATAGCTGGTTCAGTAGTAATTGCTGTATCGGAATGGGTTGATTCAGTAATAACTGTATCTGTAAGGGTTGATTCAGGAATAGCTCTATTTGTATGGGATGATTCAGTAATAGCTGGTTCAGTATTAATAGCTGTATCGGTTGCACGTCTGCTGGCAGTCTTGCTGAGATAATTACAGAGTGTAATCTTCATAGCTGCACACCACAGTCTGTCTTCACACACAACAGCACGCACGCTATAGAAAAACAAAAACTTTTGATTTCACCTAGTTGAAACATTCTGTCATAAAGAGCATGTTCAACTTCATAAAAAACACATTTTCCCATCTCAAGAGGTTAAATAAAAAAGTACTATAGTAAGTGCCTATTAAGTGCCATATAAAGTAACAGTGTTGACCTTAATAGGTTTGAAATGTTCATATTGAATCAGCCATAAATCCCCTGTTGACATGGGGAATGGAAGCTTGTTGTGTGAAACAAGGAGTAGAAATTGAATGTAAGATTCACCCAAAAAAATGAAATTGTAAAAAATCTATGGGTAACAGGGTTGACGTGTTATGCCCGACCCACTCAGTTTTCCACAACAAAACACCAGAAAATGGCCAAAAAGAGTAGAACCAGAACTATGATTTGACTATCAGATGCTGAATGTTTCTTTTGAAAAAAATATTTAATAAGGAATTGTTTCACCATATTAAAACGAGAGTTCAGTTCACGTAACAGGGTTGACCTTAAAATGAGGGACAGATGTAAATTAATCACTAATCATAAATCACTAATAAATTGTAATCTTCAGAAATTACTTTGTCGAAGCAACAAAATAACTAGGGCTAAACAATGAGGGTGAAACTTGGAGACATTTTTGGATTAAGTGGGTTCAAATCTTCCTAGAAATGACACAGGGTTTAGCAAGCCTGTATTCATATAAAAAATCGAATTTATTGAATTCTCCATGTGGTCTATATTAAAGGGCACTTAATTTCATATAACAGGCTTTTAAATTCAATATTGGTGCACAATTTCTACTTAAAATATAAAAAGGCACTATTTTCGTGGAACGACTCAGCTGCAGATCTACTGACAGGGCAGGGCGAAATATGCAACAGGTAGAGTTAGATTGGATTAAATGGATGGATGGATGAATGGGTGGACGGACAGACGTACGGATGTACAGACGTACAGATAGGCAGACAGCAGGGACAGACAGACAGACAGACAGACGGACGGACAGACAGACAGACAGACAGACAGACAGACAGACAGACAGACAGACAGACAGACAGACAGACAGACAGACAGACAGACAGACAGACAGACAGACAGACAGACAGACAGACAGACAGACGTAACATATGGATAGATACAGTAGTGTTGTGAAGTATGGACAGAGTAACTCACCTTCCATACAGTATTTGCTGAGCAACAAAAAAAGTTAGTTTGAGTCCTTGGCATTACCCAGAATCCCTCTGTGATCCGTCCTTTTGCTGACTTCCTCCCATCGCTCTGAACTCTTGGAGATTTCTGGGAGGATTCCATCAACCCAGGAAATCCCACTTCTCTGGCTCCGATCCGCTGTGTGTGTGTTTTGTGTGTGTGTATGTGCGTGGTGGGGCTGTCCTTGTCTTGTCAGTCTCCCTGATGTTGTTGTTGTTGATGATCTGCTATTGAAGCCCCTCTTCTACCTCCCCCTTCCTTCTCTCTTTATCCTCCCTCACTCTGTCTTCCTTCGCCTGTTTGCCCTCTCCCACCACCTCATCCTCCCCTCCTTCTCTCTCCCTCTCGTCTTCTCTCCTTGCTCTCTCTCCCTGCTCTCTCTCTCCCTTCCTCCCTCACCTCTCTCTCCCCCTCTCCCCTCTCTCATCCCCTGTTCTATGGAGCCAGGCCTGGCAGTGTGTCCCACTCTCTAACCCCTGCCGGATGACTTTGGGGTGGGGTGATGACCCACGGTGTCTGGCTCTGGGCCGTTCCAAGGTGTGACTCACCAGGATCCTGGGCCATGTTCAACTCCAACTTCTCCAAACCTGTTCTTAATCAGCTTTATTGCAAACTAAGTTGAGGTGCTGGCGTTTTGTTGTTTTTCAATTGGAGTCTTAGCTATGCACCATGCAACATTTACTGTTGTTTGGTCATGACAAGATGTTAAGAACATTAAAAAAACAGAACCAAAGTAAACAATTAATGTTGTCTTAAAATAACCGGTACGAATGCTGAATGTTTTACCACCTGCGATGTCATGCTAGTGTTTAGAAAATGTCACTTGGTGGAGTTGGTTTTAAACTGGTGGGAAACTGAAGTCGTGTCTGTTACGACGTGTTGGCACTGTCTCCCCGTGGCTTTGCCTGCTGTATTTTAAGTCTTAAAGGAGATAAACACAGCAATTACTGATGTTTAGCAAAGCTCCATCACCACGCTGCTTAAAAACATCTAATTAAGCCTAGAAAGACCAGAGCAGAAGAAAATCTTAGAAGAAAGAAAGAGAGAGACTAGAGAAAGAGAGAGAGAGAGAGATATATATATATATTATTTAGTCATAAAGACGGTAATCCTCTCTAGTCACTGCTTTGATCTGTGTCTGTAACTTAATACCAGCAATAATGATACTTATTTTATATTATACTTCTAGTGGAGCAGATCCCAAGATACACACATGCACGCAGCCACGCACACACACACACACACACAAACCGACAGAGAGGGTACACAGACACAGACAGGCGTGCGCACACACACTCACACACACACATACATACAGTGGGGAGAACTAATATTTGATACACTGACGATTTTGCAGGTTTTCCTACTTACAAAGCATGTAGAGGTCTGTAATTTTTATCATAGGTACACTTCAACTGTGAGAGACGGAATCTAAAATCCAGAAAATCACATTGTATGATTTTTAAGTAATTCATTTGCATTTTATTGCATGACATAAGTATTTGATACATCAGAAAAGCAGAACTTAATATTTGGTACAGAAACCTTTGCTTGCAATTACAGAGATCATACGTTTCCTGTAGGTCTTGACCAGGTATGCACACACCGCAGCAGGGATTTTGGCCCACTCCTCCATACAGACCTTCTCCAGATCCTTCAGGTTTCGGGGCTGTCGCTGGGCAATACGGACTTTCAGCTCCCTCCAAAGATGTTCTATTGGGTTCAGGTCTGGAGACTGGCTAGGCCACTCCAGGACCTTGAGATGCTTCTTACGGAGCCACTCCTTAGTTGCCCTGGCTGTGTGTTTCGGGTCGTTGTCATGCTGGAAGACCCAGCCACGACCCATCTTCAATGCTCTTACTGAGGGAAGGAGGTTGTTGGCCAAAATCTCGCGATACATGGCCCCATCCATCCTCCCCTCAATACGGTGCAGTCGTCCTGTCCCCTTTGCAGAAAAGCATCCCCAAAGAATGATGTTTCCACCTCCATGCTTCACGGTTGGGATGGTGTTCTTGGGGTTGTACTCATCCTTCTTCTTCCTCCAAACACGGCGAGTGGAGTTTAGACCAAAAAGCTCTATTTTTGTCTCATCAGACCACATGACCTTCTCCCATTTCTCCTCTGGATCATCCAGATGTTCATTGGCAAACTTCAGACGGGCCTGGACATGCGCTGGCTTGAGCAGGGGGACCTTGCATGTGCTGCAGGATTTGAATCCATGACGGCGTAGTGTGTTACTAATGTTTTTTTTGAGACTGTGGTCCCAGCTCTCTTCAGGTCATTGACCAGGTCCTGCCGTGTAGTTCTGGGCTGATCCCTCACCTTCCTCATGATCATTGATGCCCCACGAGGTGAGATCTTGCATGGAGCCCCAGACCGAGGGTGATTGACCATCATCTTGAACTTCTTCCATTTTCTAATAATTGCGCCAACAGTTGTTGCCTTCTCACCAAGCTGCTTGCCTATTGTCCTGTAGCCCATCCCAGCCTTGTGCAGGTCTACAATTTTATCCCTGATGTCCTTACACAGCTCTCTGGTCTTGGCCATTGTGGAGAGGTTGGAGTCTGTTTGATTGAGTGTGTGGACAGGTGTCTTTTATACAGGTAACGAGTTCAAACAGGTGCAGTTAATACAGGTAATGAGTGGAGAACAGAAGGGCTTCTTAAAGAAAAACTAACAGGTCTGTGAGAGCCGGAATTCTTACTGGTTGGTAGGTGATCAAATACTTATGTCATGCAATAAAATGCAAATGAATTACTTAAAATTCATACAATGTGATTTTCTGGATTTTTGTTTTAGATTCTGTCTCTCACAGTTGAAGTGTACCTATGATAAAAATTACAGACCTCTACATGCTTTGTAAGTAGGAAAACCTGCAAAATCAGCAGTGTATCAAATACTTGTTCTCCCCACTGTATATACACACACACACACACACACACACACCGACAGAGTAGGTACACACACACTAATATATACACACACACACCCTCCATCTCTCTGTGTGTGTCGTGTCCCAGTCTCTGTCTGCATGGTTAGAGCTGAGATTGCCAATAAATAGTGGCCAGTGGCCTTCAGTGTCGCCACGGGGACAGATTTGTGTCCTGTCGTATGATTGGCCCAGCCAGGAGGAAGAGAACAAACTGTCTCGTTAATCAGGGAACACTCCTGTTCCTCATCGCGGGGGGATGACAGGAGGGCTACACCGTGTGTGTGTGTGTAGCATGATAGTGTGTGTGTGTGTGGTGTGTTATGTCAGTAGATAGAGCTGTGAGGAGCTCTCAGATGACAGGTGAGAGGATGGGAAAGGCCACAGCAACAGCCAGCAGAGATGACTCACACACACAGGCCTCTGTAGAGCAGCACCAGAACTCACACTCAGCTGTCATCTGATCCACTGTATCTGTTACTGTAATACACTTATACACCACACTCCTCCTAGAAGTACCACATCACATCTGGGCCCGTATTCGTAAATCGTCTCAAGTGATCTAGGATCAGCTTTGCCCCTTTATATCATAATGAATGAGATTATATGGATCCTAGATCAGCAGTCCTACTCTCAAACACTTTGTGGTTACAGGCCTGGACCCTCTTTATTACTGATGTAGGAGTTTTGTGGTTGATTCTTCTATCTGTGATTCCTATAGCAAAGTGGAATGCACTCTACTGTGACTTGACAATACACAGCCCCTCATGATGTTGGCGCTCTCTCTGTCTATCCTTCTCTCTCCCTCGTACCCCCTCGCCTCCAGTCACAGAGCAAGTAACAGGGCTTGATTTTTCCTTTCCTTTGTGTATCGTTCTCCCTTCCTTTGTGACAAGGCGTGTGTGTAGCACAGAATGTGTGTGTGTGTGTGTGTGTGTGTTTGGGCGTTTTCTAACGGAAGCTGTGGCCAGCGTCCAGGAGTGTGTGTGTTTGTGTAATCTCAGGAAGTGTGTCCGTTATCAAAAGGAACATTATCAGCGCCTATGTCCAACTGCAGGGTAATGCCCGGAAACCTGAGCCAGCCGTGATCGCATAATATCACATCTCTGTCCGGTACTCTATCCGATCCCAACGTCAGCCTATCAAAGATACTTCTGGGTTTGATGGTTAAAATGATAGTTCACCCAAATTACAAAATTGCATATTGGTTTCCTTACCCTGTAAGCAGTCTATTGACAAGGTATGACAGTAATCTATGCTTTGGTTTTGTTTACCTGGCCAATGTTTCATATGCTAACGTTTTAGCATTTGTGGCACAAATCCAATGCAAGTCAAGCATTTTCGCGCTTCATGTCCAAACCATCCTAAAGTATCTAAAAATGTATTGTGTAACTCAATTAAGTTGCATATAGATGATAGAATAGAATTCAGGGTAATATGATAGATTAGAATTTACTGTCAAATAGACAGTAGTGCTGAGCGATTAGTGATCTTTCTGGTCGGTTTCATTTCGATGATAAAAAAAGAATTACGGTTTTTGATTTCGGTTTCGATTATATTTTTAGACATTAAATGCACTATGCATTATGTGGGTTAATACAATTCCCATGATGGTTGTGACTGCCCATTACTGCTTATCACTAACCATTACTTTACTTTAATAAATAAAATAAAATATTTGATGACTTTATCATTTCATTCTAAGTCATCATCTCATCTCTATAGAGCTGCTGTCTGACAAAATTACAATTTTAGTAGATACTTTTATGACTGCTGAATACCAACTATCAATCACTTAGATCGTGTATTTTCTGGTAGAGACACCTCGGAAAGCAACTTCCTTTTATCCCTCTTGCACGTTTTCTATTCTCTCCATCTCTATCAATGAGGTCTCCATGTCTGCGCCACACATGGATTATGTTCATTGCAGTTAATTACCTAATTTTCTGCACTAAACTATGTAGAATATTGGCCTGTTGGAAACTACAACTCCCTACTACATCGCAGAGTTCGGGCTTGATCTGATATGTCTGTACAGAAACTGAGCATCGAGCTCACAGAGAGAAACGTACAAAATGGAATTCAAATAATTGAACCGACGTCGGTCAATTAGTTGTTTAAAAAACAACATTTTGTTTATCACTCAGCACTACTATATAGTATTATGCAAAACAGCATTCCACCTTTATGGTCCGTTTCATGTGAATACATGATATCTAAAATATATGATTATAGAGCAGAAAGAGACGGCAGAATTGCAACTTGAGCCCGCTGTCAGTTGGAGAATGAACTATTTGATATAATGATAGGGCTATTACAATAAGTATTACTCTTATCTCCAGCGCTCAATTCCGCTCTGAGTGTGTGTGTGTGTGTGTGTGTTTGTGTGTCTGTGTGTGTTGTATTGAGCTGTGGACACTCCACTTCCTCACATTCCTGTTATAGTGCTGACAGTGTTATTACCTGAGTGCAGGTGTTAGACCTTTAGATCTATGGATGTTAACCGCGTGCGCGCACACACACACACACACACACACACACACACACACACACACACACACACACACACACACACACACACACACACACACACACACACACACACACACACACACACACACACACTATAAAAGCCTACACCCTACTATTACCCAGGTGCCCCAGCTGGTGGACAGTAAAGATGTCTGACTAGTGGGTTTACTACTGGGTTTACTGGATTTTAACATTGCTCACAGGTGCTGTGTGTGTCTCTGTGTGTGTTTGTGTGTGCGTAGGTGCGTGCGTACGAGTGTGTTTCTGGAGTGTGGGAACTACTGTAAACTTCCTCTCACATTTCAGCCTGACGTGTGTCAATAAAACTTTCTCTGTTGATCATAATAATTAGGTACAAAAAGGTGTATCAAATATCTAACACATAGATACACATATCACTAGGTCTTAGACATAGTATATACTGTTGATTGTTAGATACTGTTTTTGTAGTATTTTCTGTTAGCATCACAGTGGGGAGATGTTATAGATAGATTTTACACAACACGGTACCTTCTCTTACTCCTCTCTCCTCCTCCTCCTCCCTCTCTTCCCTTCTACCTCCATTCCTCCCCCTCTCGCCTCTCCTCCCTCTCCCCCCTCGCTATATCCCTCTGTCCTGGAGGCAGCCCCAGAGCATCCAGGTGTATGTTTGTGTGTATGTGTCTGTGCGTGCATGGGCGCATGCGTGTGCATGTGTGTGAGAACATCATGATGTTCCCTCGCAAATGGACAGGACACGTCTACACGATCTCCCTCTGTATGGGTGAGAGAGAGAGAGAGAGAGAGAAAGAGAGAGCTTGAGAAAGGTGATGTCTGTGTATTTGAATACGTGAAGGGAAAAGTGATGCGCTGTATTTAAATAAATGAAATATTTATGAGTCAGACAATTAAAACCCAAGCAGGAAGTGTCAGACGGAATCTTGGGAACACATTAGAGCTGTGCTAATAAAATGATTTCCATTTGACACACGCAGACAGTGGACCGGGGGGGACTACTCCTGCCGGGTAGGGGTAGGCAGGGGGGCAGGAGTGCCCCCTCTCCTACACTCTTAGAAAAAAAGGTTCTGGATAAAACCGAAAATGGTTCTATGCTTGCTTCATATATGGCACCCCTAAAGGTTCTATATAGAACTCAACCAATTTTGGTTCAGTGAAGAAGAACCCTTGGGAACCTTTTCTTCTAAGAGTATAGGAGAGGAGCCAGTACAGGTGATAGCAGTGGGCAGGTGAGGTTCTGAGTGGTAAAGTAGGTATCTGCTGAGACTGGAGAGAGAAGCGCTCTACTTTACTTCTCTATAAGTAATACTGGGCTCAGTTATGGAAAAAAGAAGAGAGAGGAAGGGAAGAGGGAGAGTGAGAGGAGGAGAGAGGGAGAGGCGTGTAGGAGGTAATCAGTGTAGTGTAATGCGGTTTCAGGGTCACTGAGCACCCCACTTAGGGAGTGACAAAATGCCAGCGTTGTTCTCCAATTTGTTTTACACACACAAACGCACAAGCACGCGCACATACATTTTCTCTCCCACTCTCTCTCTCTTTCTCTCTCCCTGTCTGAACGTAGCTCAGTGTAATTCATCAGGGAAGTCCAGGTGTGTGTGTGCAGCGCAGTGTGAGTACGCTATACAACACACACACGCACACACACACACACACACACCACAGGTTTACAGTAATCAATAGTTATGCAGTGCCACAAGCATTGGGCAAATCTGGCAGACACACAAGTAGACTAATCAATGGGTTGGGGATAATTATTAGTTCTTAGAAATCATCTCTATCAGTGCAGTAAGAGAGTGGACCATATACTGATACTTTTCCCTTGCAACAATACACTATGACGGAAAAAGAAAGGAGACTCTCAGTTTCACTAGACTAAATCTGCTGAGTCATCTGTGTTACACTGTACGAGACAGACAACACCACCTTCTCACTCTCTCTCTACTGTTTGTCAGTTCTTTCCATATTTCATTCTTTCTCCTTCCCTCTCAAATCAAATCAAATCAAATTGTATTGGTCACATGAGCCGAATACAACAGGAGTAGACCTTACAGTGAAATGCTTACTTACAAGCCCTTAACCAACAATGCAGTTTTAAGAAATATAAGTGTTAAGTAAAAGATAGATAAGTAAAAAATTAAAATAAAAACAAATAATTAAAGAGCAGCAGTAAAATAACAGTAGAGAGGCTATATAGAGTGGGTACCGGTACAGAGTCAATGTGCAGGGGCACCGGTTAGTCGAGGTAATAGAGGTAATATGTACAGCGGCTTGCGAAAGTATTCACCTCCCTTGGCATTTTTCCTATTTTGATGCCTTACAACCTGGAATAAAAATTGATTTTTTGAGGGTTTGTATCATTTGATTTACACAACATGCCTACCACTTTGAAGATGCTAAATATGTTTTATTGTGAAACAAACAAGAAATAAGACATAAAAACTGAAAAGCATAACTATTCACCCCCCAAAAGTCAATACTTTGTAGAGCCACCTTTACAGCTGCAAGTCTCTTGGGGTATGTCTCTATAAGCTTGGCACATCTACCCACTGGGATTTTTGCCCATTCTTCAAGGCAAAACTGCTCAAGCTCCTTCAAGTTGGATGGGTTCTGCTGGTGTACAGCAATCTTTAAGTCATACCACAGATTCTCAATTGGATTGAGGTCTAGGCTTTGACTATGCCTTTCCAAGACATTTAAATGTTTCCCCTTAAACCACTAGAGTGTTGCTTTAGCAGTATGCTTAGGGTCATTGTCCTGCTGGAAGGTGAACCTCCGTCTCAGTCTCAAATCTCTGGAAGAATGAAACAGGTTTCCCTCAAAAATGTCCCTGTATTTAGCGCCATCCATCATTCCTTCAATTCTGACCAGTTTCCCAGTCCCTGCCGATGAAAAACATCCCCACAGCATGATGCTGCCATCACCATGCTTCACTGTGTGGATGGTGTTCTCGGGGTGATGAGAGGTGTTGGGTTTGCGCCAGACATTTTCCTTGATGGCCAAAAAGCTCAATTTTAGTCTCATCTGACCAGAGTACCTTCTTCCATATGTTTGGGGAGTCTCCCACATGCCTTTTGGCGAACAACAAATGTGTTTGCTTATTCTTTTCCTTAAGCAATGGATTTTTTCTGGCCACTCTTCCGTAAAGCCCAGCTCTGTGGAGTGAACGGCTTAATGTGGTCCTATGGACAGATACTCCAATCTCCGCTGTGGCGCTTTGCAGCTCCTTCAGGGTTATCTTTGGTCTCTTTGTTGCTTCTCTGATTAATGCTCTTCTTACCTGGTCCATGAGTTTTGGTGGGCGGCCCTCTCTTGGCAGGTTTGTTGTGGTGCCATATTCTTTCCATTTTTTTAAATAATGTATTTAATGGTGCTCTGTGGGATGTTCAAAGTTTCTGATATTATTTTATAATCCAACCCTGATCTGTACTTCTTCACAACTTTGTCCCTGACCTGTTTGGAGAGCTCCTTGGTCTTCATGGGGCCGCTTGCCTGGTGGTGCCCCTTGCTTAGTGGTGTTGCAGACTCTGGGGCCTTTCAGAAGAGGTGTATATATACTGAGATCATGTGACAGATCATGTGACACTTAGATTGCACACAGGTGGACGTTATTTTACTAATTATATGACTTCTGAAGTTAATTGGTTGCACCAGATCTTATTTAGGGGCTTCATAGTGAAGGGGGTGAATACATATGCACGCACCACCTTTCCATATTATTTTTTTAGAATTTTCTGAAACAAGTTATTTTTTTCATTTCACTTCACCAATTTGGACTATTTTGTGTATGTCCAAATAAAAATAAATTTAAATTACAGGTTGTTATACAACAAAATAGGAACACTTCAAGGGGGGTGAATACTTTTGCAAGGCACTGTACAAGTAGAGTTAAAAAGACTATGCATAGATAATAAACAGAGAGTGGCAGCAGTGTAAAAGAGTGTGTGGGGGGAGGGGAATGCTCTCAATGGTGCAGCTGTATAACATTTTTATGATCTGAGGACCCATGCCAAATCATTCCAGTCACCTGAGGGGGAATAGGCTTTGTCGTGCCCCCTTCACGACTGTCTTGGTGTGTTAGGACCATGATAGTTTGTTGGTGATGTGGACCCCAAGGAACTTAAAGCTCTCAACCTGCTCCACTACAGCCCCGTTGATGAGAATGGGGGCGTGCTCGGTCTTCCTTTTCCTGTAGTCCACAATCATCTCCTTTGTCTTGATCACGTTGAGGGAGAGGTTGTTATCCTGGCACCACACGGCCAGGTCTCTGACCTCCTCCCTATAGGGTGTCTCATCGTTGTCAGTGATCAGGCCTACCACTGTTGTGTCGTCGGCAAACTTAATGATGGTGTTGTCGTGCCTGGCCATGCAATCATGGGTGAACAGGGAGTACAGGAGGGGACTGAGCATGCACCCCTGAGGGCCCCCGTGATGAGGATCAGCGTGGCAGTTGTGTTGTTACCTTCCCTTACCACCTGGGGGCGGCCCGTCAGGAAGTCCAGGATCCAGATGCAGAGGGAGGTGTTTAATTCAAGGGTCCTTAGCTTAGTGATGAGCTTTGAGGGAACTATGGTGTTGAACGCTGAGCTGTAGTCAATGAATAGCATTCTCACGTAGGTGTTCCTTTTGTCCAGGTGGGAAAGGGCAGTGTGGAGTGCAATATTGATTGCATCATCTGTGGATCTGTTGGAGTGGTATGCAAATTAGTCTAGGGTTTCTGAGATAATGGTGTTGATGTGAGCCATGACCTGCCTTTCAAAGCAGCTCATGGCTACAGACGTGAGTGCTACGGGTCTGTAGTCATTTAGGCAGATTACCTTAGTGTTCTTGGGCATAGGGACTATGGTGACCTGCTTGAAACATGTTGGTATTACATACTCAGTCAGGGACAGGTTGAAAATGCCAGTGAAGACACTTGCAAGTTGGTCAGCGCATGCTCTGAGTACACATCCTGGTAATCCATCTGGCCCTGCGGCCTTGTGAATGTTGACATGTTTAAAGGTCTAACTCACATCGGCTACAGAGAGCGTGATCACACAGTCGTCCGGAACAGCTGATGCTCTCATGCGTGCTTCAGTGTTGCTTGCCTCGAAGCGAGCATAGAAGTAATTTAGCTCGTCTGGTAGACTTGTGTAACTGGGCAGCTCGCGGCTGTGCTTCCCTTTGTAGTCTGTAATAGTTTGCAAGCCCTGCCACATCCGACGAGTGTCGTAGCTGGTGTAGTACCATTCAATCTTAGTCCTGTATTGACGCTTTGCCTGTTTGATGGTTCGTCGGAGGGCATAGCGGGATTTCTTATAAGCGCCCGGGTTAGAGTCCTGCTCCTTGAATGCGGCAGCTCTACCCTTTAGCTCAGTGCGGATGTTGCCTGTAATCCATGGCTTCTGGGTGGGGTACGTACGGTCACTGTGGGGACGAAGTCATCAATGCACTTATTGATGAAGCCATTGACTGATGTGGTGTACTCCTCAATGCCATCGGAAGAATCCCGAAACATATTCCAGTCTGTGCTAGCAAAACAGTCCTGTAGCTTAGCATCTGCGTCATATGACCACTTCTTTATTGACCGAGTCACTGGTGCTTCCTGCTTTCGTTTTTGCTTGTAAGCAGGAATCAGGAGGATAGAATTATGGTCAGATTTGCCAAATGGAGGGCGAGGGAGAGCTTTATACGCGTCTCTGTGTGTTGGATAAAGGTGGTCTAGAGTTGTTTTTCCTCTATTTGCAAATTAAACATGCTGGTAGAAATTAGGTTAAACGGATTTAAGTTTCCCTGCATGAAAGTCCTCGGCCACTAGGAGCGCCGCCTCTGGCTGAGCATTTTCCTGTTTGCTTATGGCCTTATACCGCTCATTGAGTGCAGTCTTAGTGCCAGCATCGGTTTGTGGTGGTAAATAGACAGCTACGAAAAATATAGATGAAAAATCTCTTGGTAAATAGTGTTTATCATGAGATACTCTACCTCAGGCGAGTAAAACCTTGAGACTTCTTTAATATTAGAAATCTTGCACCAGCTGTTGTTTACAAATATACACAGACCGCCACCCATTGTCTTACCGGAGGCGGCTGTTCTATTTTGCCGATGCAGGGTAAACCACGGCAGCTGTATGTTATCCATGTCGTCGTTCAGCCACGACTCGGTGAAACATAAGATATTATAGTTTTTAATGTCCCGTTGGTAGGATATTCGTGATCGTAGCTCGTCTATTTTGTTATCCAATGATTGTACGTTGGTTAATAGGACTGATGGTAGAGGCAGATTACCCACTTGCCGTCGGATCCTTACATGGCACCCTGACCTACGTCCCCGATATCTCCGTCTCTTTCTCCTGCGTATGATGGGGATTTGGGCCTTGTAGGGTGTCTGAAGTAAATCCTTTCTGTCCGACTCGTTAAAGAAAAAATCTTTGTCCAGTATGAGGTGAGTAATCACTGTCCTGATATCCAGAAGCTTTTTTCGGTCATAAGAGACGGTAGCAGAAACATTATGTACAAAATAAGTTACAAATAACGCGAAAAAACACACACAATAGCACAATTGTTTAGGAGCCCGTAAAATGGCAGGCATCTCCTCCGGTGCCATTATTTCTCTATTTCTCTATCTCTACCCTATAAGAAGGAGACCCATCCTATTACAATGGAGAAACAGAGAGAAAGAGAGAGATACCTCAGGTCCTAAGTCCTGCTGTATGGTGCATCCATTGCAGATCCAGCCCCTTGTGGCTGTATCACTGAGTAAATAGGATGTTGTGTGTTGGGGCTAATATATAACAGTAGTGTGTTGTGTGTTGGGCTAGTGGCGTGACAGCTTGCTAAAATAGGGCTCAGTTTGGTCTTCCGCTGCCGCTAAACACTTCACGCCTGACCAGAGTGAGTGGGGGCTTTGTTTGTGTGTCTGTGTGTGTGTGTGTGCACGTGTGCGTGTGTTCGTGGTTGATTACTTATGCATGTCATTCTGTGTTGGTGCAGATGTCCACTCTCACCCTATCACTCTGTCCTCTCTCTCTCTCTCTCTCTCTCTCTCTCTCTCTCTCTTTCTGTCTCTCTTTCTCTCTCTTCATCTGCATTTTCTTCCTCCATCTTTCTCTTTCGCACCAGAGAATTATAATATGACACACTCTGCCTATGATCACATTGTATAGAACAAGAAGGCCCGCACACTGTTAAAGCTCCCAATTCACCGCTTTATTGACAACGTCAGGTCAAACAAACTGAGTGCTCACGTCACAAAATATACAAATTTCACCTCACATGACCATTGCGGACATGACGCATGGTGGGTGCAAAAAACATTTTTTTATCTAATTATTTAATTATTTAATAACAATGAGATGGGTAGTGGTTCCAGAAAAGAATCATCTTCTCAATGATATATATATATATATATATATATTTGCCCTTTTTCTGGTATCCAATTGGTAGTTACAGTCTTGTCCCATCGCTGCAACTCCCGTACAGACACGGGAGAGGCGAAGGTCGAGAAACACAACCCAACCGCACTGCTTCTTGACACAATGCCCGCTTAACCCGGAAGCACCAATATGTCAGAGGAAACACCATACACCTGGCGACCGTGTCAGTGTGCACTGCGCCCGGCCCACCACAGGAGTCGCTAGTGCGCGATGGGACAAGAACATCCCTGCCGGCCAAACCCTCCCTTAACCTGGACGACGCTGTGCCAATTGTGCGCCGCCCCATGGGTCTCCCAGTTGCGACAGAGCCTGGACTTGAACCAGGGTCTCTAGTGACACAGCTAGCACTGTGATGCAGTGCCGTAGACCACTGCGCCACTCGGGAGGCCGACTTAATAATAGATCATTGACTGATGTTGGGGGCACGTTTGAAGACTGTTTTAATTATAATTAATTTTCTGAGTTTTGTAAATATTTTTTTCACTTGGATATTGTGGGTTACTGTGTGTAAATAAAGCCGGAAAAAGTCTGATTTTATGTGTTTTCATTTCAGGCTGTAAGGCATCAAAAGGTGAACATTTTGAAAGGGGGCGGTGACTTTCTATACCCACTGTATATAGAGACATTAAACACTGGACACTTCCCGTTTCTTTTATACAGTTTTTCACGCTGTGTATTCATATACTGTACATTGCATTTTTGTTACACTGTTTACACACGCGTATTTATATACTGGGGTCTTGACATAGCTCACTGTAATATATCTACTGCTGTCCATACAGTATCATTCTTACTATATCTTTTTGGTGTATATACGCATAGATTGCATTTCGATTACTGATACAGTGTTATTTGGGTTGTTAATTGGATTCGTTCGGACATTCTTGATTTCTTGTTTCTAGTTTTTGATTTGTTATTATTTGTGTACTTGTTTGACATTTTACTGCACTGTTAGGAGCTAGTAACACAAGCATTTCGCTCCACTGCTATAACATCTGCTAAACTGTTTACGCGACCAATAAACATTGATTTTATTTGTGTGTGTGTGTGTACAGTAGTGGGACAGAGGGACTGAGATGCAATTTCTACAGGCAGTGTAGTGAGACCTACTCCATTACAATAGGATAGAGAGAGAGAGAGAGAGAGAGAGAGAGAGAGAGAGAGAGAGAGAGAGAGAGAGAGAGAGAGAGAGAGAGAGAGAGAGAGAGAGAGAGAGAGAGAGAGAGAGAGAGAGAGAGGGAGAGAGAGAGAGAGAAGGAATCTGATTTCATCCCTCCTCTCCGTTAACAGTTCCTCTCCTCCCTGGCTCTATCATTACAGCTCTATGGAGGATGGAGAGATCGGAATGGGAAACAGGAAAGATATCTCATTACATCGCATTCGACAGGATGTGCATGGAAGCTTCTGGTTGTTTTTATGTGTTGATGTGTGTGTGTGTGCTTTAACAGTATACTAACATTGACTGTGTGAACTCTTCTAATGAACTCTGCAGGGGATTGCCAACTCCTGGTCCATGTCTTCTCCTCCACAGTGGCTGAACTACACTAACTACATATATGGCGGTGTACAGTGGGGAAAAAAAGTATTTAGTCAGCCACCAATTGTGCAAGTTCTCCCACTTAAAAAGATGAGAGAGGCCTGTAATTTTCATCATAGGTACACGTCAACTATGACAGACAAAATGAGGGAAAAAAATCCAGAAAATCACATTGTAGGATTTTTAATTAATTTATTTGCAAACTATGGTGGAAAATAAGTATTTGGTCACCTACAAACAAGCAAGATATTTGGCTCTCACAGACCTGTAACTTCTTCTTTAAGAGGCTCCTCTGTCCTCCACTTGTTACCTGTATTAATGGCACCTGTTTGAACTTGTTATCAGTATAAAAGACACCTGTCCACAACCTCAAACAGTCACACTCCAAACTCCACTATGGCCAAGACCAGAGAGCTGTCAAAGGACACCAGAAGCAAAATTGTAGACCTGCACCAGGCTGGGAAGACTGAATCTGCAATAGGTAAGCAGCTTGGTTTGAAGAAATCAACTGTGGGAGCAATTATTAGGAAATGGAAGACATACAAGACCACTGATAATATCCCTCGATCTGGGGCTCCACGCAAGATCTCACCCCGTGGGGTCAAAATTATCACAAAAACAGTGAGCAAAAATCCCAGAACCACACGGGGGGACCTAGTGAATGACCTGTAGAGAGCTGGGACCAAAGTAACAAAGCCTACCATCAGTAACACACTACGCCGCCAGGGACTCAAATCCTGCAGTGCCAGACGTGTCCCCCTGCTTAAGCCAGTACATGTCCAGGCCCGTCTGAAGTTTGCTAGAGTGCATTTGGATGATCCAGAAGAGGATTGGGAGAATGTCATATGGTCAGATGAAACCAAATATAACTTTTTGGTAAAAACTCAACTCGTCGTGTTTGGAGGACAAAGAATGCTGAGTTGCATCCAAAGAACACCATACCTACTGTGAAGCATGGGGGTGGAAACATCATGCTTTGGGGCTGTTTTTCTGCAAAGGGACCAGGACGACTGATCCGTGTAAAGGAAAGAATGAATGGGGCCATGTATCGTGAGATTTTGAGTGAAAACCTCCTTCCATCAGCAAGGGCATTGAAGATGAAACGTGGCTGGGTCTTTCAGCATGACAATGATCCCAAACACACCGCCCGGGCAACGAAGGAGTGGCTTCGTAAGAAGCATTTCAAGGTCCTGGAGTGGCCTAGCCAGTCTCCAGATCTCAACCCCATAGAAAATCTTTGGAGGGAGTTGAAAGTCTGTGTTGCCCAGCGACAGCCCCAAAACATCACTGCTCTAGAGGAGATCTGCATGGAGGAATGGGCCAAAATACCAGCAACAGTGTGTGGAAACCTTGTGAAAACTTACAGAAAACGTTTGACCTGTGTCATTGCCAACAAAGGGTATATAACAAAGATTGAGAAACTTTTGTTATTGACCAAATACTTATTTTCCACCATAATTTGCAAATAAATTCATAAAACATCCTACAATGTGATTTTCTGGGAAAAAAAATCTCATTTTGTCTGTCATAGTTGATGTGTACCTATGATGAAAATTACAGGCCTCTCTCATCTTTTTAAGTGGGAGAACTTGCACAATTGGTGGCTGACTAAATACTTTTTTCCCCCACTGTATGCATGTGTGCGTTCATTCCTGTGCGTATTTGGGATGGGGGGTGTGGGGTGGGAGGTTGAGGGGGAGCTGAGGACGCACCCCTCTTACAGTTTTTCTGAATTGCTAAAACACTAAACCCCATTCTCTGAACCAAATGCTCAGTGGCCTAAACCCATTTGTCGAATCAATCACTCTTTTTGCAAAACTTACTGTTACTGTAAACTGCACTATATTGTAGTGTATTTAAATCAGGAGTGCATACAAATGCTCTATTGCAGAAGTCTGTCTTTCTGTATCACTTACTAAACTACTTATTTATCTATTTTTATATATAGAGAGTGTTTGAATTGGATTCCATGGAAAGGCCCTATGAATACATTTTTGTAGATGAAGCAGGGTTCAATCTGGCGAAGAGGAGAAGGAGAGGCAGGAACATAATTGGCCAATGTGCCATTGTGGAAGTCCCTGGCCAGCGTGGTGGCAATGTCACCCTTTGTGCAGCCATAAGTAATCGTGGGGTTCTTCACTGTCATGCAACCATGGGGCCATATAACACTGAACATCTACTTACATTTCTGGGTGGTCTTCGGGATGTTTTATTTGAGCGTGAGCAGCAGGATCATCAGCGGGCAGTGCATCCTGTCTATGTCGTGGTTTGGGACAATGTTAGCTTTCACTGTGGTGTCCGGATACGCGAGTGGTTCAACATCAACCAGCGATTGATTCATAAATGTTTGCCTTTCACCATACAGCCCTTTCCTCAACCCAATAGAATAGTTTTTCTCTGCGTGGTGGTGGAAGATCTATGACCGAATCCCATATATAAGGGAAAATATCTTACAGGCAATGGAATTGGCCTGTGATGACATACAGTGAGGGAAAAAAGTATTTGATCCCCTGCTGATTTTGTACATTTGCCCACTGACAAAGACATGATCAGTCTATCATTTTAATGGTAGGTTTATTTGAACAGTGAGAGACAGAATAACAACAAAAAAATCCAGAAAAACACATTATAAATTGATTTGCATTTTAATGAGGGAAATAAGTATTTGACCCCTCTGCAAAACATGACATAGTACTTGGTGGCAAAACCCTTGTTGGCAATCACAGAGGTCAGACGTTTCTTGTAGTTGGCCACCAGGTTTGCACACATCTCAGGAGGGATTTTGTTCCACTCCTCTTTGCAGATCTTCTCCAAGTCATTAAGGTTTCGAGGCTGACGTTTGGCAACTCGAACCTTCAGCTCCCTCCACAGATTTTCTATGGGATTAAGGTCTGGAGACTGGCTAGGCCACTCCAGGACCTTAATGTGCTTCTTCTTGAGCCACTCCTTTGTTGCCTTGGCCGTGTGTTTTGGGTGATTGTCATGCTGGAATACCCATCCACGACCCATTTTCAATGCCCTGGCTGAGGGAAGGTGGTTCTCACCCAAGATTTGACGGTACATGGCCCCGTCCATCATCCCTTTGATGTGGTGAAGTTGTCCTGTCCCCTTAGCAGAAAAACACCCCCAAAGCATAATGTTTCCACCTCCATGTTTGACGGTGGGGATGGTGTTCTTGGGGTCATAGGCAGCATTCCTCCTCCTCCAAACACGGCGAATTGAGTTGATGCCAAATAGCTCCATTTTGGTCTCATCTGACCACAACACTTTCACCTAGTTCTCCTCTGAATCATTCAGATGTTCATTGGCAAACTTCAGACGGCCCTGTATATGTGCTTTCTTGAGCAGGGGGACCTTGCGGGCGCTGCAGGATTTCAGTCCTTCACGGCGTAGTGTGTTACCAATTGTTTTCTTGGTGACTATGGTCCCAGCTGCCTTGAGATCATTGACAAGATCCTCCCGTGTAGTTCTGGGCTGATTCCTCACCGTTCTCATGATCATTGAAACTCCACGAGGTGAGATCTTGCATGGAGCCCCAGGCCGAGGGAGATTGACAGTTATTTTGTGTTTCTTCCATTTGCAAATAATCGCACCAACTGTTGTAACCTTCTCACCAAGCTGCTTGGTGATGGTCTTGTAGCCCATTCCAGCCTTGTGTAGGTCTACAATCTTGTAATAATAATAATAATATGCCATTTAGCAGACGCTTTTATCCAAAGCGACTTACAGTCATGCGTGCATACAATTTTTTTTTTTTTTTTTTTTTGTGTATGACATCCTTGGAGAGCTCTTTGGTCTTTGCCATGATGGAGAGTTTGGAATCTGATTGATTGATTGCTTCTGTAGACAGGTGTCTTTTATACAGGTAACAAGCTGAGATTATGAGCACTCCCTTTAAGAGTGTGCTCCTAATCTCAATTCGTTTCCTGTATAAATGACACCTGGGAGCCAGAAATCTTTCTGATTGAGAGGGGTTCAAATACTTATTTCCCTCATTAAAATGCAAATCAATTTATAACATTTTTGACATGCGTTTTTCTAGATGTTTTTGTTGTTATTCTGTCTCTCACTGTTCAAATAAACCTACCATTAAAATTATAGACTGATCATTTCTTTGTCAGTGGGCAAACGTACAAAATCAGCAAGGGATCAAATACTTTTTTCCCTCACTGTAGGTGTGGAGTGTTGTCAAGGCTGGATCCGGCACACCAGAGGGTTTTTCCCCCGTTGCCTGGCAAGTGACAACGTTGCCTGTGATGTGGACGAAGTCCTCTGGCCGGAACCAGCACAAAGACGTTATGCTGAGGCAGAATGAATCTCTCATTGACTTTGATTTCGCAGTTGCACAACATTTATGAGTGTACTGTAATTTGCTTTTCATTTAGAGTTTTCTTTGTTCTTTGGGCTTTTGCAGTTGGACTACTGTGCTGAATATACATACATTCAATACTGTATTACTTGCAGTACTTACAGTATACAATATATTCACTGTACTAAGTTGTGATTACTATACTTTTTGTTTTAATTGCAAAATTTGTTTACTATATACAATAAATAAAAAAAGATGTAACTACATGCCCTGGACGCTGTGTCTAATGAACGCTCTGTAGTGTTTATATATTGACTGGCTGTGTGTATGATCTGAAAGCATTGTTTGATTTTGAGGACATATTAAATGGTTTTGAGGCGATTGTTTGATTTTGCCAGAAGAGTCAGGGGTTTTGTGAATGTAGTTTGAAGATTTGGTTTTGTGTTTAAAGTTTTGAGAAAATGGGTGAAGGTTTCAAGAAATGTGTCTTAGCATTCGAGAAAAACTGTAACTGGAAGCTCTTAATGATTTACTGTAAATCTCAATGTTCTAAAAAAATCTGAATCATGGTCTGACCCGACCTTTGACATCTTACTTTTGGGATTGATGTAGTTCTGTAGCTAGCCATCTCCCTCTCTCCCTCCATTCCCCCTTCTATCTTCCTCTCTCTTGTCTTCCCTCTCTCTCTCTCTCTCTCTCTATCTCTCTCTCTCTCTCTCTCTCTCTCTCTCTCTCTCTCTCTCTCTCTCTCTCTCTCTCTCTCTCTCTCTCTCTCTCTCTCTCTCTCTCTCTCTCTCTCTCTCTCTCTCTCTCTCTCTCTCTCTCTCTCTCTCTCTCTCTCTCTCTCTCTCTCTATCTCTCTCTCTCTCTCACTCTGTTACTAAGGATTAGTGGGTATTAGGTGTGCGGTGGACGAAGGAGAATGAAACAGTGTTTAGAGTCAGAGCCAAATTGGAAAAGGTGGGGAATATTTCCCTTTAATAAGTCTCTTATTGAATTTGGCCTAGGAAAAGCCCCCATTTCCCTTTTATTCCTATCCTCTCTTCCCCTCCATCTCCTCCCCTGCTCTCTCTTCCTCTGAATACAATACACCGTTTTTCTACAGTTACCATGCACCCTCAACAGCTGCTGATACTGCCATTTTTTAAAAATGTGTTAATTTCACGGCATTAAGGAGTTGATTGTTTAATTTACATACAGTAAGTTAACTATTAAGCTTGTATGTTAACTGTGGTTTTTATACTGTGCATTGTATGAATAATTACATTCCTAGAGGCAACGTTGGCAGAAAGTGTGAACTGCTTGATGCTTTGGAGTGAACTTGCTGTGTGTGAATCCAGTCTTCAGGTGCTGTCTTCTACACTAGAATATTCTAGTGTTCTGTGAACATCTGGCCTGTTGATGATAATACAGTGGTGTGGTTCATGAGGACAGAGAGACAGGGGAGGAGATATTAGCTGTGCTCTGCTCCCTGCTAGAGTATACTGTTACATACTATTACCCTGGAACGGAAGACGGCTCATTGATTAACCATGCAGCTCCCCATTGAACCTGGAACTATCAGCGTTCCCAACGGAATCCCCAGCTCTGCTCTCTCTCTTTCAGGGAAGAGGGTCAGAATGTCGGGGTGAGCCAGGAATAGATTATAGGAGGAATAATAATAATACATGGGACTTATATATCCCTTTTCAAGGACCCGAAGATGCTTTACAATGATACAAATAAAAACAACAATACAAGAGTCAAAACAAAACATCAGGCTAAACAAAACATGAATAAAGAGAGGGGTGGGCTCAAAGAAGGGAAAGAGTGTGATATATCAGTGGATGGGGAAGGGATGGTTGGGGTTTGGAATGAATAGTTTGGAAGCAGAAGTAGGGGTTTTGAACTCATAGAAGGGTGAAGAAATCCAGCTATGTACTGTAAACATTTTAGTCATTTAGCAGACGCTCTTATCCAGAGCAACTTACAGTTAGTGAGTGCATACATTATTTTTTGTATTTATTTTTTCATACTGGCCCCCCGTGGGAATCAAACCCACAACCCTGGCGTTGCAAACGCCATACTCTACCAACTGAGCTACATCCCTGCCAGCCATTCCCTCCCCTACCCTGGACGACGCTGGGCCAATTGTGCACCGCCCCATGGGTCTCCCGGTCGCGGCCGGCTACGACAGAGCTTGGATTCGAACCAGGATATCTTGTGGCACAGCTAGCACTGGGATGCAGTGCCTTAGACCACTGCGCCACTCGGAACATCAATGAGTTCAATCTCAAAGACTGGAAACATATTAATAACATCAATGAGTTCAATCTCGAAGACCTAAACTCTACACTTTGTTATGAAACAATCAGTATGTCCTGAATATGAATATCATGAAAGGGTATTTCTACTCCCATGCTGTAGACAGCAAGACAAGGATTATACCATCGAACACACTGACTAGGAAAATACTAGGATAGGCCTGATCACCGACAACGATGAGACAGCCTAAAGGGAGGTCAGAGACCTGGCTGTGTGGTGCCAGGATAACAACCTCTCCCTCAACGTGATCAACACAAAGGAGATGATTGTGGACGACAGGAAAAAGAGGACCGAGCACGCCCCCATTCTCATCGACAGGGCTGTAGTGGAGTAGGTTGAGAGCTTCAAGTTCCTTGGTGTCCACATCACCAACAAACTAACATGGTCCAAGAACACCAAGACAGTTGTGAAGAGGGCACGACAAAGCCTATTCCTCAGATCCTCAAAAGGTTCTACAGCTGCACCATCGAGAGCATCCTGACTGGTATGGCAACTGTTCGGCCTCCGACCGCAAGGCACTACAGAGGGTAGTGCGTACGGCCCAGTACATCACTGGGGCCAAGCTTCCTGCCATCCAGTACCTCTATACCAGGCGGTGTCAGAGGAAGGCCCTAAAAATTGTCAAAGACTCCAGTCACCCTAGTCATAGACTGTTCTCTCTGCTACTGCATGGCAAGCGGTACCGGAGCGCCAAGTCTAGGTCCAAAAGGCTTCTTAACAGCTTCTGCCCCAAAGCCATAAGACTCCTGAACAGCTAATCAAATGGCTACCCAGACTATTTGCATTGTCCCCACCCCCCACTTATCTATTTTTTACTTAACACTTATTTTTCTTAAAACTGCATTGATGGTTAAGGGCTTGTAAGTAAGCATTTCACTCTAAGGTCTACACCTGTTGTATTCGGCGCATGTGACAAATAAAATTCCACAAATATCTCGGTGCAGAGGGGAAACTCTTCATGCTGCGAAAATGTATTGATTATATTAGAGTACACGTGACTTATCCGAGCGCCACCGGCAATTTAGAGCAATTTCCAAGCAAAGGCCCTGCAAATAAATTTCACAGGTCACCTGCTGCACACCCAGCAGCAGATACCATGTCAAGGAGCGTGTGGCTGCACTGGTCAGCCATCCAGCCCAACTTGAAACACAACGGGAGTCATCAATAAGAACAGCAGACAAGGCAGAGGGTGTTTCCCAAATGGCACCCTATTCCCTTTATAGTGCACTACTTTTGACCAGGGTCCATTTAGCTACAGAGAGAATAGGGTGCCATTTAGGGAGCACTATAAAGACAGGGCATTAAATCTCATTTTATTTGTGCTCGGCGCACCCCTGACGCTAAGAACATCCGATCAGTAATTTAATGCTGTGTTTTTCTGTACTATAAATGTAGCCCGGGTCTTTGATCAAGCTTTAAAAAGTTTCCCTGTCTCTATAAAACACTATATTGACTGGCTTTTCCTCTTAAGGTTTTATTGATAAGGTTTATTACAAATGCGTAGGGTGTCGGGGGAGAGGCCTGATCTGCACTTTTCTGTTACTTGACAGCATCAGCGCTTCGGCCTCAGACTAGCCACTGTATGACTAATGTAAAGGAATTGCTGACGCCACACTCTGATCCAAAGAGGGCAGGCTGTCTAGAATGACCTCAAAAGGGGGTTCACTTTAGCCACAGCACCCAATGGAAATCTATAGTGTGGGTACAAGGATGCATCTTAGATTCAGTCAAGTGGGGCGGCAGGTAGCTTAGTGGGTAAGAGCGTTGTGCCAGTAACCGAAAGGTCGCTGGTTCTAATCCCCAAGCCGACTAGGTGAAAAATCTGTCGATGTGCCCTTAAGCAAGGCACTTAACCCTAATTGCTCCTGTAAGTTGCTCTGGATAAGAGCGTCATGTAAATGTAAGTCTATTTTGGTCAGCATGAGTTCTGGGATAGCACCGTGGCCACAAGTGAAGTGGATTCCTTTTTTCCTATATTGTGTTTCCAAGAAGAGGCTGGATTTTATTTTTGTTACCCTCATCAAATGCATAATTTACTACAAACAAACATGCTCAAATACGGTGGACGGTTGACATTAATAATAAACCATGTGTACAGTACATAATCAATTCTGTTACAGCTTGATTGAGAGGACTTTGTTTAGTTTAGCATAGCTAGACATTGCATAGTTGAGCAAATTAGAGGTCATAATGACTGCAGTAGTACTGGACAGTGCAGGGATACACACGCAGTCGTGGCTTACTGCAAGAATCACTATGAACTGTAATTATCTTTTATCCAGTCAAAATGTAAATCAAAAGAGAACCACTATAATCTGGAAATGGTAAATTATCAGATCTCCTCTGAGCCTCGAGAGTTTTTAAATGGTCAGGTCTCAAACTTTAAAAAGAGCCTCTGCCCCCAGAACAGGAAATCAGCATTTCATAGTCTTACAACTGCTACAGTTCTCTTCCCACCAGGATAAAAAACGATCTGTGACAAATAATCCCACAAATCTTCCCAGTTAGTCTCTATAGAAAGTAGTCTGCAGACACACTAATCTGAACCAGGATTAAACGTCCACATGGATGTAAAAACCCTGTATTTACTAATCTCTTAACCTTAAATGTAATTATTGAAGGTTTGTACGTGATTTGAATGAATGACACAAATACCTTAGCTCAGCGACAAACCGAAGGATCTCTCAGTGTGATAAAAGAGGTCCTAGATTAAGAGTTATCTAACCAATGACACTCATGTTAATGAGTTGTGTGTTTTACGAAATACTAATAATTTTCTTCTTGTCAACTTGGCACAGTTACATTAGATACTTATTATCTATCACTTGCGGGTACTAATATAAGAAGATACAACTCATTATGAAATTAGATTTGGAGTCATGGAGTAATCACACTTCCCAATGATTTCCTCTAAACTACTGTACATTCAGTTGTACCTTTATTACAAAAAGTTTTAGAATACATATATATATATATTATTTTTTTTAACATTAATTATTCTGCTATGTCACATTGTTAAGTTGGGCAACAACACCTTATTTGCCATTTTGTAGTAAAGAAAATAAGAAAAACTCATATTTGGTCAGTAAGAATAAAATGTGTTGGTCACTGGTCAGTTATGAAAAAAGTCCTTTGTTCTTTTTGGTTTTCTTTGTACAGGCTAAAGAACTTGAGCCTCTTGGTAGTTCAGCCCAGTCTGGTAGTTTTCTCTTCGCCGGCTGGCTGACATTCACCCACCCACACATGCACTTTAGCAGGCATGCACACACACAAGCACGTGCACACAGATGTATGCAGATGTTCGACGAGCAGGTGTCCACATAATTTAGGTAATGTAGTGTATGCATCTGTTGGTCACAGATACCTGAAAAGAAAAGGTTGGGGCGTGGATCAGAAAACCAGTCAGTATCTGATGTGGCCACCATTAGCTTCATGTAGCACGACACGTCTCCTTCGCATAGAGTTGATCAGGCTGTTGATTGTGGGCTGTGGAACGTCCCACTCCTCTTCAATGGCTGTGCGAAGTTACTGGATATTAGCGGGAACTGGAACACGCTGTTGTACACATCAATCCAGAGCATCCCAAACATGATCAAAGGGTGACATGTCTGGTGTGTATGCAGGCCATGGAAGAACTGGGAAACGTTCAGCTTTCAGGAATTGTGTACAGACCCTTTTGACATGGGGCCGTGCATTATCATGCTGAAACATGAGGTGATGGCGGTGGATGAATAGCACAACAATGGGCCTCAGGATCTCTTCACGGCATTCAAATTGCCATTGATAAAATGCAATTGTGTTTGTTGTCCGTAGCTTATGCCTGCCCATACCATAACCCCACCGCCACCATGGGGCACTCTGTTAACAACATTGACATCAGGAAACTGCTCGCCCACACGACACCATACACGTGGTCTGCGGTTGTGAGCCGTTTGGACGTACTGCCAAATTCTCTAAAACGTAATTGGAGGTGGCTTATGGTAAAGAAATTAACATTCAATTATCTGGCAAACAGCTCTGCTGGACATTCCTGCAGTCAGCATGCCAATTGCACGCTCCCTTGAGACATCTGTGGCACATTTTAGTGGCCTTTTATTATCCCCAGCACAAGGTGCACCTGTGTAATGATCATGCTGTTTAATCAGCTTCTTGATATGCCCCACCTGTCAAGTGGATGGATTATCTTGGCAAAGGAGAAATGCTCACTAACAGGGATGTAAACAAATTTGTGAACACAATTTGAGAAATATAAGCTTTTTGTGCATATATAACATTTCTGTGATATTTTATTTCAGCTCATGAAACATGGGATCAACATCTTACATGTTGCGTTTATATTTTTGTTCAATGTAGTTACACACACACAGAGTTTTAAACTTACAATGTTTTCAACTTGCATATTTGACACATGTTGATATACATTGTGCTAGTTCATTTATACAGTAATTCATTATCCACCTGGGATTTGAATTCACAAGCTCTTGGTTCACAGCATTCCAATATTGTTGCTACTCCACAATGTCTGTCAATAACTGATTTCACCTGTTGCTACACTTTGCACAAAAATATTTTTTGCAGCTCTGTTAAATGTACACTCAATAGGGGCTCCCAAGTGGCACAGTGGTCTAAGGCACTGCATCGCAGTGCTAGAAGCGTCACTACAGACCCTGGTTTGTTCCCAGGCTGTATCACAACTGATCGGGAGTACAATAGGGTGGCGCACAATTGGCCCAGCGCTGTTTGGGTTAGGGGAGGGTTTGGCCGGGGGGCTTTACTTGGCTCATCGTGCTCTAGTGACTCCTTGTGGAGGGCCAGGCGCCTGCAGGCTGACCTCGGTTGTCAGGTGAACAGTGTTTCCTCCGACACATTGGTTAAGCGGGTGTTAAGAAGCGCGGAGGACACATGACTCGACCTTCGCCTTCCGAGCCCTTTGGGGAGTTGCAGCGATGAGACAAGTTCAAAATCGAGGGTAAAAAAATTAAAGTAAACTCAACATAAACTATTTTATTTATCATAGTGATTACGGAGTAACATTAAAACAGAGTAATATGCCCCACCAACATTAGACAACAATATATATATATTTTTTTTTTTGCTTAAATAAACCAGGAAGCTGTGTTCAAATCCCAGGTGAGGACATGTTGAATAATAATTACTGTATAAATAAACATGCACAATGTAAGCATTTGTGTCAAATATGTAAGTTGAAACATTGCATGTTGAAAGCAGTGTGTAACCATTTGCACAGCCTTTTTTGGTTCATATGCCCAAATAATAATTTATAGCTAATGAACATTTGAGACAAGTTGAGCAAACACATCATTTTAAATTGACAGCATGTTTGCCAACGTTGTGTAAACAAAAAAAAAAGGCTGTGGAACCAGTTACTTAATAATTTAAGTAATTTGTGGGGTTTTTTTTTTACAGTGCACACACACACACACACACACAGTCTTTTATTATTAACCTTGTGGGGACACACAATTCAGTCCCATTCTAAATCATATTTTCCCTAACCCCTAACCCTAAACCTAACCCTATCCCTAACCTTAACCCCAAAATCTAACCTTAACCCTAAACCTAACCCTAGCTCCTAACCCTAACCCTAAAACTAACCCTAGCGCCGAACCCTAAACCTAATTCTAACCCTAACACTAATTCTAAACGTAACCCTAAACCCCCTAGAAATAGCATCCCCAGTTGGTCAAATTGTTCTTGGTTTACTATTCTTGTGGGGACTTCTGGTCCCCAAAAGTATAGTTAAACACATCCACACACACACGCACGCTCGCACGCACGCACACACACACACACACACACACACACACACACACACACACACACACACACACACACACACACACACACACACAGGAGAGGAGGAGAGAGATGGTTCATTATGGGTTTTGATTACAGTTCTATTAGTTTGACTCTGGCACTGTTCCCTGTTCAGGGCGGTATGATTGAGAATGATGAATGTTTTATTTCATTGTTTTTAATTGATAATTGCTATGAAGGACTCAGTTATGAAACACTGCCAATTAGCCACACAGATAGCACTTTATTAATTCTGCTTTGGCTGCCTCTTGATGTTTAAAACGAAAGGTTGTTCTACTTGGAGTGATAATTATTTTTTGCGGTGAAAGAATGCCAATAATATAAGCCAGAACACTTATAATCCAATTCTAATGAGTATTCTTCAGCATATTCATCATAAATGTTTTGGAAAACAAGCATTCATCTTAATTAAAATACAATCTCCGTTAAACTACTCTAATGTGTCCGTTGGGTAGCTGGGATAGACTAGATCATGAGTGTATCATGGCTTATGGGCTTTCATAAATCATAAGTACTAAAGGCTATACTCCATCCCTATGGCAATACAGTGTGTGTCTATCTCTCTGTATGGGAGGGCTGGAGAGAGAGGAGAGAGCATTTGCATACATATTGTATCACACCTCTGGATGGGATCCTCTCTCTCTCTTTCTTTCTCTCTATCTGTCGCTCTCTATCATTCTTCATATCTCTCCCCCATGAAGCTTCTAAAGGAACACGTAATGAAGTGAGGAAATGAGGAGAGGAGGAGAGGAGGAGAGAATAGAGGAGAGAAGAGTTCTCTGTGTCCTCTGTGATTTTTCTGGTCTGGCCATACGTCGAGTTTGTACGTTTCAGACTTGTTCATTGGTTATGTAACAATTCTCACTCTGTGTGTGTTTATGTGTGTGTGCGTTGTGTTGTTGACGAGTGTCCATCTGATGTTTTGTGTTTGCCGTGAATTGTTGTGAAAGTCAGTTGTTGCTGAATGTGGACATTTCAGACTTGTTGATTGATTACGCAATAATTCTCACTGTGTGTGTACATGCGTGTGTACGAGTGCGTGAGCCCATGCATTCGTGCGTGTTTGTGTCTATGTGTGCATGCGTGGGTGTGTTACAACACCATACTGATCAACACCCAACCATCTCTGACCTCTCATTGTGTCTCTGTATCAGCAATCTTGAGTGAAATGGGAATGGTAACAATAGACAGGAGAGCAGAGGAGACTGCTCTGCTATGGAGAGATGAAGTGAGGAGCCTTTCTGTATTCTGTCACCTGTCAGTCTGTGGAATGTGACTAGATCAGTTGTCTGTGAAATGGAAGGACATGTGGAATCCATAGCTCTGAACTGTAATGGACCTTACAGAATGAAGACTGGTCATCGCTGTCTTTCTCTCTTCTTTTTTTTCTGTGTCTCTCTCTCAATTCAATGGGCTTTATTGGCATGGGAAACCTGTTTCTATCTCTACCTCTCGCTTCCTCTGTCTGTTTCTGTCTCTGTGTGTTTGTACCTCTCTCTTTCTTACTCTCCCCCTCTCTCTCTTACTCTTTCCCTCTCTCTCCCCCCCTCTCCATCCCTCCCTCCCTCCTCCTCTCCTCTCTGTCTCTGGTGATCAGGCTGACATATGTGTGGCTGGCTGTCATAATAAGTCAGCTCTGGCTCCCAGCTCTCAGGTGGCCCCTCCTTAACACCAGTCTGTCAGGACAGTACAGGGCCCCCAGCCATGTGTCTAGTGTGTGTGTGTGTGTGTGTGTGTTTGTTTGCGTGTGCATGTGTGCTTGTGTGTCTGAAGGCTTCTGACCTGCAGGTCAAAAAGGGTGAGGACAGGTGTCTCTAGGGGTGAGGAGGGGTGCGGCTAGGTGCCAGGTGCTGTCCAGACTAAAATTTACTGCATTTCGAATTCACATGTGCTAAAACACACGCTCACACTTCTCCTCCCTATTCACTTGCCTGTGTAGCAGAAACTGTACTGCCCCCTTTCAGTGACGGGAGCACATACACAAGCACACACATGCACACGGTGGATCCGTGGGTGAAGAATTTGATGCTGACCTGTGAGAGATGGATCCGTCTGGCTGTGGACAGTGGTGGGATTATTCTCCCATCTCTAGTGCGGGGGTGAGCGGCAGGAAGTTGTGTCTTCACTCACTGCCCTTCCTCCCTCCCTGCCTGGAGAAATTTTTCTCCAGCCTTCATAAGAGAAAGAGACACTCCTTTTGAAATCTTTCCCTCGTGGAGACCTAACCCTAAATCAAGCAGGATGAGAGTCGAAAAAGCTTGATATCAACAAGACGTGTGTGTGTGCACGTAGTAGCATGACATCCTCGGAGCAAATTAGGGTTAAGTGCCTTGCTCAAGGACACATTGACAGATTTTTCACCTTGACAGCTCAGGTATTCGAACCAGCAACCTTTCAGTTACTGGCAACGCTCTAACCACTAGGCTACCTACCGCCCTTTGTGTTTGTGTGTGCACATGTGTGCATGTGTGCATGCGTGTGTGTGTGTGCGTGTGCGTGTGCGTGTGCGTGTGTGCGTATGTGTGTTTGGTAACTTGGTAGAACTTCATAGCCCTGGCTTTACTGTATAAGATGCTAAGGTGGTGTGGTTAGAGAACTCTTGGATTTCTCTGTATATTGTATAATGATAATCTTAATGGTTAATGTAGGGGAAGATTATGGGATTATTGTGCTGCGTGTGAGTAGTCCTATCTCTTCAATGTAGCCTCTAGGTCTGTCTATTACACACTCATATTCAGTTTAATTGCCGTAGAGAGAGTTAGCTAAACAAATCAGGCTAAAGTGCATTATTGCAGTGATTGGATCGTATTATCATCAGTCTTAGCGCAGTGACACACACACACAAACGCACACACACATTCACACAGGTGACACATGGCAATGTAGCAGGACTCTGAAAGCAGAAAGCTATAGCACAGAATGCAACAAGCTCTCGCAGTCTCACTGCAGAATCCAACGTTTGTCCATAAATGTCAAATTTCAAAGGTTAAGATTAGGCATTCATTCCGAATGGTTAAGTTAAGGGTTAAGGTTTGGGATAGGGTTAAAACAAACAAATAAAAAACAAGTTACTAGCACTGGGATTGAACACCCGAACCTCTGAGCTGGAGCTCGCGGCATACGCCCATCCCCCATCCCCGTGCACAACACCCTAGAAAACCCCAAGCCTACTTGATGGTAATATTGTAGGCTCTCCCGAGTGGCGCAGTGGTCTAAGGCACTGCATCGCAGTGCTAGCTGTGCCTCTAGAGATCCTGGGGCGGCTCACAATTGGCCCAGTGTCGTCCAGGGTAGGGGAGGGAATGGCCGGCAGGGATGTAGCTCAGTTGGTAGAGCATGGCGTTTGCAACGCCAGGGTTGTGTGTTCGATTCCCACGGGGGGCCAGTATGAACAAATTTAAAAATAATGTATGCACTCACTAACTGTAAGTGGCTCTGGATAAGAGCGTCTGCTAAATGACTAAAATGTAAATGAGTGCATACACACAGACAGGGCCTGAACTAGATCCAGACAGACAGTTACATAATGCTGTGGCCGCACATGCCTCTATGTCTCCTTACTCTCTATCGGACTGGTACCTCTCTCATCTTCGGAGAAAGCTCACTAAGGTCAGATGAACACATGTTAATAATACACAGTGTCACGAAACGTAATGTTTGTGTTGTATTTTACAGCAACAAGTGTGATGGACTAAAGCCACTAAACTATGTACTGGTCCCCTGAATCCACCCAATCTAATGAACAACATCAGAACTCAGGATAAGACCCAGATGCAGACAGTTCAAATACAGATGTTTATTAACAAAACATGGGGGCAGGCAAGAGGCAGGTCGAGGACAGGCAGGAGTTTGTAAACCAGGTCAGATTCAGGTAGGTACAGGACGGCAGGCAGGCTTGAGGTTAGGGCAGGCAGAGTGGTAAGGCAGGCGGGCTCAGAGTCAGGGCAGGTAGAAATGGTCAGAACCGGGAGGACTAGAAAACAGGGACTGGAAAAACAGGAGCACGGAAAAAACGCTGGTAGGCTTGACGAGACAAGACGAACTGGCAACAGACAAACAGGGAACACGCCGCATGGCTAATACACAGGGGATAATGGGGAAGATGGGCAACACCTGGAGGGGGGTGGAGACAAGCACAAAGACAGGTGAAACAGATCAGGGTGTGACAGAACAACACCAGCCAAGATTTGGAAATCACTGATCTGTTTTACCATGGGGACCAGATCAAATAAATTAATGGGGGAATATTTAAATGAATCATTAAGAAAACACTTTTTTTAAACAGTTATAGATTAAAGCAAGTTTAATTAATGCTTCGTATTTTAATAATTTACACTGCAGGGTGTGCTTTGGGAATTGCATTCTTGTAAAATTAGATTGCTAATTAACTGACTAAATAATTAAACCTATAAAATAAGGCCAATCAGAGTTCAATATGTGTATCATCACAGCCTCTTCATCTTATACTGCGTTCTGTTCCTTGTCTCTACTTTTAATGAGTGCTTGCTCGGTGGAGGTGCGACTGTGACATTTTTTGCGACCTCACAATGTCCAGATGCTAGCGGCCGCGTTAACGATCCGCGCCACTCATCACCTTGACGACCTATAAACCTGTCGCCAAGGAGACAAAGTGTCCATGCTTTGAGCTATGTGGCCAAGGTGTGCGTTTGTTAGCAAACTAGTCTTGTGTGTGTGTGTGTGTGTGTGTGTTTGTGTGTGTGGTGGGGGATAGGATAGGATAGGTGTGTGTACCTGCGTGCCTGTGTGTGTGTGTTGTTTTCTGAGTGTGTGTGTGTTGTTTTCTGAGTGTGTGTGCTGGATTACATAAATCACTAGGTATGAGCAACAAGATCTAACTAATTTGACTTCAGATTCTGACATTTTTCCAAGTTTCTCCAAACTTCATATGTCTAAGTTGCCCCAAACATCAACTTTCAACATGTTTTGGGTTGCTCTTCCTGCTACAGCTGCACCTCGGTAGTTGCACCACTGTTGTCTCTCATTCTGAATGGTTAAGTTAAGAGTTAAGGTTTGAGATAGGGTTTAAACTAAAAACTAAAAAAACAAGCATAGGGATTGAACAGGGATTGAACCCTTAGAGCAGGAGCTCGCGGTTTACAGCCATACACCATCTCCGTCCATAACGCCCTAACAAAGCCCAAGCCTACTTGATTGTAATAACGCTCACCGTTGCCCCTAGTGGCGGGTTTTGAAGGCATCTCCGATGTCCTCGGGATGGACGTCCAATTTCGAAGTGAATCTTGAGTCACTTGGCTGGGAATGAGACCTTGCACTGGAGTAACCTCGCCATGTCTGACATCAAGGTCTCTACTGTGCGCATATGCATGCACACTCGTGGAGCCACACCAAGAGAGACACACACACACACATACACATAAATTACCTGCTCACAGCAATGCACGCACACACACAGGGGCATCTGGACTTCCCGAACTCATGCTCATAGCAATGCGCACACACCTCGGCCTGGGTTGTACCCCCCATCACAAACTCACACATGCACACACACACACACTTGCAAGAGAGAAGCAACAGAAATAATATGTGTCTAAGGTCATTGCCACCTGAACATTTTCAGCAGCTCTCCAGAGTACAAAGAAACCTTCCACATTATGTCCTGCCAAACAGTCTGCTTTAGCAATGTCAATATTAGGACTGCTTTGACCTGAATAATCACCATTAGTCTCCTCCTCTATACAATCTTAGAAAAAAGGTTTCCAAAAGGGTTCTTTGGCCATCCCCATAGGAGAACCCTTTTTGGTTGCAGGTAGAACCCTTTGTGGAAAGGGTTCTACATGGAACCCAAAGGGGTTCTACCTGGAACCAAACAGTGTTCTTCAAAGGGTTCTCCTATGGGGACAGCCAAATAACCATTTTTTTCTGAGTGTAGCCTCCCTTTCTCTCTTTCTTTCTCTCTCTCTCTCTCTCTCTCTCTCTCTCTCTCTCTCTCTCTCTCTCTCTCTCTCTCTCTCTCTCTCTCTCTCTCTCTCTCTCTCTCTCTCTCTCTCTCTCTCTCTCTCTCTCTCTCTCTCTCCTATCCCCCCCTTCTCTTCTGCAGGCACTCAGACATCCTTGACATTTGCAAAGGTTGAAAGACAGGGTACCTTTGTCTCCTAATAAGGGCCAGCTTTCCTCTACCTGAATGAGAAGTCCTAGGGGGAAGAGAGGGGAGAGACAGGTGGGAGGCAGTGGGGAGTCTTTTTTAGGGGGAGTGGGTGAAATAATATATTTATGTCTCACTGGTAAAAGGGAGGGGGAGGCAGGGGGATGTTTTGGTAGTGGGGGGGTAGGTAAAAGGGTCATGGGGGGGGGGTCTAGATGCCAGGGTTGTGGGTTTAATTCCCACGGGGGACTAGTACAAAAAATACCAAAATGTATGCACTAACTACTGTAAGATGCTCTGGATAAGAGCGTTTGCTAAAATACTTCTTTTTTTTTTTTATGTAAATGGCCTACCTTGTGTCACTGTACACATGGAATTTAAATATCTTCCGACTGCACTGCATCTGATTTAGGAGAGATGGAGAGGAGTGAGGGAGAACAGGATTAGGGAAGAGAAGGAGGACGACAAGATGGACATTGTATCAGTCTTTTATGTCATGCAGAGAAAGTGTTGTAGTTGACAATAACAGCAACTTTTCTAAATAAACAGAATTATTTTGTTAGCATTGTCAAGACAAGAGCCAGACATAGTGAAACATATAGACTGATTACAGAACTGTAGGTGAGGAGAGGAGATGTTGTTTATTTCTGTGTACCTGGTGGCAGTCTCTGGAGGAAGACACTGATGCCTCTCCACAAGACTATGACACTCGCTATAAATATAGTGGAGACGACTGAAGCAGAACTGTGGCACTCAAGGTCTTTCTGGTTTCTCCTCGCCGTCTCTCTCTCTCTCTCTCTCTCTCTCTCTCTCTCTCTCTCTCTCTCTCTCTCTCTCTCTCTGTCTTATTGAGATAAATCATGACTTCACATCTCTCTCTCTCTTTTTCTTTTTCACTCTTTCTTTTTTTATCTCTCTCTCTCTCACTCTCTCTCTCGCGCTCTCTCTCTCTCTCTCTCTCTCTCTCTCTCTCTCTCTCTCTCTCTCTCTCTCTCTCTCTCTCTCTCTCTCTCTCTCTCTTCATCTCTTAGGACACCTGCTCAAAAGCTATTCAAGTTAAGGAAGTAAGAAGGCTTAGTTTACTCAAGGCCCAGGAATGACAGATGGAGTTGTTTGTAATAGACCTGTGGGCATTGGGGAAGAAAACGTAGTCGACATTAGAGGGCAAGAGTTAACAAGGGATGTTTTCATTGCTATTTCCTTTATTGAAACTCTACATAATTTCCAATTTCCAATATATATATACAGTTGAAGTCGGAAGTTTACATACATTTAGGTTGGAGTCATTAAAACTCGTTTTTCAACCACTCCACAAATGTCTTGTTAACAAACTATAGTTTTGGCAAGTCAGGTAGGACATCTACTTTGTGCATGACACAAGTAATTTTTCCAACAATTGTTTACAGACAGATTATTTCACTTATAATTCACTGTATCACAATTCCATTGGGTCAGAAGTTTACATACACTAAGTTGACTGTGCCTTTAAACAGCTTGGAAAATTCCAGAAAATGATGTCATGGCTTTAGAAGCTTCTGATAGGCTAATTGACATAATTTGAGTCAATTGGAGGTGTACCTGTGGATGTATTTCAAGGCCTACCTTCAAACTCAGTGCCTCTTTGCTTGACATCATGGGAAAATCAATAGAAATCAGCCAAGACCTCCGAAAAAAAATTTGACCACCACAAGTCTGGTTCATCCTTGGGAACAATTTCCAAATGCCTGAAGGTACCACGTTAATCTGTACAAACAATAGTACGCAAGTATAAGCACCATGGGACCACGCAGCCGTCATACCGCTCAGGAAGGAGACGCGTTCTGTCTCCTAGAGAATAACATACTTTGGTGCGAAAAGTGCAAATCAATCCCAGAACAACAGCAAAGGACCTTGTGAAAATGCTGGAGGAAACAGGTACAAAAGTATCTATATCCACAGTAAAACGAGTCCTATATCGACATAACCTGAAAGGCCGCTCAGCAAGGAAGATGTCACTGCTCCAAAACCGCCATAAAAAATCCAGACTACGGTTTGCAACTGCACATGGGGACAAAGATCGTACTTTTTGGAGAAATGTACTCTGGTCTGATGAAACAAAAATAGAACTGTTTGGCCATAATAACCATCGTTATGTTTGGAGGAAAAAGGGGGTTGCTTGCAAGCCGAAGAACACCATCCCAACCGTGAAGCACGGGGGTGGCAGCATCATGCTGTGGGGGTGCTTTGCTACAGGAAGGACTGGTGCACTTCACAAAATTGATGGCATCATGAGGAATGAAAATGATGTGGATATATTGAAACAACATCTCAAGACATCAGTCAGGAAGTTAAAGCTTGGTTGCAAATGGGTCTTCCAAATGGACAATGATCCCAAGCAAGGTATTGGAGTGGCCATCACAAAGCCCTGACCTCAATCCTTTCGACAATTTGTGGGCAGAACTGAGAAAGTGTGTGCGAGCAAGGAGGCCTACAAACCTGACTCAGTTACACCAACTCTGTCAGGAGGAATGGGCCAAAATTCACCCAATTTATTGTGGGAAGCTTGTAGAAGGCTACCCGAAACGTTTGACCCAAGTTAAACAATTTAAAGGCAATGCTACCAAATACTAATTGAGTGTATCTAAACTTCTGACCCACTGGGAATGTGATGAAAGAAATAAAAGCTGAAGTCTCTCTTCTATTATTCTGACATTTCACATTCTTAAAATAAAGTGGTGATCCTAACTGACCGGGACAGGGAATTTTTACTAGGATTAAATGTCAGGAATTGTGAAAAACTGAGTTTAAATGTATTTGGCTAAGGTGTATGTAAACTTCCGACTTCAACTGTATATATATATATATATATATATATATATATATATATATATATATACAGTGGGGGAAAAAAGTATTTAGTCAGCCACCAATTGTGCAAGTTCTCCCACTTAAAAAGATGAGAGAGGCCTGTAATTATCATCATGGGTACACGTCAACTATGACAGACAAAATGAGAAAAATAAAATCCAGAAAATCACATTGTAGGATTTTTAATGAATTTATTTGCAAATTATGGTGGAAAATAAGTATTTGGTCAGTAACAAAAGTTTCTCAATACTTTGTTATATACCCTTTGTTGGCAATGACACAAGTCAAACGTTTTCTGTAAGTCTTCACAAGGTTTTCACACACTGTTGCTGGTATTTTGGCCCATTCCTCCATGCAGATCTCCTCTAGAGCAGTGATGTTTTGGGGCTGTTGCTGGGCAACATGGACTTTCAACTCCCTCCAAAGATTTTTTATGGGGTTGAGATCTGGAGACTGGCTAGGCCACTCCAGGACCTTGAAATGCTTCTTACGAAGCCACTCCTTCGTTGCCCGGGTGGTGTGTTTGGGATCATTGTCATGCTGAAAGACCCAGCCACGTTTCATCTTCAATGCCCTTGCTGATGGAAGGAGGTTTTCACTCAAAATCTCACGATACATGGCCCCATTCATTCTTTCCTTTACACGGATCAGTCGTCCTGGTCCCTTTGCAGAAAAAACAGCCCCAAAGCATGATGTTTCCACCCTCATGCTTCACAGTAGGTATGGTGTTCTTTGGATGCAACTCAGCATTATTTGTCCTCCAAACACGACGAGTTGAGTTTTTTACCAAAAAGTTCTATTTTGGTTTCATCTGACCATATGACATTCTCCCAATCCTCTTCTGGATCATCCAAATGCACTCTAGCAAACTTCAGACGAGCCTGGACATGTACTGGCTTAAGCAGGGGGACACGTCTGGCACTGCAGGATTTGAGTCCCTGGCAGCGTAGTGTGTTACTGATGGTAGGCTTTGTTACTTTGGTCCCAGCTCTCTGCAGGTCATTCACTAGGTCCCCCGTGTGGTTCTGGGATTTTTGCTCACCGTTCTTGTGATCATTTTGACCCACGGGGTGAGATCTTGCGTGGAGCCCCAGATCGAGGGAGATTATCAGTGGTCTTGTATGTCTTCCATTTCCTAATAATTGCTCACACAGTTGATTTCTTCAAACCAAGCTGCTTACCTATTGTAGATTCAGTCTTCCCAGCCTGGTGCAGGTCTACAATTTTGTTTCTGGTGTCCTTTGACAGCTCTTTGGTCTTGGCCATAGTGGAGTTTGGAGTGTGACTGTTTGAGGTTGTGGACAGGTGTCTTTTATACTGATAACAAGTTCAAACGGGTGCCATTAATACAGGTAACGAGTGGAGGACAGAGGAGCCTCTTAAAGAAGAAGTTACAGGTCTGTGAGAGCCAGAAATATTGCTTGTTTGTAGGTGACCAAATACTTATTTTCCACCATAATTTGCAAATAAATTCATTAAAAATCCTACAATGTGATCTTCTGGATTATTTTTTTCTCATTTTGTCTGTCATAGTTGACGTGTACCTATGATGAAAATTACAGGCCTCTCTCATCTTTTTAAGTGGGAGAACTTGCACTACCCTCAACCTCCCCGATCATTTTCATGATGTCCATCTGGTTTGCTTCTATATGCCATATCTTTCTAACTGTGCTCTTTCACAAAAGCTCTCAACCTATAACCTATATACTTATTATGGACACAGTATGCTTTACATTATTAGTTATCTTGTTGTTATTAGTTGTTGTTAGTTGTTATTAGTCCCATCCTTCAACTCCATTCAACACCTCCCATCTATCTCTTAATACCATCCATATTGGATTTCTATTTGCCATATATAAACTGTACTGTGGGCGTCAGGTAGCTTAGTGGTTAAGAGTGTTGTGCCAGTAACCGAAAGGTCGCAGGTTCTAATCCCCGAGCCGACTAGGTGAAAAATCTGCCCATGTGCCCTTGAGCAAGGCACTTAACCCTAATTGCTCCTGTAAGTCGCTCTGGATAAGAGTGTCTGCTAAAATGTGATGATTTACAAAAGTTCTGAACCCTTCTATTCTCATTGTTTCTACAGGTTGTAAATTGAAAATAAACGTTTTTGCTAAAAGTATTATTATATTATTGATCGATTGACTATGACTTTTCAGATCACCCATTAGTAATCTTCATCTCTTAGGACACTTGCTCAAAAGCTATTCAAGTTAAGGAAGTAAGCAGGCTTAGTTTACTCAAGGCCCAGGAATGACAGATGGAGTTGTTTGTAATAGACCTGTGGGCATCGGGGAAGAAAACGTAGTCGACATTAGAGGGCAAGAGTTAACAAGGGATGTTTTAATTGCTATTTCCTTACCCCAATTCTTTCTTTATTGAAACTCTACATAATTTCAACCCTAATTTGCAGTCTTAGGACATGTTTTCCAAAGGAATGGCATCATCATAAAAAAGACGAAAGAGTCGATTGTCTTACGTAACCAGAAGTAAAAATATCTGAACTAAACTTGTCTTTAAAAGCAGATGCTGTGGTTATGACATCATGCTCGTTAAAAATAATTATTTTGGAAAAAACAAGCTGAGGTTGTTTTGAAGGACAGGGTCCTTAACTTGAGCTAATTTCGTTAACGATGGTAAGAAATCGTCAACACGTGTGCTCACAGACACATGATGGCATAGACAATGGCACCTGCTGGAAAAATTATTTTACACCCATGGCTGTTTAAGAAAAAAACTATCACATTTAATTATCCTTTTTTACCCCTGCAGTTTTTCCCTACACTTCCACTTTAGTTAGAGATAGGAAGCTGACATTCTCACCATGTTCTGTCACTCATGTGTAGCTGCTACTGAATCATATTCCGCCGACTCCGCAGCCAATATTAGCCATGCGGCGCGTTGTTTTACCCATGAGCCGGTTGCCTAGGTAACATTGCATAAGAGGAGCGGGAAGGAAAGGATGCCCCTTGCTAATTGACAGACGGGAGACTAGGTGGCAGATCTACCCAGCAGCCCCCTTGCTCTCTCTCGCTCTCTCTCTCTCCATCTCTCTCTCTGTCTCTCTCTCTATCTCTCTCTTTCTCTCTCTCTCTCCATCTCTCTCTCTCTCTCCATCTCTCTCTCTCTTGTTCTCTCTCTCTTTCTATCTCCATCACTTCCCCTTGCTAATTGAGAGACGGGAGACTAGGTGGCAGATCTTCTCTCTCTCTCTCACTATCTCTGTAGTTTCTCTTCCCAACATGTTATACGCCAACACACTGATCGTATGTGTTAAACTGGTATGGATCCAACAGTCAGCACAATAATAACTGTTTGTCGGGAGCTTCATGAAATGGGTTTCCATGTCCGAGTACTCGCACACAAGCCTAAGATCACCATGCGCAATGTCAAGCATTGGCTATAGTGGTGTAAAGCTCACCACCATTGGACTCTGGAGCAGTGGAAACACGTTCTCTGGAGTGATGAATCACGCTTCACCATCTGGAAATCCGATGGACTAATCTGGGTTTGGTGGAGGCCAGGAGAACGCTACCTAACCCAATGCATAGTACCAACTGTAAAGTTTGGTAGAGGAGGAATGATGGTCTGGGGCTGTTTTTCATGGTTCGGGCTAGGCCCCTTAGTTCCAGTGAAGGGAAATCTTAACGCTACAGCATACAATTACATTCTAGACAATTCTGTGCTTCCAACTTTGTGGCAACAGTTTGAGGACGGCCGTTTCGTGTTTCAACATGACAATGCCCCCGTGCACAAAGCGAGGTCCATACAGAAATGGTTTGTCGAGATCCGTTTGGAAGAACTTGACTGGCCTGCATAGAACCCTGACCTAAACCTCATCTAACACCTTTGGGATGAATTGGAGCGCCGACTGCGAGCCAGGCCTAATCGCCCAACATCAGTGCCCGACCTCACCAATGCTCTTGTGGCTGAATGGAAGCAAGTCCCCGCAGCAATGTTCCAGCATCTAGTGGAAAGCCTTCCTAGAAGAATGGAGGCTGTTATAGCAGCAAAGGGGGGCAACTCCATATTAATGCCCTGATTTTGGAATGAGATGTTCGACTAGCAGGTGTCCACATACCTTTGGTGTAGCTTTGTTATACCTGTCCAATTGAGATGCTACCAATATAATTGAATAAGCACCACCAGTGGACTAAGCACCACCTAAATTGAGATCAAAGTCTCACTGTATTTGACTTCAGAAGGCCTAGCGTTCTGGGTCTGCTAAATAAATAAACTGCGATTGAGTGTCTTGAGGAATATGTCTGTAAGTATTGTCATGTTAAATGTGCAGTGTAGTGTACTATACTTGAGTTTCCCACGCTGGCCTTAACCAGTGACCACGCAACTGCTCCCCACAGTGAAGCATCTCTCTCCGTGAGACCACGTCCCTCAGCCTGTTTGCACTGCCTGGCAACTGCAGGCTAAGGCCACACACACACACACACACGCACATACACAATCTAACACACACACACAAACACACACACTCCTCAGCTAAGAGTGAACCCGTACAGAGCCTGACAGGACAGGGCTTGTAGATTCCATAGAGAGACATGTGGCTCCAGATTGCCATGGTGTTCCCAGTCTTCCCAACAATCGGATAATGTTCCATGGAGGCCACAGTGTTTCTGTCTGTGTTGCAGTTACTTGTTTGTGTGTGTGTGTGTGTGTGTGTATCTAAGAAGTTCTAAGCCTATTGAGTTTTTAGCCGTCACACAATCTGGGATGTGAATTACAATATTGGGTTGATTAGTCAAATCTGTATTTACCAACAGTTATACCTACATATATGTGCTTTCTGCCTGTGGCTCAGGCATCAAGCTGGTGTGTGCACGTGTATGTGTGTGTGTGTTTTAGATATTAACCCTGTATGTGTGTGTGTGTGTTGTCTCTAGGTGCTGACCTGCCTGGTATGATGGACCTGGAGTCCCTGTATCGTGGTGTGGAGCAGAGTATCAACCAGACCCGAGCCCAGAGACAGAGGAGACAGAGTCCAGAGAGAGCCTACAACATTGAGGTCCTACTGGGGGTGGACGACTCTGTGGTGCAGTTCCACGGCAAGGAACACGTCCAGAAGTACCTGCTCACGCTCATGAACATCGTAAGTATAGTACACTCACACTACAGGAGGCTGCTGAGGGGAGAACAGCACATAATAATGGCCAGAACGGAGCACATGGAATGGCATCAAACACCTGGAAACCATGTGTTTGATGTATTTGATACCATTCCACTGATCCCGCTCCAGTTATTACCACGAGCCCGTCCTCCCCAATTAAGGTGCCACCAACCTCCTGTGACTCACACAGAGTTATACACACATTGTAGGATACTATGTGCATTATGCACCATTAGTGTGACCCTAGCCCCTGTGTCTTCTGTTAGAAAGATGCTGCAAGAGGTTGATTCACTGTGAACACTTTAATCCAATAACCAGAAGAGTAATGAAGACAACTGTAGTATAATGTGTGTGTGGTTTCTACAATATAATACATAATTATACAATTAGTAATGTATAAGGAGTCATCAACAACACAGTAATGGAACATTAAGGAAATATGCATAAACATAATCAGAAGAATATGCATAATAATCTGGAATGCATACACAAATACAATGGCAAACATTATATGAAAGATGCATATATAATAGTCAGGGACACCTGCTCTTTCCATGACATAGACTGACCAGGTGAATCCAGGTGAACGCTATGATCCCTTATTGATGTCACTTGCTAAATCCACTTCAATCAGTGTAGATGAAGAGGAGGAGACAGGTTAAAGAAGGTTTTTTACGCCTTGAGACAATCGAAACATGGATTGTGTGTGTGCCATACAGAGGGTGAATGGGCAAGACAAAATGTTTAAGTGCCTTTGAATGGGGTATGGTAGTAGGTGACAGGCGCACCGGTTTGAGTGTGTCAAAAACTGCAACGATGCTGGGTTTTTCACGCTCAACAGTTTCCCATGTGTATCAAGAATGGTCCACCACACAAAGGACATCTAGCCAACTTGACACAACTGAGGAATACTCACATTGGCATAAACGCACACAGAACTACCAATTATAGAGGAAAGAACATTGGATAATGTTCGTAAGGTACAGCAGTGTAGCTACAGGTGACCTCTGTGTTCGGTGCTGAGCTGGAAACTGAAGGATGGAGAGAGCTGCATGCAGACTCTCTCACCGGCGTGACGTCACATCCCAGTTCTTGACTGAAGGGCATAACTTTGTGTTGCATATTGGGGGGATCAGGGTCAATGGGTTTTGGGGTCAACACCCTTCTAGGGGGGTCCGGAGGTATTCCCCTCGTGAGATTCTTTTTAAAGAAATAGCTGTAAAATAGTTGTTTCTGGTGAATTTTGAAGGGAATATATATATCCCAACCGCAACTGAAATACCTATCATTTCTTTAGTACTTTAAACTGTAACTCTAACAGTTCAGAAAGGGCTTGTCAATTTGTCATTTCTGGGGTGCGTTCAGTTCGATTGAACATTTGCTACGTTGCGTAACGGCTTGTACTGAACGACATATTTCCCCAAAACACTCTTCAACATTCTTGAACAGACTTTTAGATAGTCTACGTTTGCTCTGTTTGGTGGGTGAGGCAGGGTTTGGCTTGAAGTAGAGGTTTTCATGGGTCCAACAGATCTGAAATTTCGAGATCCGACCCGGGACCCGAGCGGGACCTGGTCTTAAATTCTGAGTTTTGTCTTTGATCTGGGTCGGGTCTGATATAATTGCCATTGGTCTTGGGTATGTGCAATTAAAATTGATTTACCGACTGGACCCGATTGGACCTGTCCTCTGTTAATTTAATGTGTGAGGTGATGAGAACTGCGCAAACTTGTTATCTGTGTCAGCCAATTGCAACTCAATAAAACATATAGCTTATGTCCAGCTGAAGCTGGTTCTGGCCGCTCACCTTAAGTGCGCCTGCTGCTGAGGAGAGAGCGAGTGAGAAGAGCCTGGCCTAGGCTACTGTTGATTGCAAAGATGGGGGCCATTTTCATTGAAGTAAATCAAAAGTTAGACAAGAAAGAGTATTGCCTAGTGAAAAGAAGCCGACACTGGGAATGTTCTTCGTGGGGACAAGTTGTAATATTGTCGTGGACAAAGATGAGAAGAACGTTGACATGGCCAAATGGACTATGTGTGTGCAACTTGCTATTTAGTTTTGATGCAATTTTCAAACTTGAACTTATTTATTTGTTTTATCATTATCTAAATCAGTGTAAAAAGTGTTTTATTTCATTTTGTTGAGATGTTCTCGTGGCTAAATTAAGTTTGAGCCATCTTTTTAATTTTGTGCTCCTTAAGATACAGTAGGTTAAAAGTAGGCCTGTAGTAAAATAAATGTAATTAGCCTATTGCTGCCATTTGTTGGGTAGGCCTACAGTAGACACTTGCCTTGTCAATTGCTGCAATATAGGCCACGCCTGTTCAAAACTCCTGTGAAGGTTTAAACCAGTTTTTTAAATATGCAGCAAGTGTTTTCTTTCATTCTGTTGTGACATTTTCTTTGGACAAATGATGTTCCAACTTAATGTTGTGTTTGGTGCAAAATAATAGAATTACCGGTCTATACAGGCTAGTTGGACTTAAACCATGAAAAGGAAAAAACAAAGGGCGAGATGCAAAACATAATTTAATACCGCAATATAATTATCTTTTTGTATTTTCCCTGTAAACAATGACTTGACTTACTTTTGATATTACTCTAATAAAGTTAAGAAACTTTTGTGAAGGTTATGAAGCCAGTAAGCCCCGGCGCTCCAACTGACTCCGACAGTTGAACTTGAGGTGAGGAAGAATGTTTTAGGCCTACAAGAGTTACTCCTTTAATCTAACAATATAATGCTTATCTTTATAAAAGATATTCGGATCGAAAATGTACGTACGCATATATCTGTATAGCAGTAGTAGGATAAAGGATAAAGAAGTGTATGTCGATTTTGGGAACATGGCGCCAGCATATCTCTATCTTTCTCTGAGTCTCTCTAGGGCTAGGCCTTTATATTAATTTTTTACAGTGGACGCCTAGGCCTATAGGCCTATATGCATGCAATGCCCTGATGCATTTGCTCTCAAATTTCAGTTGAAACGTGAGGTGGTAAAGTATTATTTTAGGAAAGTAAAAACCAATGAAACAATAGGCTATAAAGTTTTGAATATGCTACACATAAAAACACAACAAATAGTTAATAGTAATTTGCTATTGGCAGTTTTTAAGGACATGTAGCTGTGAATCGTTTGGCCAATATCGCTTGTTTATTGATGGTCCTGGCAGCGCAAAATGTTTATGTTTCTATCTCCAACAGTGCAGTAATACCTCTCTTTCTACTCTCAGATCTGAATGGGTCTCTCGGATCCGAACCGGCACAGGTCTGTTTTTCGATGGCCTTTTCGGAACGGGTCTGACTGTCCTCAGCACCATTTCGAACAGGTCTCAATTTTTTTTTTTATGTATGCATATCGGGTCAGGTGGGAAAGCCACGGAACCATTTCGGAATGCGTCCTACTTTTTGTACTCGTGAAGACCTGAATGCACAACCCAACCCCTCCCCTTTTTTCAACTGGTTGTTCAGAACAGCACCGTTTCCGTTTAATTTAACATTGCATCACGTTTATTTTAAAATGGTGACACAAATAAAATCACTTCCCCCTCCAAAAATGAGCCTATCAACATATTGGTCAATATTATCAGGATGGTGGGTTATTTAGCAATAAGCATTAGGCCTTTCACCTGTAACCCAACTGATGTAGCATAGTAACTATAAATACAGTGAGGGAAAAAAGTATTTGATTCCCTGCTGATTTTGTACGTTTGCCCACTGACAAAGACATGATCAGTCTATAATTTATCTATAAATGGTAGGTTTATTTGAACAGTGAGAGACAGAATAACAACAAAAAAATCCAGAAAAACGCATGTCAAAAATGATTGGCAAAATTGTCTACAAATCAAATCAAATCAAATGTTATTGGTCACATACACATTTTTAGCAGATGTTATTGCAGTGTAGCGAAATGCTTGTGTTCCTAGCTTCAACAGTGCAGTAGTATCTAACAATTCACAACAATACACAAATCTAAAAGTAAAAGAATGGAATACAGAAATATATAAATATTAGTACGAGCAATGTCGGAGTGGCATTGACTAAAACACAGTAGAATAGAATACAGTATATACATATGAGATGAGTAAAGCAGTATGTAAACATAATTAAAGTTACTTGTGTTCCATTATTAAAGTGGCCAGTGATTCCAAGTCTATGTATATAGTGCTGCAGCCTGTAAGGTGCACGGTTGAGTAGCCGGCTAGTGATGGCTATTTAACAGTCTGATGGCCTTGAGATAGAAGCTGTTTTTCAGTATCTCGGTCCCAGCTTTGATACACCTGTACTGACCTTGCCTTCTGGATGATAGCGGGGTGAACAGGCCATCGCTCGGCTGGTTGATGTCCTTGATTATCTTTTTGGCCTTCCTGTGACATCGGGTGCTGTATGTGTCCTGGAGGGCAGGCAGTGTGCCCCCGAGGATGCGTTGGGCAGACAGTACCACCCTCTGGAGACCCCTGCAGTTGCGGGCAGTGCAGTTGCCGACAGGATGCTCTCAATTGTGCATCTGTAAAAGTTTCTGAAGTTCTTAGGCACCAAGTCGAATTTCTTCAGCCTCCTGAGGTTGAAGAGGCGCTGTTGTGCCTTCTTCACCAAACTGTCTGTGCAGGTGGACCATTTCAGATCGTCAGTGATGTGTACGGCGAGGAACTTGAAGCTTTCCACCTTCTCTACTGCGGTCCCGTCGATGTGGATAGGGGCGTGCTCCCTCTGCTGTTTCCTGAAGTCCACGATCAGCTCTTTCGTTTTGTTGACATTGAGGGAGAGGTTATTTTCCTGGCACCACTCCGCCAGGGCCCTCACCTCCTCCCTGTGGGCTGTCTCGTCATTGTTGGTAATCAGGCCTACTACTGTTGTGTCGTCTGCAAACTTGATGATTGAGTTGGAGTCGTGCGTGGCAACGCGGTCATGGGTGAACAGGGAGAACAGGACGGGGCTGAGCATGCACCCTTGTGGGGCCCCTGTGTTGAGGATCAGGAGGTGTTGTTTCTGAAGCAAATAATGTAAGAAATAACACACAAAAAAACACAATACTGCAAAGTTGCTTAGGAGCTAGAAGCAGAGCTGCCATGTCTGTCGGCTCCATCTTACATCTTTGAGCCCAATATAACCATTACGAATTATCACTCCTTTTTACGTGCCTATCCGATCTCCATTTGAAAAATATCATTTTCTACAGTGCCTTGCAAAGGTATTCATCCCCCTTGGCGTTTTTTCTATTAAAACCTGTAATTTAAATGGATTTTTATTTGGATTTCATGTAATGGACATACACAAAATAGTCCAAATTGGTGAAGTGAAATTTAAAAAATAACTTGTTTCAAAGAATTCTAAAAAATAAATAACGGAAAAGTGGTGCGTGCATGTGTATTCACCCCCTTTGCTGCGAAGCCCCTAAATAAGATCAGGTGCAACCAATTACCTTCAGAAGTCACATAATTAGTTAAATAAAGTCCACCTGTGTGCAATCTAAGTGTCACATGATCTCAGTACATATACACCTGTTCTGAAAGGCCCCAGAGTCTGCAACACTACTAAGTAGGGGCACCACCAAGAAAGCGGCACCATGAAGACCAAGGAGCTCTCCAAATAGGTCAGGGACAAAGTTGTGGAGAAGTACAGATCAGGGTTGGGTTATAAAAAAATATATCTGAAACTTTGAACATCCCACAGAGCACCATTAAATCCATTATAAAACAATTTGAAAGAATATGGCACCACAACAAACCTGCCAAGAGAGGACCGCCCACCAAAACTCATGGACCAGGCAAGGAGGGCATTAATCAGAGCGGCAACAAAGAGACCAAAGATAACCCTGAAGGAGCTGCAAAGCTCCACAGCGGAGATTGGAGTATCTGTCCATAGGACCACTTTAAGCCGTACACTCCACAGAGCTGGGCTTTACGGAAGAGTGGCCAGAAAAAAGCCATTGCTTAAAGAAAAACATAAGCAAACATGTTTGGTGTTCGCCAAAGGCCATGTGGGAGACTCCCCAAACATATGGAAGAAGGTACTCTGGTCAGATGAGACAAAAATTGAGCTATTTGGCCATCAAAGAAAACATTATGTCTGGCGCAAACCCAACACCTTTCATCACCCCAAGCAGCATCATGTTTTATGTCTTGGAATGGCCTAGTCAAAGCCCAGACCTCAATCCAATTGAGAATCTGTGGTATGACTTAAAGATTGCTGTACACCAGCGGAACCCATCCAACTTGAAGGAGCTGGAGCAGTTTTGCCTTGAAGAATGGGCAACAATCCCAGTGGCTAGATGTGCCAAGCTTATAGAAACATACCCCAAGAGACTTGCAGCTGTAATTGCTGCAAAAGGTGACTCTACAAAGTATTGACTTTTGGGGGGTGAATAGTTATGCTTTTCAGTTCAGTTTTTTTGTCTTATTTCTTGTTTATTTCACCCAAAAAAATATTTTGCATTTTCAAAGTGGTAGGCATGTTGTGTAAATGAAATGATACAAACTCCCAAAAAATCAATTTTAATTCCAGGTTGTAAGGCAACAAAATAGGAAAAATGCCAAGGGAGGTGAATACTTTCGCAAGCCACTGTATGTATTTCTTATTCGTGGTTATGAATTTAACATGTTAAATGTGACTGTACTTCTTTATTTGTTACAAGTTAGCTCACAAACTGAAGGGTTTTGTTAAGAAGAGAGAGGAGAAAGAGAGAAAGAGAGGAGCTATTGCTCCGTTCTCCTTACAAGCCTTGCGTACCTTTTTTCCCTTCACACACCACGGCTTCTGAGGACTGGGCCAAACCAAGCATAATTGGCGGCAGGGATATCCAATCATATAATGAGGAATTTAGCAGTACTGTGTAGTGTAAAGCCACAGAAAGCCAGTAGCTACGGTGGGAAAATAATTTCTAATGCTATATTATTGGGAGGGTCAAATTTACCGGTTTCTAAAGTTACACTCCTGCTCATGCTTAAAATGTTTATAAAATATTAGGTGAATTCATGAGATAGAGATGAAAATATCCATTAGAAACTTAGAAAGAGGTGAACTCTAAAGATCCACAACTACCATGGGTTGCTAATATGACTAGGATTGTGACTTTGGCTTCTGGACAATGAAAGAAAGTTGATTTAAAAACCAATAAAACATGAGAAAAATAGGCTAGGTTTCCATGGCATATGGAAGTCTTTATAAAATAATTGCCTGCATGTTTGGTTTTTTGGCTAGGCTATTTTGAAGCAAGGTATGTCATGCCTCATAATATGTAGTAAAATGTTCAGGTTTCAAACAATGAAGTATATGTTTTCAAAATGAATACTGCCTCCAGTCGTGCAAGCGGTGTGTGATGCACTTAAATGGTGAATAGATATTTTTAATCATGGCCATTGTTTTTAACACGCAATTGCATTTAAAGTTGTTGTGCATTGGGCTTATAAAAGCGTGTTTCACTCCAGCAGCAACAAACAGCTGTTTGATGAGCTGTAGCAACAGCTCTCGCTACATCGTCTGGTATTTCATTCAATTAATAGGCCAAAATCGGTCGGCTGCAATTTTATTTATCAGCTTTAAAAAAAATCCAGCTATTACCGTCTAACGGAAACCCTGATGCACAGGCAGACACACAACAGAGACAGACACACACTCATGAACCTTGTATATATGTACAGGACACACGCACACTACTTTGCAAGAGAGACGACCTGCCCAGTATGTCAAATAGAAATTATACAGTACACACACAGAGGTACAGAGAGCCAGACACTATGGACCCACAGGATCTTTGTAACCTACAGTCAGTCAGACAGCAAGATCTAATTCCCTTCTCCTTCCTGCATGTTTCCAACTAGCATTCAGCCCAGGTAATCCCCTGTCTGGCTGTCTCCTCTATCTAAATATGATGGGATTGGGATGTTTTTCTTTCAGATAGTTTCATCTATTTTCTGCGTTTGTGTGTGTGTGTATGCATGTATGTGTGCGTATGTGCATGCATGTGTGTTTGTGTGTGTGTGTGTGAGCGACAGAATGGTCACAGGCTAGTGAAACCTGTCATCTGCCCCAGCTCTCACACACCGTCCCATCAGCTTTTGTGTCATGTGTCACTGTTCGAGTGATTCAAAGCCAGCAGCCAATCAATATGCTTTAGGACACAACAAAGCGCTTAGCCCAGTACTCGCCTCCCAGGAGTGTGTGTGTATGTGTGATGGGGAATGCGGCATGTAGACTTTAATCTCTGAAAATTAAACCTGATATGATTGTAGAGAGAGATGTTGTGTGTGTGTGCGCATGTGTGTGTGCCTGTGTGCGTGCGTGTGTCTATGTGTGCTTGTGCATATGTGTCTGTCTGTCTGTCTGTGTGTGTGTGTGTGCGTGTGTGTAGCCTTTGTGCAAGAAGCACCAGACAGATCTCTGAGAGATTTAATGGCTAACAGAAACAACAGCAGCACTTGTTTTAGTCTTTACCCCGGTGTTGTGAAAGAAGAACACCACCTCCACTTTTTACTTCCTTTTTTAGATATTTTTAAGACAGTCTTAGAGGGAAATGTTCAGCCATTGCAGGCACCCCTCTCATCTAGAGAGAGAGAGATAAAGAGAGCGCTAGAGAGAGAGCGCTAGAGAGAGAGAGAGAGAGAGAGAGAGAGTATTTTAAACAGCGCATTCAGAATAAATTACTGAACACCAGATAAACAGTGAATAAATAAGTAAAACGAACTCCCACGCATGGCATCTAAACTACTTTCTTCTTGAAAGTTTACTTTGCTCTAGGCTTGGGCGGTTTACCGTATATACCGTATACCGGGGTATTTGGAAAAAGCCACAGGATGGCTTTTCAAAACCGTCAATACCGTAGAAACAATTTTTTGTAAGTTATTTTTATAAATTTTTATATTTGTAGCAACTTTTTAAGTAAATGCTTGCAGTCAATTGTGCAATACGTTAGGAGATCAAGAATATTGCGTTCTTCATTTCACCTGTCACATTATTATGAAGCATAGCCCTCAGTCACGTGTCACGTGATGTTTGTTTACAAGCACACAATGACGAGAGACTTGTGAGTGACTCACTGTTGTGCAGCATGTGCCAGGTGATCTAATTACAGTATGGAATTCACAACTAAATGTTTGCCAGCTAAATATATGATACTATTAAGTTAACTGTCTAAAATATGCTAAATGCTCTGCAGTTGTGCATTTGGTTTCAAATTTAGTAGCTAGTTAGCTATCTAGCTAAGTGGTTAGTTTCTTCCAAAATATAGCATTCGCTTGGTAACAGCAGAGAATCCCCTCCTGGGTCAAGAGCCTTGTTGGCTAATATTTGTTTTGTGCGTGCAGCAAACTGTGTGTAGCATTTTTGAGTTATTTGTATACTTGTATAGTTTAGGTCAGAAACTGTACAAAATGTTCACAATGTTCTCGTTAGCTTTTAAATAGCATTCTCTATCGGACTTTACATGTACTTGTTAGCATTGCTAATCTTCAGATTACAGAGTATCAGTGGGGTTTGAAAACAGCGGCCCTTGTGGTCAGTGCCGGTATTACTGAATATCCCGGTATAGAACAAGGTCGCTATGAAGGTATGACAATCTGGATACCGCCCAAGCCTACTTTGCTCACTTTAGGATCGTCTTGTTCTCTCTCTGGAGAGAGATGGACATACAGTCTTAAAATTAAGAACACATTTCCGTCTAAAAAGTGTACTCTGGACTTGGAGCTTTACTTTTTTACAATTAGGTCTCTCTGAGGTTTCTCTATTCATCAAATGAAGTGAAGCAAAGAGGAGCTCAGATTTTTCTCTGGCACAGTAATTCAAAGCCTTGTTCTCCGACATACAATGAAACATCAAATCATTCAATCAAATCAAAAGTTATTTGTCACATGCTTCGTAAACAACAGGTGTAGACTAACATTGAAATGCTTACTTACGGGCCCTTCCCAACAATGCAGAGAGAAAAAAAGAGAAATAATAGAAAAATAAGAAATAAATGCACAATGAGTAACGCTAATGGGGTACTAGTACCTAGTTGATGTGCAGAGGTATGAGGTAATTGAGGTAGATATGTACATACAGGTAGGGATAAAGTGACTTGGCAACAGGATAGATACTAAACAGTAACAGCAGCATATGTGATGAGTTAAAAGAGTGCAAAAAGGGTCAATGCAGATAGTTAAATATTTAACCAATAGCTATCCGGACTAACTATTTAGCAGTCGTATGGCTTGGGGTAGAAGCTGTTCAGGGTGCTGTTGGTTCCAGACTTGGTGCATCGGTACCGCTTGCCGTGCGGTAGCAGAGACAACAGTCTATGACATGAGTAGCTGGAGTCTTTGACAATTTTTAGGGCCTTCCTCTGACACCACCTGGTATAGAGGTCCTGGATGGTAGGGAGCTTGGCCCCAGTGACGTACTGGGCCATACGCACTACCCTCTGTAGCTAAGCGGTTGCCATACCAAGCAGTGATGCAGCCAGTCAAGATGCTCTCAGTGGTGCAGCTGGTTAACTTTTTGAGGATCTGAGGGCCCATGCTGAATCTTTTCAGCCTCCTGAAGGGGGAGAGGTGTTGTCGTGCCCTCTTTACGACTGTGTTGATGTGTGTGTACCATGATAATTCTTTAGTGATGTGAACACGGAGGAACTTGAAGCTCTTGATCTACTCCACGTCCCGTCGATGTGGATGGGGGCGTGCTCGGCCCTCCATTTCCTGTAGTCCACGATCAGCTCCTTTGTCTTGCTGACGTGGAGGGAGAGGTTGTTGTCCTGGCAAAAGTCTGTCAGGTCTCTGACCTCCTCCCTGTAGGCTGTCTCATCATTGCTGGTCATCAGGCCTACCGTCGTGCCGTTTGCAAAACGTAATGATGGTGTTGGAGTCGTGAGTGAACAGAGAGTACAGGAGGGGACTAAACACGCACCCCTGAGGGGCTCCCGTGTTGCGGGTCAGCTTGACCGATGTGTTGTTGCCTACCCTCACCACCTGGGGCATCCCGTCAGGAAGTCCTGGATTCAGTAGCAGAGGGAGGTGTTTAATCCCTTCCTAAAACTTTTATCTGGGCCTGTATTCATAATGCCTCTCAGACTAGGAGTGCTGAGCTAGGATCAGTTTAGTCTTTTACATCATATTGAATGAAATGACATGGACAAGGTTGACCTGATCCTAGATCAGCACTCCTACTGTGATGCTTTATGGATATGGCCCTGTTCTCTCTCCAGATTGATGTGTTGCTTCTTTACGAGCTGCTAGGTTCACCCCAGGGCAGGCTCAGTCAGAGAGGAATACCAGAGGCATGCAGAAAATAAGCTTTCTTTCTCTCCTCGTCATTGTCCAAAGCTGCCAGGGTGAGATCATGGAGGCTGTCTCAGAGCAGTGTGCGTTATCTTATCTTGTGTTGTCTGTGTCTGTGTGTGTGTGTGTGTGTGTGTGTGCCGTGCCTTCAGAAAGTATTCACACCCCTTTACTTTTTCCACATTTTGTTACAGCCCGAATTTTAAATGGGCTAAATTGAGATTTTGTGTCACTGATCTACGCACAATACCCCATAATGTCAAAGTGGAATTTTGTTTGTAGAAAATGTTTTAAATGAATCAAAAATGAAAAGCTGAAATGTCTTGAATCAATAAGTATTCAACCCCTTTGCTATGGCAAGCCTAAATAAGTTCAGAAGTAAAAATGTCCTTAACAAATCACATAAGTTGAATGGACACATTCTGTGTTCAATAATAGCGGTTAACATGACTACCCCATCTCTGTACCACACACATATAATTATCTGTAAGGTCCCTCAATCGAGTAGTGAATTTCAAGCACAGATTCAACCCGAAACATCAGGGAGGTTTTTCAATGCCTCGCAAAGAAGGGCACCGATTGGTAGATATGTAAAAATAAGAAAAGCGGATGCTGAATATCCCTTAGGGCATGGTGCAGTTATTAATTAGGCATTGGATGGTGTATCAATACACCTAGTCACTACAAGGATACAGTCGTCCTTCCTAACTCAGTTGCCGGAGAGGAAGGAAACAGCTCAGGAATTTCACCATGAGGCCAATGCTGATTTTAAAACAGTTACAGAGTTGAATGGTTGTGATATGAGAAAACAGAGGATCAACAACATTGTAGTTACTCCACAATACTAACCTAATTGACAGAGTGAAAAGACGGAAGCCTGTAGAGCATAACCATTTTCCAAAACAATAATACTGCAATAAATGTGGCAAATAACTTTACATTTTGTCCTGAATATAAAGCGTTATTTGAAGTATACATCACTGAGTACCACTCTTCATATTTTCAAGCATGGTGGTGGCTGCATTATGTTATTTGTATGCTTGTCATCTGCAAGGACTAGGGAGGTTTTTAGGATAAAAAATACATGGAATACAGCTAAGCACAGGCAAAATCATAGAGGAAAACCTGGTCTTCTTTCCAACAGACACTGGGAGATGAATTAACCTTTCAGCAGGACAATAACCTAAAACACAAGGCCAAATCTACACTGGAGTACTTATTTAATCAAGTTATATGGCTATTTATTTTTATTTTTATTTATTTAAATAAATGTTACAATTAATCTTCCACTTTGACATTACAGAGTATTTTGTGTAGATTTATAACTCAACAAAATGTTGAGGGGTGTGAATACTTACTGAAGGCACTGTATACTTTTCTCCACGTGACTTGAGGCTAACTCACACACCTGTGTGTATTCTATGTTCTCTTCCTCTACCAGGGAAGCCTGAGGGTACACTATACCACACTGTAAAAAAAAGAAAGCATTGTAAAACTTTGGTTTTAGAAGTGGGGGGGATAAACACTCCAAACAGCCTACCCGACCACTCGGAGGCGTCAGCATGGTCCTAAAGCACACCGTTAAAACTGGGGGGGGGGACATAAATGTAATTTCAGAATGTGGGGGGGACATGTCCCCCTCGTCCCCAGTGAAAGTTGCACCCCTGATTGTAAGGCAACCAGCTGCAGTAGGATTGTGAGTTTGCTCAACAACATTTTCACACAAACGTTTTTCGTTGTGAGGTTGCTCAACAATATTTTTGCTGAGCAAACTCACAATCCTATTGCAGCTGGTTGCCTTACAATAGTAGAGTTAGAGTTAGAAAATGTCATTTAATTACCACTTCACAATGATACAATAATTCAAAATACAGATTTTTTTACAACCACATTGTGGACCACTCAAATTAAGTTTGGAGACACTAAAAACAATTATGGTCAAACATGGTACAGGCGTCATCTATAATACACTGAACAAAAATAGAAATGCAACCTGCAACAATTTCAAAGATTTTACTGAGTTACAGTTCATATAAGGAAATCAGTCAATTGAAATAACTTAATTAGGCCCTAATCTATGGATTTCACATGACTGGGAATACAGATATGTAGCGGCGTAGATCAGAAAACCAGTCAGTATCTGGTGTGACCACCATTTGCCTCATGCAGCGCGACACATCTCCTTCGCATAGAGTTGGAATGTTGTCCCTCTCCTCTTCAATGGCTGTGGGAAGTTGCTTGATATAGGCGGGAACTGGAACACGCGGTCGTACACGTCGATCCAGAGCATTCCAAACATGCTCAATGGGTGACATGTCTGGTGAGTATGCAGGCCATGGAAGAACTGGGACATTTTCAGCTTCCAGGAATTGTTTACAGATCCTTGCGACATGGGGCCGTGCATTATCATTTTTTTATCATATTTGTTTTCTTTTTTTTCATACTGGCACCCCGTGGGAATTGAATCCACAACCCTGGCGTTGCAAACGCCATGCTCTATCAACTGAGCTATATCAATGCCGGCCATTACCTCCCCTACCCTGGACGACGCTGGGCCAATTGTGCGCCGCCCGTGTCTCCCGTTCGCAGCCGGCTGCGACAGAGCCTGGATGCGAACTAGGATCTCTTGTGGCACAGCTAGCAATGGGCCTCAGGATCTCGTCAAGGTATCTCTGTGCATTCAAATTGCCATCGATAAAATGCAATTGTGTTCGTTGTCCGTAGCTTATGCCGGCCCATACCATAACCCCAGCGCCACCATGGGGCACTCTGGTCACAAAGTTGACATCAGTAAACCGCTCGCCCACACGGCGCCATGCATGCTGTCTGCCATTTGCCTGGTACAGTTTAAACCAGGATTCATGCCAGTGGCCATCGAAGGTGAGCATTTGCCCATAGAGATCCTATAAAATTTCAATGGATAATACCCACAACCCGATACACAATTCCAGTCCTGTTCGTTTCTGGTGCTCCCAAGTACTTCTGTTGCTCCAGAGGTATATATAATTAATCTGAAAAACCATGCCATGTGAAGCGGAAACCCCTATTCTAACTAGCTTACACAAGGCAAGCATACCAGAGTGACTCAAAGCTATATTGAGCCAGCCAGCTAGCGAGCTAGTTAGTTATCCAGCCAGCCAACCAGCCAGCCAGCCAGCCAGCCAGCTAGCCAGAAAAGTGTGTGTGTGTCTCTCTGTTATCAGTACATTAGCAGGGATGCTCTAGAACCCTGCTAGATGTGAGGTGAACCGCCCCTACGCCCCTTATTCCTGCCTCTCTTCTTCCTGTAGGGGTCAATCTGGGGTCAACTAAAGGTCAGGAAGTCAAGGTGTACATTGAGAGGGAAGGAATGAGAGAAAGAAATGAGAGGAAGGGAAAGAGAGAGAGAGAGACAGAGACAGAGACAGCCAGGGTTCAGAGAGGAGAGGAGGTGGGCGGTCTGTCTGCTGGACATGAAACAGCTCCCACTGCAACCACTTAATCCTGTCTGTGGGGTTCAACTGGAGTGTTACGGTGTGTGTGTGTGTGTCAAATCAAATCAAATTCAAATCACATTTTATTGGTCGCATACACATATTTAGCAGATGTGATTGCGGGTGTAGCGAAATGCTTGTGTTCCTAGCTCCAACAGTGCAGTAATATCTAACAATTCACAACAATACACAATAGAGAACAACAACATGACAGAGAAATGCAAAAGGCCATTGATCTGCTTCTTTAAGTGGTCCATGGGAAAAGAGGAGGAATCGATGGGGCAGCCCTGAACCACCCTCTCTCACACCCGCCCTGCCTCCATCCCTTCTCCTTCTCCGTCCACAAGTCCCAGGACACACACTCACATAATCACACACACACTCACATAATCACACACACACATGGTCAAGGGCAGGAGGACAGGGAGCGTTAGTGCCTGAGTCTCAAACAATATTCCTCCCTAAAATCTGTCCAATCTCCCCGCCCCAGAGAGAGAGAGCTGGAGAGACAGCTAAGGAGAGAGCTAGAGTGAGTGAGAGTGTAAGCAAGCGAGCGATGGAGGGAGGGGGAGGCTATTTCCATTATTCACAAGATGCAGATATTTAGCCTTTCGGTGATATCCATTTTGTGGTAATCTCCTGCATAGAAGTGTCTGCTTATTGATGCTATTGTAGAGGACACTCGGTTTCTCTGTCTAACTGATGGGAGACCTTTACACTGAGACGTAACTGTGATGAGAGAGATGGCTGGATCGTGTTAAAGGCCCAGTGCAGTCAAACATTTTATTTTCCTGTGTTTTATATACACTACCAGGCAAAAGTTTAGACACACCTACTAATTCAAAGGTTTTTCTTAATTTTTTACTATTGTCTACATTGTAGAATAATAGTGAAGACATCAAAACTATGAAATAACAGTAGTAACCAAAAAAGTGTTAAACACTTTTGTCTCCTGAGTGGCGCAGTGGTCTAAGGCACTGCATCGCAGTGCTAGCTGTGCCACTAGAGATCCTTGTTCGAATCCAGGCACTGTCGTAGCCGGCCGTGACCGGGAGACCCAAGGGGCGGCGCACAATTGGCCCAGGGTAGGGGAGGGAATGGCTGGCAGGGATGTAGCTCAGTTGGTAGAGCATGGTGTTTGCAATGCCAGGGTTGTGGGTTTGATTCCCACGGGGGGCCAGTATGTAAAAATAATAATAATGTATGCACTCACTAACTGTAAGTCGCTCTGGATGAGAGTGTCTGCTAAATGACGTAAAATGTAAATTTGACATTCTTCAAATAGCCACCCTTTGCCTTGATGACAGCTTTGCACACTCTTGGCATTCTCTCAACCAGCTTCATGAGGTAGTCACCTGGAATGCATTTCAATTAACAGGTGTGCCTTCTTACAAGTAAATTTGTGGAATTGATTTCCTTCTTAATGCGTTTGAGCCAATCAGTTGTGTTGTGACAAGGTAGGGAGGGTATACAGAAGATAAACCTATTTGGTAAAAGACCAAGTCCATATTATGGCAAGAACAGCTCAAATAAGCAAAGAGAAACGACAGTCCATCATTATTTTAAGACATGAAGGTCAGTAAAAATGAAAAATGTCAAGAACTTTGAAAGTTTCTTCAAGTGCTATGATGAACCGCTATGATGAAACTGGCTCTCATGAGGACCGCCACAGGAATGGAAGACCAAGAGTTACCTCTGCTGCAGAGGATAAGTTCATTAGAGTTACCAGCCTCAGAAATTGCAGCCCAAATAAATGCTTCACAGAGTTCAAGTAACAGACACATCTCAACATCAACTGTTCAGAGGGGACTGTGTGAATCAGGCCTTCATGGTCGAATTGCTGCAAATAAACCACTACCAAAGGACACCAATAATAAGAAGAGACCTGCTTGGGCCAAGAAACACGAGCAATGGACATTAGACCGGTGGACATTTTTCCTTTGGTCTGGAGTCCAAATTGGAGATTTTTGGTTCCAACCGCCGTGTCTTTGTGAGACGCAGTGTGTGTGAACGGATGATCTCCACATGTGTAGATCCCACCGTAAAGCATGGAGGAGGAGGTGTTATGGTGAGGGGGTGCTTTGCTGGTGACACTGTCGGTGAGTTATTTAGAATTCAAGGCACACTTATTTTATTTTTATTTCACCTTTATTTAACCAGGTAAACCAGTTGAGAGCAAGTTCTCATTTACAACTGCGACCTGGCCAAGATAAAGCATAGCAGTGCGATAAAAACAAACACAGAGTTACATATGGGGTAAAACAAAACAAAGTCAAAAATACAACAGAAATACATATAATATACAGTGTGCAAATTTAGCAAGTTATGGAGGTAAGGCAATAAAATAGGCTATAGTGCAAAATAATTACAATTAGTATTAACACTGGAATGATAGATGTGCAAGAGATGATGTGCAAATAGAGATACTGGGGTACAAATGAGCAAAATAGATAACAATATAGGGATGAGGTAGTTGGGCGGGCTAATTTCAGATGGGCTGTGTACAGGTGCAGTGATCGGTAAGGTGCTCTGACAACTGATGCTTAAAGTTAGTGAGGGAGATAAGTGTCTCCAGCTTCAGAGATTTTTGCAATTTGTTCCAGTCATTGGCAGCAGAGAACTGGAAGGAATTGCGGCCAAAGGAGGTGTTGGCTTTGGGGATGACCAGTGAGATATACCCGCTGGAGCGCAGACTACGGGTGGGTGTTGCTATGGTGACCAATGAGCTAAGATAAGGCGGGGATTTGCCTAGCAGTGATTTATAGATGGCCTGGAGCCAGTGGGTTTGGCGACGAATATGTAGTGAGGACCAGCCAACAAGAGCGTACAGGTCACAGTGGTGGGTATTATATGGGGCTTTGGAGACAAAACGGATGGCACTGTGATAGACTACATCCAATTTGCTGAGTAGAGTGTTGGAGGCTATTTTGTAAATGACATCGCCGAAGTCAAGGATCGTAGGATAGTCAGTTTTACGAGGGGCATGTTTGGCAGCATGAGTGAAGGAGGCTTTGTTGCGAAATAGGAAACCGATTCTAGATTTAACTTTGGATTGGAGATTCTTAATGTGAGTCTGGAAGGAGAGTTTACAGTCTAACCAGACACCTAGATATTTGTAGTTGTCCACATACTCTAGGTCAGACCCGTCGAGAGTAGTGATTCTAGTCGGGTGGGCGGGTGCAAGCAGCGTTCGGTTGAAGAGCATGCATTTAGTTTTACTAGTGTTTAAGAGCAGTTGGAGGCTACTGAAGGAGTGTTGTATGGAATTGAAGCTCGTTTGGAGGTTTGTTAACACAGTGTCCAATGAAGGGCCAGATGTATACAAAATGGTGTCGTCTGCGTAGAGGTGGATCTGAGAGTCACCAGCAGCAAGAGCGACGTCAATGATATACACAGAGAAAAGAGTCGGCCCAAGAATTGAACCCTGTGGCACCCCATAGAGACTGCCATAGGTCCAGACAACAGGCCCTCCGATTTGACACATTGAACTCTATCTGAGAAGTAGTTGGTGAACCAGGCGAGGCAGTCATTTGAGAAACCAAGGCTATTTAGTCTGCCAATAAGAATGCGGTGGTTGACAGAGTCGAAAGCCTTGGCCAGGTCAATGAAAACGGCTGCACAGTACTGTCTATTATCGATCGCGGTTATAATATCGTTTAGGACCTTGAGCGTGGCTGAAGTGCACCCATGACCAGCTCGGAAACCGGATTGCATAAGCGGAGAAGGTACGGTGGGATTCGAAATGGTCGTTGATCTGTTTGTTGACTTGGCTTTCAAAAACTTTTGAAAGGCAGGGCAGGATGGATATGGGTCTGTAACAGTTTGGATCTAGAGTGTCACCCCCTTTGAAGAGGGGGGATGACCGCGGCAGCTTTCCAATCTCTGGGGATCTCAGACGTTACGAAAGAGAGGTTGAACAGGCTAGTAATAGGGGTTGCGACAATTTCAGTGGCTAGTTTTAGAAAGAAAGGGTCCAGATTGTCTAGCCCAGATGATTTGTAGGGGTCCAGATTTTGCAGCTCTTTTAGAACATCAGCTGTCTGGATTTGTGTGAAGGAGAAGCGGGGGGCATGGGCAAGTTGCAGCGGAGGGTGCAGAGCTGGTGGCCGGGGTAGTGGTAGCCAGGTGAAAGCATGGCCAGCCGTAGCAAAATGCTTGTTGAAATTCTCGATTATTGTAGATTTATCGGTGGTGATAGTGTTTCCTAGCCTCAGTGCAGTGGGCAGCTGGGAGGAAGTGCTCTTATTTTCCATGGACTTTACAGTGTCCCAAAACTTTTTGGAGTTAGTGCTACAGGATGCAAATTTCTGTTTGAAAAAAGTTAGCCTTTGCTTTCCTAACTGCTTGTGTATATTGGTTCCTAACTTCCCTGAAAAGTTGCATATCGTGGGGGCTATTTGATGCTAATGCAGTACGCCACAGGATGTTTTTGTGCTGGTCAAGGGCAGTCAAGTCTGAGGAGAACCAGGGGCTATATCTGTTCTTAGTTCTGTATTTTTTGAATGGGGCATGTCTATTTAAGATTGAGAGGAAATTACTTTTAAAGAACAACCAGGCATCCTCTACTGACGGAATGAGATCTATATCCATCCAGGATACCTGGGCCAGGTCAATTAGGAAGGCCTGCTCGCTGAAGTGTTTTTGGGAGCGTTTGACAGTGATGAGGGGTGGTCGTTGACCGCCGGACCCGATACGGACGCAGGCAATAAGGCAGTGATCGCTGAGATCCTGGTTGAAGACAGCGGAGGTGTATTTAGAGGGTAAGTTAGTCAGGATGATATCTATGAGGGTACCCATGTTTACGGATTTAGGGTTGTACCTGGTAGGTTCGTTGATAATTTGTGTGAGATTGAGGGCATCTAGTTTAGATTGTAGGATGGCCGGGGTGTTAAGCATATCCCAATTTAGGTCACCAAGCAGTACGAACTCTGAGGATAGATGGGGGGCAATCAATTCACATATGGTGTCCAGGGCACAGCTGGGGGCTGAGGGGGGTCTGTAGCAAGCGGCAACAGTGAGAGATTTATTTCTGGAAAGGTGGATATCACAGTATTCTGCACCGTTACGCCATCCCATCTGGTTTGGGCTTAGTGGGACTATCATTTGTTTTTCGACAGGACAATGACCCAGCACACCTCCAGGCTGTGTAAGGGCTATTTGACCAAGAAGGAGAGTGATGGAGTGTTGCATCAGATGACCTGCCCTCCACAATCCCTCGACCTCAACCCAATTGAGATGGTTTGGGATGAGTTGGACGGCAGAGTGAAGGAAAATAAGCTAGCAAGTGCTCAGCATATGTGGGAAGACTATTGGAAAAAGCATTCCAGGTGAAGCTAGTTGAGAGAATGCCAAGAGTGTGCAAAGCTGTCATCAAGGCAAAGGGTGGCTATTTGAAGAATCTCAAATATATTTTTATTTGTTTAACACTTTTTTGGTTACTGCATGATTTCGTATGTGTTATTTGATAGTTTTGATGTCTTCACTATTATTCTACAATATGGAAAATAGTAAAAATAAAGAAAAACCCTTGAATCAGTAGGTGTGTCCAAACTTTTGACTGGTACTGTATATTTCTTTCACACTATGAGGTTGGAATAATACTGTGAAATTGTAAACAATTATGATAATTCCCTATTAGTGTAAAACCTGTTTGAAAGACCGCCTGAAATTTCAGTCTGTTTTGGCCTTCATGGTGACATCACCATGTAGTAAGTTAGTTAATAGGCCAATAATAAAGAGAGATCCAAACCTCTCTGCCAATAACAGCTAATTTTCACTTTTCACCTCCCCACTCAAACCACTCCCAGACAATTCTTGCTTGAGAAATTGCTCTTCGCTAAGAAGCTATTTTTGTTTCTTTTTTACTATTTTAATTGAAAACAATCACAGTAATGTACTTCATTGTTACTCAGGAATTATTTGATATTGAGATAAAAATAGCTGCGTTGGACCTTTAATAACCACCTCACCCTCCCTGTCCGTGTGTGTCTGTGCGTGCATGTGTGCGCATGTGTGTGTGTGCGTGCAAGAGGGTGCATGCTTGCGAGTGTGTGTGGCTGATAAAGCTAGCCTGGCCGCGGGGATACTAATGAATGCATGATGTCCGTGTTAAAGGCCTGCATGTTAACAGATAATAATAGTGTGGATGTCAGGTGAGAATGAAACACATCTGTAAGGAGCACACTCTGAACTAACACTGAACTAATACAGCTCTATCAGATACACACTCAGTCACCTAAGGCTGGACCAGGGTTGGAGCGGACATAGCTCTGTCTTAGTGAGCTAGTCAGAGCCATTTCTTTTGTCTTAATACAAGGCTCTGGAGCTAGTGATTGGGCGCACTTAGTGCTAGGCTGAGAACAGATACAATACCAAGTCGTAGCTGGTCCAATCCTAGTTAACAATTTCTTGCCCCTTCTCTCCCTTTCTTTCTTCCCTCTCTCTCCCTCCCTCCTCCCTCCCTCTGTCTTCTAACAGTGTTAAGTGTTGGAGCAGGACCTGGTGATATTTTTTATCTGATAATAATGATTTTGTGCCTGGTCCACCTCTAGTCCTGCATTAGCTACTTAGCTGCGTGTGTGTGAGCGCGAGCATGTGCACACACATGTGCACATGCTCGCGCTCACACACACGCACGTAGGCAAGCACATGAACACACTGTCCAGTCCATATTGTCCACAATAATGAAATCTAGCTTGGCCCTTCACTCTTTCGCAATGTGTCTAAGAGTGTGTGTGTCCAGGCATGAATGTGACAGTAGTGTGTTTTTAAAAGGAGCGCTCAGTGTGGGGTCTCAAAGCAGGACCGCAGGGTTATCGTGTGTTGAACAATGAGTGTGTGTGTGTTTGTGTGTGTCACTATATGATAAGACACGTTTCTGGGTTGAAATTCCAGATCACTTTTCAGAAGTTATTAATGGCATGTCACACATACACGGCTTCGGGCACACCCTGCGTGAACATTGGGAAATGAACAGGTTGGTGTTCAGACATTTACATTTACATCATTTAGCATACGCTCTTATCCAGAGCGACTTACAAATTAGTGCATTCAACTTATGGTAGCCAGTGGGACAACTTGAAGGGGTCTGTAAACCCGGCGTGATCGGGTTGAGAATTCACAAAAACGTACCCGGGAATGAACAGCGTCTCAAGTTTCCTGATGTGTACTGCAGGGAACGTACATCACTCTTCCCCACCGGATTGAAACTCTTGCAAACCTACAATACCAACTCTCCCACCTCATATAAATCCTAGAAAACCTTGCCGTGAGGAAGGCGTCATGGTATGCATACTAGGTGATGAAAATGCTAGCTGGAAAATGCAGGATAATATTATTGCTGATTTGCTACCCCAGCTGCCGTTGTCAACACTCAAACAATCTTTAGGCTGGTTACAAAAGATAGCGTTACTCTGTGTTGTTACTATCAAACATCCACATGCCAAACTATGGTTTCCCATACTGGATAAACTGGTGAAACACATATGCTTCCCTGCAAGGAGCTAGTAACGTTAACGTTAGGCTATGCAATTCTACTTTTCCAAACATTCAAACTCATTTTCACATTATACATTCAGAACAATCTAAAAAACAAATGAGTTGAATTGCATTCTTTACATTCATTTTTATTGACGGAAAAAATGTCAACCATTATACACAAATGAGTAGGCCTAACATTAGCTAGGTAGCTAGCTAGACACATCACAAAATTCAAGTCAAGTCTATTTTTCATATTTTAAATTTAGCAGACGCTCTTATCCAGAGCGACTTACAGTTAGTGAGTGCATACATTTTTCATACTGGCCCCCCGTAGGGAACGAACCCACAACCCTGGCGTTGCAAGCGCCATGCTCTTCCAACTGTGCTACAGGGGACATATGCACAGAATACACTGGCTGGGCAGTATACCGGTATTCATTCATGGACTGGTTTTGATTTTTACTTTACCTTCTATAGCAGCATTTTAATGTTTGATTTTTTACATTCAATATATATATTTTCAAATCATCCGTTTTTATCGCCAGAAAGAACTGCCTTCAGCAGAGGACTAGGGATGGGTCGTTTGTGAACGAACAGCTCTTTTTGAACTGATCTTTTTGGTGAACGTCGGGAACCGAATCGCATCGGTAAAAGAGCTGTTCACATGGCTCCCTTATTTGCATAAAGCTACTACTGCTTTTTGAGCTAAATAAGTTACAAAATAATTATCTAAAGAGGGTAAATCCTCACTGCAGAAACAATAAATAGTGGGGAGATCGCCATCTAACAATTTGGCCAGGTAAAAATGTAGTTGAATGTGCATTTCACGATCTGACATAATGCTAGCCTACTTTTTGGGCTTTACATTGGAGATGTGATATTTTTTTATGGTTCTAGGTAGACTTGTCAGGATTTTGAATGAAGAGCCATTTGGGAGCCAAATGATCCAGCTCTTTTTACGTGAACGGAGCCAAATGAGCCGGCTCACCGAAAAGACTCAGAATGCGCTTCACTGCGGAGAACTGAGGAAGTTTGCTTGCAAGATCAACAAGTTAAAAAAAACTTTGGCCGTAAAGACCCCCAAAAATCAGGCGACTACCTAGTGGCGAAAGTAAGAACTGCAGTCAAATAGGCCAGAATAATAATGCTGAAAGGAAAGTCATTATTATTATTATTATTATTATATTTTTTATAGAGGCATACAAAAAAATATTTACATGACAGTGTGTGAATGATAAATAACTATGCAAATCGAAACCATTGGTCGAGTAACAGAGTAAGGTTACAAAAGAGGATTTTGATTCCTATGCAATGTTCTACGAATAGGACTACTTCACTGTCAGTTTTGTCCTTCTATTATTTTTGGTTTAACAGTAAAATAATCAGAATGGAGAAAGCACATTAAAACCACTTAGAATTCATTTGTTGCCATCCTAGGTCCATTCACTACCTATAAAGCATCATTAGAACTTTTATAATTAAGAAACATCAAATACCGTCATAGCGCCAAAAATGAGAAAATACAGTGATATGATATAGTATTTTGGCCATATTGACCAGCCCTAGATACACATGGTGTACAACCAGGGCTCTTCAAACCTGTTCCTGGAGAGCTAACTTCCTGTAAGTTTTCAATCAAACTCCAGTTGTAACTAACCTGATTCAGTTTATCAACCAGCTAATTATTAGAATCAGATGCACTAGATTAGGGTTGGAGCGAAAACCTACAGGACGGTAGCTCTCCAGGACGAGTGTTGGAGAGCCCTGGTGTACACAATACAATACAATGAAAAGTTTACTTACACATGCAGCGATCTGCAAAGAAATTTCCACTCACCTTAGAAAATACCCGGAAACACCTTTTTTCATGCAGTGTGTGTGTGCAGTGTGTGGGTGTAGTGTGTGGGTGCGTCCATGTGTGCGTGTGTATGTAAATGTCTCATTAGATTGGGGCCCGGGGTGTCAGGGTCACCTGAAAGTCAACTGGCCCTAATTGGGCTGCTGTTGCCGTGGCAACCAGCTGGAAGGGACAGAGTGTGATCTGACCTGCTGGAGGGGCCATGTCACCTCTTTTCCAGGCCGCCGCTCTGACACACACACACACACACACACACACACACACACACACACACACAAGCGTACATACAATCACAGATGTGCACACACACACAGACGTACCATACCTTAACACACTTTCACTTGACCTCTCTCTCACACATGTACAGTACACACCCTCACACAGACAAATGCACACATAATCACACAGAGACACAGAGAGTCACACACACTCCCACACTGTCACTTTCCTTGTCCTCCCACACATTATCTCTGGCTGTGTTATTCTTGGAATGCAGGGAATGAGGAAACGCTGTGGAACATTAAAGAGTAGAAGGACTAGGTCAGACAGACAGACAGAGGCAGACAGACAGACAGGGGCAACCATGTCCCTGAGTTTTTTTGGGGGGTTGTCTAGCAACCAGTTCCTGCTCTCTTTAAGAAAATCTCAAAATGTCAAGGTGATAAAGAGAAGTGAGAAGAACAACTACACTCTTAGAAAAATGGATTCCAAAAAGGTTATTCGGCTGTCCTCATAGGATAACTATTTTTGGTTCCAGGTAAAACTATTTTTGGTTCCAGGTAGAACCATTTTGGGTTCCATGTAGAACCCTCTGTGGAAAGGGTTCTACATGGAACCCAAAACGGTTCTACCTGGAATCAAAAAGGGTTCTTCATAGGGTTCTCCTATGGGGACAGCCAAAGAACCCTTTTAGGTTCTAGATAGCACCTTTTTTTCTAAGAGTGTACCCCTCTGTTCCCTCTCTTTCTCTACCTCCTCTCCTCCCTGTATCTATCTTTATTTTCCCATCACTCATCCTGTCTTTTTCCTCTCATTTTCCTCTCCCTGAAGCTCTCTATCTTCTTTCGTTCCATGTTCTAAGAATAAATCATCTTTCTTTTTCTCCTCAACTCTCTCTCGCTCTTCCTTGTGTGTTGTTACAGTAAATGTCTATGTGTCTTTGTCTGTGCAGGTGAATGAGATTTACCATGACCACACTCTGGGAGCCAGGATCAACGTGGTGCTAGTACGAATCATCATGCTGGGCTATGGGAAGGTAAAATACTGTTTTTGTGAATGTGTGTTAGCCTATATATCATTTTTACAGGTTGTTTTGACCATGGAAAGAAATCCATGTTTTTAATCTACTTCAGGTTTGATTGAGTTGAGCCTCTGTTTTATGAACCTGTTCCTTGAAAGGCTGCAGCCATGTTATATTTTATGGAGCATTTTCTGCAGCCCTACACACACACACACACACACACACACACACACACACACACACACACAACCCTCTCTGCACTCACCGAGGCCTACAGCCTGTTATTCCAGTGGACTGAGCAAAAGAGGAACTAAAAGCATGTGGATCCCAGGGGAGGGTTTTCAAAGTCACACGCCTTCACAGTTCATCACCAAAGCACATAGAAACACTGCCGTTATGCAACTGGCTTTTTCCCTGGTGGGCTGGAGCACGGAATCATGGGAAGTCCAGACAAAGATAAACAATCAATGATAGCCTTCCCTCATTCATAAACAACCAGACAGACTGGCGGATGCTGCTCTGTAATTCTATCATCTATCTATCTTGATTAGATTAGATTAGAAGTTGAAAAGTCACATGTACAGGGTTGCAGGTGTAATTACAGGGTACAGTGGAAATCTTAAGCTCTGAGCTCCAACAATGCATCCCAAAGTGAAATAAAAACTATAAATGTAAATTAAAGAATATGAATCAATATAAATAAAATATATACATATTTTCCAATGGAAAATGTCCATTTGGGCGGGGGGGCAGGAGAGGGAGCAGGTATTTGACTAATTCAGCAGCCTGATGGTCTGGGGGGTAGAAGCTATTGGCCAGTCTTCCAGTTTTTGCCATGATGCTCCTTTACTGCCCGCTTCTTAGTGATGGAAGCAGGGAGAACAGGCCATGGCTTGGGTGGCTGGGGTCCCTAATTATCTTCTTGGCCTTCCTGTGACACCTGGTGTTGTAGGTGTCCTGGAGGGCAGTCAGTGGGCACCAAATGGTGCGTTCTGCAGCGCCCTGCGGTCCGTGGCAGTGGAGCTCTTGATGGTGCTCCTGTAGAACACTATGAGGGCCCTCTGGGACAGACCGCATTTCTTCAGCATCCTGAGGTTGAAGAGTCGCTGTCGTGCCTTTTTCACCATGGTGTCCATTTCAGCTGCTCGGAGATGTGTACGCAGAGGAACTTGAAGTTTTTGACCGTCTCCACAGCGGCCCCTTGGATGGGGGCTTGCCCAGCCTGGTTCCTCCTGAAGTCCACAGTCAGCTCCTTTGTTTTGCTGACATTGAGGGAGAGGTTGTTTACCTGGACCCACGCCATTAGAGTGCCTACCTCCTCCCTGTAGGCCATCTCGTCATTTTTGGTAATCAGGCCTACTGCTGTCGTGTCGTCAGCAAACTTGATGATGGAGTTGGAACTGTGTGAGGCCACGTGGTCGTGGGTATACAGGGAGTACAGGAGGGCACTGAGGACGCACCATTGTGGGGGCCCCGTGTTGAGAATCAGTGTCGAGGAGCTAATGTTGCCTACCTTCACCAGCTGGGGGCGGCCTGTCAGGAAGTCCAGGACCCAGTTGTATAGGGATGAGTTCAGACCCAGGGCTGTGAGCTTTGTGGTGAGCTTAGAGGGCACTATGGTATTGAAGGCCGAGCTGTAGTCGATGAACAGCGTTCTCACATGTGCATTCCTTTTGTCGAGATGGGTGAGGGCAGAGGGCAGTGTGCAGTGCAATGGCGATTGCGTCGTCAGTGGATCTGTCAGGGCGGTAGGCGAATTTGACAGGGTGAGTGTGTCGGGAGGGAGGAGGTGATTTGATCTTTGACTAGCCTCTCAAAGCGCTTCATAATGACGGATGTGAGTGCTATGGGTCGGTAGTCATTCAGTTCAGTTACTTTCCCTTTCTTGGGCACTGGGATGATAGTGGACATGTTGAAGTAGGTCGGGATAGTGGCCTGAGCTAGAGAGAGATAAAGAATGTCAGAAAACACCACATGCTCTGAGGGCTCGGCTAGGGATGCCGTCTGGGCCGGCAGCCTTGCGAGGGTTAACACATTCTATCTATCTATCTATCTATCTACAGTGCATTCGGAAAGTATTCAGACCCCTTGACTTTTTCCACATTTTGTTACAGCCTTATTCTAAAATGGATTAAAATGTTTTTCCCCCCTCATCAATCTACACCCATGATGACAAAGCAAAAACTGGTTTTTAGAAATTGTTGCAAATGTATAAAAAAACAAAAACTGAAATATCACATTTACATAAGTATTCAGACGCTTTACTCAGTACTTTGTTGAAGCACGTTTGGCAGTGATTACATCATCGAGTCTTCTTGGGTATAACGCTACAAGCTTGGCACACCTGTATTTGGTGAGTTTCTCCCATTCTTCTCTGCAGATCCTCTCAAGCTCTGTCAGGTTGGATGGTGAGAGTCGCTGCACAGCTATTTTCAGGTCTCTCTGGAGATGTTCGATCGGGTTCAAGTCTGGGCTCTGGCTGGGCCACTCAACGACATTCAGAGACTTGTCCCGAAGCCACTTCTGCGTTGTCTTGGCTGTGTGCTTAGGGTCGTTGTCCTGTTGGAAGGTGAACCTTCGCCTCAGTCTGAGGTCCTGAGCGCTCTGGAGCAGGTTTTCATCAAGGATCTCTCTGTACTTTGCTCCGTTCATCTTTCCCTCGATCCTGACTAGTCTCCCAGTCCTTGCTGCTGAAAAACATCCCCACTGCATGATGCTGCCACCACCATGCTTCACCGTAGGGATGGTGCCAGGTTTCCTCAAGACGTGACGCTTGGCATTCAGACCAATGAGTTCAATCTTGGTTTCATCAGACCAGAGAATCTTGTTTCTCATGGTCTGAGAGTCCTTTAGGTGCCTTTTGGCAAACTCCAAGCGGACTGTCATGTGCCTTTTACTGAGGAGTGGCTTCCATCTGGCCACTCTACCATAAAGGGCTGATTGGTGGAGTGCTGCAGAGATGGCTGTCCTTCTGGAAGGTTTCTCCCATCTCCACAGAGGAACTCTGAAGCTCTGTCAGAGTCACAATCGGGTTCTTGGTCAACTCCCTGACCAAGGCCCTTCTCCCCCGATTGCTCAGTTTGGCCGGGAAGCCAGCTCTAGGAAGAGTCTTGGTAGTTCCGAACTTCTTCAATTTAAGAATGATGGAGGCCACTGTGTTATTGGGGACCTTCAATGCTGCAGAAATTTTTTGGTACACTTCCCCAGATCTGTGCCTCGACACAATCCTTTCTTGGAGCTCTACGGACAATTCCTTTGACCTAATGGCTTGATTTTTGCTCTGACATGCACTGTCAACAGTGGGACCTTATATAGACAGGTGTGTGCCTTTCCAAATCATGTCCAATCAATTGAATTTACCACAGGTGGACTCCAATCAAGTTGTAGACACATCTGGAAACAGGATGCACCCGAGCTCAATTTTGAGTCTCATAGCAAAGGGTCTTAATACTTATGTAAATAAGGTATTTCAGTTTATTTTTTATTTTTTATGCATTTGCAAAAACATCTAAAAACCTGTTTTCATAATGGGGTATTTTAGAATAAGGCTGTAACGTAACAAAATGTGGAAAAAGGGAAGGGGTCTGAATACTTTCCGAATGCTCTCTATTTACAGTGCCTTCGGAAAGTATTTAGACCCCTTGACTATTTCCACATTTTGTTAGGTTACAGCCTTATTCTAAAATTGATTAAATTGTTTTTCCCCCTCATCAATCTACACACAATACCCCATAATGACAAAGCAAAAACACGTTTTTAGAAATGTTTGCTAATTTTGTATTTTGTATTTCATCCATTTTAGAATAAGGCTGTAACGTAACAACATTTTGAAAAAGTCAAGGGGTCTGAATACTTTCAGAAGGCACTATCTATCTATCTATCTATCTATCTATCTATCTATCTATCTATCTATCTATCTATCTATCTATCTATCTATCTATCTATCTATCTATCTATCTATCTATCTATCTATCTATCTATCTATCTATCTATCTATCTATCTATCTATCTATCTATCTATCTATCTATCTATCTATCTATCTATCTATCTATCCTTCCCTTCGGTTGACACTATCTGGCCAAGCTGCAAATCGGAAGTTCTACAATTTATCTTTTTTTAATTTTAAACCTAACCCTAACCTAACCTAAACCACACTGCTAACCGTATGCCTAACTTTAACCTTTCCTTCTACTCTCCTTTCTCTGTCTCAATGGAAGTTTTCAGAGTACAGACATACAGTGCCTTGCAAAAGTATTCATTCCCCTTGGCGTTTTTCCTATTTTGTTGCATTACAACCTGTAATTTAAATGGATTTTTATTTGGATTTCATGTAATGGACATACACAAAATAGTCCAAATTGGTGTAGTGAAATTAAAAAAATTACTTTATTTTTATTTTTATAAATAAATAAATAACAGAAAAGTTGTGCGTGCATATGTATTCACCCCTTTGCTATGAAGCCCCTAAATAAGATCTGGTGCAACCAATTACCTTCAGAAGCCACATAATTAGTTAAATAAAGTCAACCTGTGTGCAATCTAAGTGTCACATGATCTGTCACATGATCTCAGTATATATACACCTGTTCTGAATGGCCCCAGAGTCTGAAACACCACTAAGAAAGGGGCACCACCAAGTAAGCGGCACCATGAAGACCAAGGAGCTCTTCAAACAGGTCAGGGACAAAGTTGTGGAGAAGTACAGATCAGGGTTGGGTTATAAAAAAATATCAGAAACTTTGAACATCCCACGGAGCACCATTTAAATCCATTATTAAAAAGGAAAGAATATGGCACCACAACAAACCTGCCAAGAGAGGGCCGCCCACCAAAACTCACGGACCAGGCAAGGAGGGCATTCATCAGAATGGCAACAAAGAGACCAAAGATAACCCTGAAAGAGCTGCAAAGCTCCACAGCGGAGATTGGAGTATCTGTCCATATGACCACTTTAAGCCGTACACTCCACAGAGATGGGCTTTACGGAAGAGTGGCCAGAAAAAAGCCATTGCTTAAAGAAAAAAATAAGCAAACACGTTTGGTGTTTGCCAAAAGCCATGTGGGAGACTCCCCAAATATATGGAAGAAGGTATTCTGGTCAGATGAAATTGAGCTTTTTGGCCATCAAGGAAAACACTATGTCTGGCGCAAACCCAACACCTCTCATCACCCCGAGAACACCATCCCCACAGTGAAGCATGGTGGTGGCAGCATCATGCTGTGGGAATGTTTTTCATTGGCAGGGACTGGGAAACTGGTCAGAATTGAAGGAATGATGGATTGCGCTAAATACAGGGAAATTCTTGAGGGAAACTTGTTTCAGTTTTCCAGAGATTTGAGACTGGGACGGAGGTTCACCTTCCAGCAGGACAATGACCCTAAGCATACTGCTAAAGCAACACTAGAGTGGTTTAAGGGGAAATATTTAAATGTATTGGAATGGCCTAGTCAAAGCCCAGACCTCAATCCAATTGAGAATCTGTGGTATGACTTAAGATTGCTGTACACCAGCGGAACCCATCCAACTTGAAGGAGCTGGAGCAGTTTTGCCTTGAATAATGGGCAAAATTCCCAGTGGGTAGATGTGCCAAGCTTATAGAGACATACCCCAAGAGACTTGCAGCTGTAATTGCTGCAAAAGGTGGTTCTACTAAGTATTGATTTTGGGGGGGTGAATAGTTATGCACGTTCAAGTTTTCTGTTTTGTTTTTGTCTTATTTCTTGTTTGTTTCACCCCAAAAATTATTTTGCATCTTCAAAGTGGTAGGCATGTTGTGTAAATCTAATTATACAAACCCCCAAAAATCAATTTTAATTCCAGGTTGTAAGGCAACAAAATAGGAAAAATGCCAAGAAGGGTGAATACTTTTGCAAGCCACTGTACACCCACACACACACACACACACACACACACACTCTTTGACCAGCTCTCGTGGCCCCGCCTCTATCCGCATGCAGCTCAGGCCAAGGCTCTGGCTGTCCATCATCCCCAATTACCTTGGCAACAGAGAAGTGCATGGCCAGCCTACAGATTGGCCGAGTGACCCTGAACACACACATACAAACACACACACAAACACACACACAAACACATACACAGATGTATGTTAGTTCACCACGTACATTGCTTACTCAATAATTTGACCAGAGAGGCGGTCATATGTCTTCACTGCAGGACAGAGAGGCAGAATTGAACTGTACAATGTGTATGTGTGAAAATAGAAAGTGAGGGTGGGGGGGTGGGGGGGGGAGAGAGAGAGAGAAGAAAAAGGAGTGGCTGACACAGTGAGAAAGAACAGGAGAGGTGACGGAGAGAGAGAGAGAGAGAGAGAGAATGTAGGTCTATATGTGGGAGTATGTATTATTTTGGGAAAATGTAACCATTGCATAAGAAATTCATATTTCTGTAAGGATGTATGTTTGGGTTCATATGTAAAAAATAAATTGTTGTGAATTTCACAGAATCAGGAAATGCAGTATTGGATGTAAGAAAAATGACTTTGCAGTAGGAGAATATGTGTACATCTTAAAATGCGTATCGTTTTGTCTAAGGCAAGCATGTAAGTACCCTATAACACCAAAGGTATTTTAGCTCACCTTGGCACCTTGGGGGTCCACCCTGTGGCCGACTGCTACTGCAATACTGACATCTGCTGGACACATCAGGAATAGCATTATACATTTAGAGCCGCTCTTGTCACTGACTGAGCCTGATTGAAGAGACACATGAACTTCTGACTGAACATCTGCTACAATATTTTCTCCTCTGTCCTTTTCTGCTCTGTCTCTGTCTCTCTCTATGTCTCTCTCTCTGTCTCTCTCTCTGTCTCTCTCTCGCTCTCGCTCTCTATAGTCTATGAGTCTGATAGAGTTGGGGAACCCATCTCAGAGTCTGGAGAATGTGTGTCGCTGGGCCTTCCTGCAGCAGAAACAGGACACAGGAGATGCAGAGTACCACGACCACGCTATATTCCTCACACGACAGGAGTTCGGGCCTACCGGCATGCAGGGTAACACACACACACAAACGTCCATATGGTTTTGTTCTGTTGTGTTGTTGCGTATGGTTTAGTGGTGTTTAGTGAAGTCAGAGTGAGAGCAGGCTAGCAGCGTGTCTCGAGGGAGTTCTGTAGCTCTAAAGCAGTGGTCTACAGCAGCCCTTCAGCTGCCCTTGGCTTGAGCCTTGAGCTAGAGAGAAAATCAATACACTACAGCCACAGCCCTGCTAGAAAGAACACAACACGGAGAGACTACAGTCACAGACCTGCAAGAGAGCACAGAGAGAGACTACAGTCACAGACCTGCTAGAGAGCACAGAGAGAGACTACAGCCACAGATCTGCTAGAGAGCACAGAGAGAGACTATAGCCACAGACCTGCAAGAGAGCACAGAGAGAGACTATAGCCACAGACCTGCTAGAGAGCACAGAGAGAGACTATAGTCACAGACCTGCTAGAGAGCACAGAGAGAGACTACAGCCACAGACCTGCAAGAGAGTACAGAGAGAGACTACAGCCACAGACCTGCTAGGGAGAACAGAGAGAGACTATAGCCACAGACCTGCAAGAGAGCACAGAGAGAGACTACAGCCACAGACCTGCTAGAGAGCACAGAGAGAGACTACAGCCACAGACCTGCTAGAGAGCACAGAGAGACTACAGTCACAGACCTGCTAGAGAGCACAGAGAGAGACTACAGCCACAGACCTGCTAGGGAGAACAGAGAGAGACTATAGCCACAGACCTGCTAGAGAGCACAGAGAGAGACTACAGTCACAGACCTGCTAGGGAGAACAGAGAGAGACTATAGCCACAGACCTGCTAGAGAGCACAGAGAGAGACTACAGCCACAGACCTGCTAGGGAGAACAGAGATACTATAGCCACAGACCTGCTAGAGAGAACAGAGAGACTACAGAAACGGACCTGCTAGCCTATAGAGAGAACAGACCAATGAGAGAACGTGACAGAGACTGTATGTACTCTGAGAGAGCCGTACAAGAGACTTGCTACTTGTTCAAATGTGACCACAGTGCTTCATGCAACGTCTCTCTCTCTCTCTCTCTCTCTCTCTCTCTCTCTCTCTCTCTCCATCCATCCATCCATCCATCCATCCATCCATCCATCCATCCATCCATCCATCCATCCCTCGCTCCATCCCTTCTTCAGGTTATGCTCCAGTAACAGGGATGTGTCACCCAGTGAGGAGCTGTACTCTGAACCACGAGGATGGTTTTTCTTCTGCCTTTGTGGTAGCCCACGAGACAGGACATGTGTGAGTACATACACACTACTGATTTTCGGGTCAGCTGTTTGTTCAACTGCACCCTACCACAACCACCCGACTATATGCAAGAAAGTTCAAATCTGAAGCCCGTACCCGACCCACACCCGCAAATATAGAAAATGCATTGGACAGTTCCCTTTTTTTCTCTTGAAAATGTTTTGAACAATTATGTTTTTCTTAAAAATGTCTTCATTTATTTCCTGAATATTTTTCTGCCCAAATTCCCAAAATCATTTGGCGATTGGTGTGTATTTGGTGCGCGTACAATTTGGCGTATATTTGGTCCTAAAGCTTAGGCTTACACACTAATGCCAGATTAAAATAATGAAAGAAAAACCTCAATGTAGCCTATAGATATAAATTGCACAATAATTATAGATTTATAAATTGTTTTAATGCATCGTTTTCTCTTTATTCAACCCGCCCGCCCTTCACACACACACACACACACACACACACACACTTTATATCCACAATGAAACATTAAATTAGATACATATACCTGTCCACATATTGATGAATTCCCCTCTGCCCTCCCCCTTTCTCCTTCCCCCAGGCTGGGTATGGAGCACGATGGCCAGGGGAATCGCTGTGGAGACGAGGTGCACATGGGGAGCATCATGGCCCCGTTGGTTCAAGCTGCCTTCCACCGCTTCCATTGGTCACGCTGTAGCCAGCAGGAGCTAGGACGATACCTACAGTGAGTCTAGCACACACCTACTGTATACATACACAAACGCACGCAGGCACTCAAGCATGCACACACACACGCACATAAACACACTTACACACATTACAACTTGTTTAAATTCCTTTTCACCAGAACTGAATGACTCCAACATCAAACAAACAAACAAACGGAACTCCACTTTAATAGGGCTGTCAGTGTTCACATCATACAGAGCTTTTATTAACAACTATTTATCCCATATAAAAACTAATGCAGCCTGAAGAAGGGTCCTAAACTGAAATTATTCGATTGTTCCAAACAACAAATATAAAAACTGAATCGCGGCACTCTGTTTTTATTCACTGAATATAAAACCTGAAATTAATATGACAGCACTGTTAGCTCACAATGTCTCTTTTGACTCCCCCAGATCCTACGAATGTCTTCGTGATGACCCCTACGAACATAACTGGCCGTCCCTGCCCAGACTTCCTGGTCTGCACTACTCCATGAACGAACAGTGTCGCTTCGACTTCGGCGTGGGCTACATGATGTGTACCGCGGTAAGAACTCCCCAAAGGAACAAGTGGTATACTAACATATTTACTAACTACTGCTAATACCAATATATACGTACTAGGTTAATATATGTTAACAGAGTACCCAGAGTAGTGGTGCCTGTAGTTGAAAAGCCACCCACTTGACTTCAGAACCACTTCACAATTCAGTCCCCAATGATACTGTGATGAACAGGGTTACATGGATAATATCCGCACAGGAATACAATACAAGTCCTCACTCCTCACTGAAGTCCCTACTGATATACACTGAGTATACAAAACATTAAGAACACCTGCTCCTTCCATGACATAGACTGACCAGGTGAATCCAGGTGAAAGCTGCGATCCCTTATTGATGCCACTTGTTAAATTCACTTCAATCAGTGTAGATAAAGGGGAGGAGACAGGTTAAAGAAGGATTTTCAAGCCTTGAGACAATTGAGACATGGATTGTGTATGTCTGCCATTCAGAGGGTGAATGGGCAAGACAAAATATTTAAGTGTCTTTGAACGGGGTATGGTTGTAGGTGCCAAGTGCATCTGTTTGTGTCAAGATCTGCAATGCTGCTTGGTTTTTCACGCTCAACAGTTTACAGTGTGTATCAAGAATGGTCCACCACCCAAAGGACATCCAGCCAACTTGACACAACTGTGGGAAGCATTGGATTCAACATGGGCAAGCATCCCTGTGGAAATCTTTCGACACCTTGCAGATCCATGCTCCGATGAATTGAGGCTGATCTGAGGGAAAAAGGGGGGGGGTGTAACTCAATATTAGGAAGGTGTTCATGATGTTTGGTATACTCAGTGTAAGTCCCCACTTGAATAGGTCCATCCCGCAAAGTATCTTGACACTGACTGAAGATCTTATCTTTTTAGACAGCTTGTCTTTTTATCTCGGGAGCTGTTTTGTGATAGAGAGATGAGAGTTGAGCTGACCTACTCTTTGCAGGGTTTTGCACTCATTGCTAGATTACCCTTTATTCTCTTGTCAAACCATTCATTCCTTTAGCTGCAAAAGGTGGGCCAGGCTGGAACACAGGTAAGGTTTACCCCCCTACCCTCCCCCAAACCCCCCCCTCGGAGCGATCTGGCCACTTTCTTTTCTTCTGATTGATTATCGGTATGGTTGTCGTCGTTACTTGTTTATCTTCCGTTCTTTCGTTCTGCCCATCGTCACATTATCGTGACTGACATGTGTTCTGCAGAATTCTAAACATATACTTTTTTGGTTTTCATTTAGTGCCAAAAAGAAAAAGAGAAAAGTAAAATCTGGATTTCTCCCAAACAGCTTTCCTGGATCCCATAGCCAGAAAAAGTCAACCATAGCAAATGAACTCAACACTGACACACACACGGCGCCTATTACTGTAAATCTATGTGTCACTATTTGGCCATTCAGAAAGCGACATTGGCACAGATATTGGAAAAGGGGTGGGAAGAAAGAGAAATAGAAGTCCTTTCCAGGCAGAAAGAAAGGTCTGGAGTGAGAGCTGCTTTTCTATGTTCAGGTTTAGGATCCTGCAGTGTCGCGTGCCAGCCTACCAGGCTGATGCCATCAGTGCCAACCGCAGGCTGACCTTTGACCCTGTTGTGACCAACAACTGGAGGGGTCACCTGAGGTCATTCTGGGTAGAGAGTCTGGGTCGGCTTTGTTATTGTGGAAAGGGGGACAGAGGGGGGAACAGAGGGAAACGGGTGAAAGAAAGAAGAGGCAGAGACTCCATTTAGAAATTATTAGAACTTTCAGTTAATTGTACCCAAAATCCATTAGAGGCATGGAACATAAAACTGAAGAAGGACAACATTATCCTACTCTGTTGGGCACCAATTATAGGTCATTTTGACCTTTTGACATTTGACCTCTTACTCCTCATCTTCTGCTCTCCCTGCGCTCCTCTCTGACCCCACAGAGCTGCAGGTTCTCTCAGTCAGAGAGTCTCTCTCGCCTCATCCTCTTTGGTTTTGTCTGCATGCTCTTTGGCTTCCTGAACAACCATGTTGTTGTAACAGTGAAACAGTGACGGACTACTACAGTACACTACCGTCTGGACTCTTATGTTATTGTGGTTTTGTATATTTTCTTGTACATGTGCAGTACAGTCAATGCTCCAGTTGATCTGTTCTCTCTGGTGTAGTAGGTCTGAGGTGATTTCTGGAAAGTTCTGTGATGCTAGCTCCTCCCAGTGTCTGAGGTGATTTCTGGAATGTTCTGTGACGCTAGCTCCTCCCAGTGTCTGGGTGTCTGTATATGAGAAAGAGTGACCTGTTGCAGGTCACCTGCCTTGTCTGGTGACACTATATGTTTTCGGTAAAGACCCAGTTACTGGCTGTGTGTGTATAATGTGAGAAGATATGTGTGTGAGGATTCTTCTCTCTCTGTCCATTGCAGTACCGGACGTTTGACCCCTGCAAACAGCTGTGGTGCAGCCACCCTGACAACCCCTTCTTTTGCAAGACCAAGAAAGGGCCGCCCATCGACGGCACCGTGTGTGGGGATGGGAAGGTACATACACGCACGCATGCACACATACACACACACACACAACCGCACACACACGCACCACCCTAATGGTAAAAGTAATACCTTCTGACAGTTTCTTCCCCTCTATCGTCCTATCACAGCACTGCTTCAAAGGTCACTGTATCTGGCTGACCATTGACATGATAAAGCAGGATGGTGGGTGGGGCATGTGGAGCCAGTTTGGGTCCTGCACTCGTACCTGTGGAGGAGGGGTGCAGTTTAGAACCCGTGAATGCGACAACCCCAGGTACTTAAACATTTTTTTACCCTAAATATTGAGAAATCTACCTAGTAACACTTGTATAGTATCATGGTGAAAAAGCATTAGGACTTGTCCTAACAGAACAGAACATATTCACTGTTCACATTTACCAAGTGAAACATTTCTACATTTCCCTGTCCTCCCCAGGCCTGCTAATGGAGGTCGTACCTGTCTTGGTGCTAACTACCAGTTCCAGCTGTGTAACAGCCAGGAGTGTGAGGAGCTGTACAGTGACTTCAGGGAGGAGCAGTGCCGTAGCTTGGACCCCGAGTTTGAGTTCCACAACAACAAGCACCACTGGCTGCCTTATGAACACACCGAACGTAAGTAGCCTACACACAGACTTCACCAAATGGTGGGTTGTGAGCCACTAGTGGGCATAAGTCAGCAGATGTTGTGTGTGTGTGTGTGTGTATGTGTGTGTGTGTGTGTGGGGTGGGGGTTATGGTCACCGACAGCTGGTTTCCTGCTGACCAGTGTGAAAGCACCCATCTTAAAAAAACAGAACCCTTGTCTTTGAACCTTTCTAAAACAACAACCCGTCTCCAAGACCCCTTTTAAAAAAACACTATCTTCTATCTTTGACCTATCTCACTCCGCCTAATCACACTGACGTAATCTGAGGTCTTTTCCAACCTGTCTGTCTGTGTCGGTCGGTCAGTGTGCCAGTTGTTCGGTCGATGTGTCGGTGTGTCAGTCAGTGTGTTGTTCGGCGTCTCGGTCGGTCGGTGTCGGTCGGTGGTTCTCTCTCTCTCTCTCTCTCTCACTCTCTCTCTCCCTCCCTCCCTCTTTCCTCAGACAGTCAGCTGTTGTGACTCACAGAACATAGCCATACTGCATGTGTTTAAACCATCAGAACTCAGAATGGGATTCCCATAACATCCCTTCTTTCTCTTCATCTCCAAAAACGCCCTTTCGTAATCTATAAGTGTGAGTATGTATTTGCAGTGTGTGAGGCTTGCGGATCCAGTCCCCATGCTAAATAGTTTTTCTCCACATTGTCATTTCTAAATGCCATCCTTTTGAGCAAGGCCTTCCCAGGGTCTGTATTTGACCTCAACTTACTCAAGTATGCGCGGGCGAGAGAAAGAGGGGAAGAAAGAGAAGGGGGAAAAGGGAGAGGTAAGGAGAGAGGTTAGAATGAATTCCATTAGTGTGTTGTCATCTCCAGTGTTTAGAGATAGTGTGAGAGAACAGAAGTGAGTCTGTATGAAAATCTAGACTTTGCTCCAGATCTAATAATTGATTACGCCTGTTGTAAAATACTGTTGATGTTGTGTTTCTAGTCATCAACATCCTCCTAACAATGCTCTACAGTTCAAAAACACACGTTTTACAAGTGTTGATTGTTCCAGCTACTTTGGTCATCGTCCAGCTGGTCAGGGCGATCAGTCGGCCCCTCTCAACCAGAGAACTCTCTCTCCCTCTAGGATGATCTGTGGCGTCAGGCCCCTCTCTGTGGACTCTGGCTGGAGGAGTGAGGGAGTGAGGGACTGTGTATTGGCATAGCATCACCATGAGTCAATGAGAACTCACAAGTGTTTCTAATACTTTGTAATATCAGTAAGGTAATCACAGTGCATTCTGAACATTGCATACCGAAGACATAGTTAGAGTCATCTAAGCTCGGTTCCCGTGTGACTCAGTTGGTAGAGCAAGGCCCTTGCAATGCCACGGTTGTGGGTTCGATTCCCACGGGGGACCAGTACAAAAATGTATGCACTTAGTCGCTCTGGATAAGCGCGTCTGCTAAATGACTAAAATGTAAATCATATAGGGATTCTGTGGCTTACAAGGTCGAGTCAATCCTTGGGCAATTTGTTTTGCAGCAAGTAGACATACACAATGAACGGTCAAATCCACATAAATACCAATCTTGCATGCAAGACTTTATAGCTATTGCATAGTCGGTGTATACACACGTCTGGCTCGGGAGGTTACAGAAACACATACAGGCTAGACAGAGATCCTCCATGGCCTACACAAAGGGTAAATAACTCTGAGCTGTATCCTTATTGTAGGGGATATATGCTGGGCCTGCCTTGTACTCCTTTAAACCTCCCCCTCCCCTCCACGTACATGTGTTTTCTCTGCAGACTGACCCTGTGATTTACCTATATAGTATATATCCACATCCCTTTACAGCCTGTTTTGTAATACTGTCAGATATAGTCACATTATATACACACTCAAACTGCAGGACAACATGGGAAAAGGAGATGAAGCTTGGCAAAATTAGGGCTCTGTGTCTTAAGACAATGTTTCTGTATGGTTCTGTTCTACTAACTATGGATGTAAATAAAGTATTGTAACGTGTGTGTGTGTGTGTGTGTTGTGCAGCTAAGCAGCGCTGCCACCTCCATTGCCAGTCCAAGGAGACCCGAGACAAGATCAACATGCAGAGGCTGGTCCAAGACGGCACGCGCTGCTCATATAAAGACCCCTACAGCGTGTGTGTGCGCGGGGCCTGTGAGGTTAGTGTGTGTGCCCATAAATATGTCAGTGTGTTTGTTTTTAAATATATGTAGGGTTACAAAAAATATTGCAACCCTAATTATGTGTGTGTAACTGTGTGAGGTGTGCGTCAGTGTTAATAACTTTGTGAAGTTTATGTGTGTGTCCATATTTACTCTAGTTGTGTGTGTGTGTCTGTGCATGTGTGTGTGCGTGTGTGTGTGTTTGTGCATGTGTGTGTGCGGCATGCCTGCGTGTGTGTTGCAGAAAGTGGGCTGTGACAGCGTGGTAGGGTCCTCCCAACAGGAGGATAAATGTGGTGTCTGTGGAGGAGACAACTCCAGCTGCAAGATCATCAAGGGCAACTTCACCCGCAGTGCCAAGAAACAAGGTACACACACACACACACACAGGCACACACACACACACACACTCACACACAAACACACCACTGTGGCAGACTGAGACCAATGAGGTAATATGTAGCTGAGTTGTCAGACCCTGGAACATGAAAGAGCATGAAAACAGTGCAGGAAGTGAGATAGATGAGGTTGTTTTCCTGGTCTGAGTCCTATTCTGATGATGTGGTCACAACTTCACTGGATATCTAACTAAAGAGCCCCCTCTACTGGTCACATGGAGAGCTGGGCCCAAATCAACAAAGCCTCTCCGAGTAGGACTGCTGCTCTAGGATCAGTTTAGCTTTTTAGACCATAATGAATGATATTATATGGACTGATCCTAGATCAGAACTCCTACTCTGAGACGCTTTGTGGGTTTGGCCCTGGCCAGAATCATGTCCTGTTCAAAGCATTACCATATGAGCAGGATCACCGCCCAACGGTGACGTAAACACTATACCATGACCTCATATTAAATAAATATCATCCAGCTGAAATAAGGAAAAAAACTAATTTTGATGCATTTCCTGGAATTGACTGTTGTTGACCCTGGCTGGCAAAACTAAGAGCAGTTAAAATTGTATTTGAAGCAAGTGAGGGCACAGAAATGAACCCTGTGCACAGAAATTAACCCTGTGCTCCTCAGACGAACAATAAAGTTGAATGAAAATGTATCCTGACCAAGTTGAAAAGATGTCTCCTCTGTGGGTGTCTGGACCTCAGGGAAATGTGGTGTTTTCATTTCAGGTTTCCTCAAAGTACTTGAAATCCCTCGAGGGGCGAGACACCTACTGATCCAAGAGATTAAGCCAACCGCACACATCCTAGGTATGAAATATGTGCGTGTTTGTGAATGTGTGTGTGTGGGTGGGTGTGTGTGTATGTTTGTGTGTGCGTGCCTGCGTGTGTGAGTGTGTGTGTAAGCGTGAGTATTCCAGTTTATAACTCCACCTCCCTCCCCAGCGGTGAAGAACCAGGCATCAGGACAGTTCTTCCTGAATGCGGAGGGAGACCTCCCAGAATCCCGTGCGGTCATAGAGAAGGGTGTGGAGTGGGAATACATGAATAATGACCATGACAAGGAGACACTACAGACCAACGGACCACTCAGACACGGGGTCCTCATCATGGTACACACACACACACGCACATACAAGTCACAAAACACACACTAAATTCTTACCATATATGATTGTTATAGCTTAATATTGATGGTCCAGAATTACGTCACCGCTACCTTTGAGTTTATGACATTTCCAGTCCTGACTTTTGCTTCATACATAACACCTGTACTAATATGATTGTGCTGTTGTTTCCCTGTGTCCAGGTGCAGTCCCATGGAGATGCCAAGGTGACCCTGTCCTATAAGTACATAATCCACATGGACCTGCTGTCTGCCATAGAGAACAACATGCTGCTGGATGACACCTCCTTCTACGAGTGGGCCCTGAAGAAATGGTCCTACTGCTCCAAGCCCTGTGGGGGAGGTATTTTACCGTGACACCGCTAGCACAGGAAGACACCGGGGGACTGGGGAACATGATAGGAGATTTGGATGTGGAGATCTTTGTCTAACAGATGTTTGTGTGTGTCCTGCCTGAAAAGGTAAGCAGTATACCCGGTACGGCTGTAGAAGGAGAGCGGACAGTAAAATGGTCCACCGACGCTACTGTGAGAACATCAAAAAGCCTCGCGCCATCAGCAGAGACTGCAACCAGAAGGAGTGCTCCCAGCCCATGTACGTATGGATATGTTTGTGTGGTTGATTTTCATGTTTACCACGATTACCACATGTTTACATAGAGGATGGCCCTGTTCCATTTCACTCCTTGGTCCCTACACTGAACCTGTGAACACCAAAGAGGTTGGAGAGTAAAGGGCTAGTGGCCGAAATGGAACCAGGCGAGGTATGTTTTTGTCTGTACCTCCCTCTAACTCCCTCTTGTTCTTTGTGTCTTTGTAGCTGGGAGGATGGTCCGTGGGAGCCGTGCAGTAAGACGTGTGGTAAAACAGGGTACCAGATGAGGTCCGTTCGCTGTGTTCAGCCCTTAGACAATGGCAACAAGCGCTCCATTCACAGCAAGTACTGCAATGACGACCGGCCTGAGGCACGCAGGCCCTGCAACAGAGAGCTCTGCCCTGCACAGTGGAGAGTAGGGCCCTGGTCACAGGTAAGGATGGAGTGCTGAGGGTAGAGGGGGGTTCTGGTCGATGAATACATAGGGCTATATGGGTGTATTATTTAGTTTGTATGCATGTAGATGTGTGGTATGGAGTCTGTGTGTGTGTAGGTGTGTGTGTGTGTTTATGATGTTGGAGGTTGTTGTGTATAGCCTATTCTCACACTTTTCCTCTGTGCTCGTGTGACCACAGTGCTCAGTGACATGTGCCAATGGGACACAGCAGAGGCTGGCGTTGTGTCACACGCGTGACAACACCATCGGTCTCTGTCTGGACAGCAAGCCAGACACCATACGCATTTGTCGCCTGGCGCCCTGTCCCAGTGAGTATTATGGCCTGGCCCCATTATGCTATACACAACGATTTATTTTTAAGAAATCAGTGGAGAGTATAAGTCTCTCCTGATGAACTCATACTAATTTTCCTCTCTGATGTTATTCCCTCCTTTCTCTATCTCCAGGAGGCTCGTCGGACCTGAATAACAACGGCAACATCCTGATCCAGTGGCTGTCCCGTCCCGACCCAGACTTGCCCTACCAGAGGAACAGCTCACGTAAAAAACCATCCCTTTATAGCTCTGGGCCCGGCCTCCGGTGCATGGTGGTCCTGACCTGGACCTTGCCCTCTCTCTCTGTCCTCTTCACCCTGCAACAGGCCTGGGCTAGGGGCCCCGGGGGCAGGCTCACCCCCTGACCACCCCCAACCCCTCCCCCCGTGTCCGTGCCTGTGGCCGCGCCCGCGAGGGAGCGCCAGCTTTTCGCTTCTCTGTTGGGGCGTATGTGTCTCTCTCGCTCTGTGTCTGAGACAGCTCTGATTGGGGGAGGTCTCTGGCTCCTGTGTGCTGATTGGTTGGTTGGTTCTCTCTTGCTCTGTCTCTCTATTCTCTTATCTCTCTCTCTCCTTTGTGGAGCATTGTGTTGTAACCGCTGGCCAGTCGAAACTAAAAAGAAAAACATTTAAACATTGAAGAGAAGGTGGAAATGGAACAAGGCGAGCAGGTTTGATTGGCGGCTCTTAGTGGCGTGGATGAGCCAGTGAGTCGTGAGAGGCCCCTCTGTTTGGCGGCCATGTTTTGCGCGAGCTAGCTGCGAGTCATCATGGTTCACGCTCCTGAGATGAGGGTGCAATTTTTTTGTCACCGGTCCGTCATCGTTTGGGGGGCGACAAGTGTGAAAATAACGAAGAGAAGAAAAAAAAAAGATTTAAAAAAAAAAACGTTAAAAAAGCTTTATTGTGAATGTGATCTTGTCACAATGAGGACATCTTTGCTAAAGTGCTCATCTCACATCCTGGTTCCATCGTAGAATGAGAACAAAGATTTATCTCGTTCTAGGTTCCATTCTCAGACTGACAGGAATTCAGCACAGGGACGGGAGTTGACACAAACAAACACTTTTTAGGATTATTATATACAGAGCTGTTGGGTGAAGAGGCCAAGAGTGCAGAAGAGTAAAATGCTAATAAAACAGGGTAGTTTTACCATGTGAGGTTGCTTCCCATTTCACCACCTCATCAACCATCCTCTCTTTGACTGTTATATTAAAGTTCAATAAATGCAGCTTATTTGTGCTTGCAAACTTTAAAACAAATACATCTATAAATATATTTGTATTTATATCTATAAATATATTTGTATTTATATATATATATATATATATATATATATATACATCTCAAATCTATATGAGTAACAATAATATGAATAATAATAATGTTTTACCATGAATAAGCTGTAGCTTATTTGCCTAAACCTACGGACTGCTATTGATCACTTCGATCCTTGACTGTTATGTGTATTTTTTTATTGATTTTACATGAACACAGAAGTAAATATTAAAAAATAGTAAAGTGTTAGGGGGGAAGGGGGTATAGACCTATATTATGCAGGACTTGGTCAGTTAGTTGCCTCTCCATTTTCTCAGATGGATAAGTGGTTTACTGTTGCTTGTTATTTTCTTTAGGGAAAGGATCACGTTTTTGTCATTCACATTTGCATCCCTTAGCCGTTTGAGCTCATATGAGTGTGTGTGTGTGAGTGTGTGTGTGAGAGAGAGAGTGTGTGTGTTTGCATGACTGTGTGTGTGTTGATGCGTGTCTGTGCATGCTTGTGTGTGTGTGCATATGTGAGTGTGTGTGTTCATGCAGGCTTCTCATAGACATACAACTCTGATACAGAAATACCTCATAAACCTTCATTTGAAAATCATTAAATTTTGTTTTTCCTTTTGTGATGAACAATAAACACATGAACAATGCCTTATCTTGGATTGAATGTAATGGCATTTATCTGTGAAAGAGATGGCTTTACTCATCAAAACATGTATTAATCACTTAGAGGCAGCTTCAAACCAACAAGCAAACTCACACGAAAACCATCAGAACCTACAACAAACATAGGGTTTGGAACTTGGTCTGACCACTGGCGTACGGTTTACAAAGGGCCTAGGGTATCGATCGACACACTGACGACGGCATCTAGAAAAACACATCAGGCTTGTCATTGTATTGTGATCACATGTTTCTGTTGTGATAATGTAGCAAGCTATCTGAGGTTTCGTGCTGGAGTCGGACGGTAGGAGGCCAATGATGCCAGACCTTGCAGTGCGATACTGTATATAACATTGGTGTTGACTGTGTTTAATAATGTTCATGACTGTTATCTTATTACTTATGGAAAAAATATATATAATATTCTATACTATGGGTAACTGTTTCGTGGCTTCACTAGCCTGATGGGTGGGGCTGGCTGACGTTGGGCTGACGTTGGATTGACGTTGGATTGACGTCGGGGAAACATTCAGAAGGACTATGTGCACTGCGTCTATATGCACTTTGATTTATCAGGGAAAAATGTATTAATGTTTTGTAAATGTTTCATATGACACTTAAACGTGCCATTCCAGTTTTTACGTCATTCATCATGGATAATTCTGTATTTTATTTATTCAACTTCAAAATCTATGTATTAATTTATGTAATTTATTAATTTTACTTATTATCAATTGATTAACTAAACTGATTGATTGGTTGATTTCCAAGTAATGAAGTGTTTTACCAAAGTGACTGTGAACTTGTACCTTTCGATACAGTTTATTTATTTTTCTTAAGAAAATAATATATCTATATATTGAGGAGAGAGTACATCTCATTGTTTCAGTTCCTGTCATTATCAACTGCAAAGTTGTATAAATAAAAAAATATTTTAAAAAGCGCTCTCACTCTCTCTCCTCCTGAGTTTGTGATGGTTTGACTTTGTGTGAGGAGGAGCACATCACAAGCTTCAAGTGGAACTCAACTCAAAGATTGATCCAACCTTACAAAGGCTTAAACATTGTCTAATAAAGTGATAATGCCATGAAAGTAATAATGAAAGACAGATTAAATAAGATCCGCCCTCTTGCATTAGAAATATTAATAAAGTGATATTGATGTAATAATCTGAAACTAATAAAGACGACAGATGAGATGTCAGAAAATGTCCGTTTGGTCTGAAGAGCCAGGTTACTGTTCCAGCACCACAACACAAGAGCCCACTCCACTCTTCTTCAGTTGCTATAGACTAATCTATAGACTCTCTGCTGTCGATGCTGCTTGGGTTTCCTTCTTCGTCTTTTTCCATCCTGCGCTACCTGCTAATGGTCTGGCTTTACTACCTATACTGCTTTATTCTGCACCGTGTGTAAACATACACACACACACACACATACATACATACATACATACATACATACATACATGCATATACTCATGCACACACACACAGCTCCATCGCCAGTCTGGCCCAGTCTCAGCTCTGTGTTCTCTCGCCCACAGGCAAGCAGCGTTGTCATGGAGACAGGTCAGTGTTCTGTCGCATGGAGATGCTGATCCGCTACTGCGCTCTGCCGGGCTACAAGCGCATGTGCTGCAAGTCCTGCAGCAACGTGACTGACAGAAGCCTGACCACCAGCGCCCCGCCCCAGGTCACAGCTCGCCCGCTGCCTCGCCCCCTGCCTCGGCCTCGGCCTCTGCCTTGGCCCAAGGACAACAACACCCCCCATCAGCCCACAGTTCATCCAAGAAGAACTATGCATATACCTTATACCACGCCACGCCCGATGAGCACAACACACACCTATACAACACCCCACCCATACTTCACCACATACCCCATCCCCATACACATGACCCCAGAGCACAGTGTGACCCCCAGAGACACAACCAGAAGTTACCCCTCCTTCACCCTCTCCACTAGCACCAGCATATACACTACAACTCCCAGCAACCTTTTCACTGACTCAACCGTTAACATCACCTTTATCAGCAACGACACCACAGTGACCCCCATTCACACCTATGACATAACAGGGGCAGAAACCACAACTCCCAGCAGCCCATACTACATGGATGATGTCATAAAGCCAACTGAAACCAACTACTTTGAAGATGTGACATCGCCCAGTGGAACCATCCCATACACTGATGTCACAATGTCCAGCGGTGGTGATGTCATAATACCTAGTGGAACCGTGTCCTATGGCACTGATGTCACAATGCACAGCGGAACCACACCATATGGTGATGTCACAATGCCAAGTGGAACAATGCCTTATGATGATGACATCACAGTGATGACAGTGATGATTCCTACAGTCCCCAGGGATGACATCATAGATATGACCACCCTTGATTGGCCGGAGACCACAGAGTACATATCTGTGAGTTCCACTGTTCCCACTACAACCACGGAAGAGCCAACAACAGAGTTAATGACAGAGCAAATGACAGCCCCGCCTCCCACAACTACCATCGCCATGACGACAACAACAACAACCACCAAAAAGACCATGTGGTCGCCAAGCCTCCAGGAGGAGACCAGCGAAAACAACTCCATTGACGTTCCCTACAACCGGATCATCGGAGTAGACAACGTCATCTCCCAAAACAACCTGATCCCCAGACGGAGCCGCGTGTTCCTCCAGGAGAGAACACGGAACAAACGCATCCAGGAACTCCTGGAGGAGAAGAGGAACTTTCTGTTGAGGATGAAGCGGGCCCAGAGTGGTGCTGCTTGATGATGACAGACCTTCCCTCCTCCCTAACCCTCCCTTGATTTCTCTTATAGAGATGTACCTACGTCTGCTAACAGACTGGAGTTATTATTTAACCCTTAACCTGCCTTGGTGCTCTCTATCAGGTACTGACCTATCACACACCCAGAGCCATGGTACAGACATACAGACATACACACTGACCTATTTGTTTACACACACACACAAACACACACACCAGAAAGACAGACAGGCATACAGCCACACGGCAGACTGAACTCTGTGGATAGAAAAAACCAAAGCCAGATGTTTGCACAGTTGTTTTAAATAAAACAAAGTCCCTTTAGGATACGAATCTGAAACACTTTCCGATCCAAAGCGGAGGTCTTGTTGTAAGGCTGAGAGGAGAGCCAGATGTGATGTGGACCGTACATCCTCTTGGACTCGCACCTTAACAAGGAAAACTTTTATCTCTCCAAACCTCCCCCAGTGTGTTTAAGAGCAAGGCACATACAGTAAAGATGTATTTCTCTTTCATAAGCAGCACACACCTGGATAAAATCAGGGTGTGAATAGTTGGATATTCAATAAAGTCCTTATATTTAAATTAAGTTTAATTTAAATTAAGTCTTATTCCCCAGCAGCACTTAAGGACCCATGTAAGCTCATCCATATATTAATATATTCTTATTCTATTCTTCACTTAGATTTGTGTGTATTAGGTTTTTGTTGTAGAACTGTTAGATATTACTTGCTAGATATTGCTGCACTGTCGGAACTAGAAGCACAAGCATTTCGCTACACTCACAATAACATCTGCTAACCATGTTTATGTGACCAATACATTTGATTTTATTAAGCTCATCCCAAACAGATCTGACACACCATGTTAAATTACAGCCTGTTACTGCAGTTGATATATCCGCTCTTTGAGTCACATAGACATTAATACATTGATACCACTCTGATCCCATATAATGAGACATACTAGATAGGAAGTGTCCCTATGTGTCTGTGTCTAGGGGTATGTCCCAAATGGCACCCTATAGGCCCTGGTCCAAAGTAGTGCATTATAAAGGGAATAGACTACCATTTGGGATGCAACCTTTCTGAATCAGGGCAGACAGACACTCTGCACACTGGAGGTTTGGAGATATAAAAACAGACTATGCCACATCAAAACACCAGGGGTGCATGTCAATAGTTTAAAGTGTCTTCCTCTCCTTTCGGCTCCTTAACGTCGTCTGCACAGATGATAAAGAGCTGGAATGGTGAAAGCAAGTACCTGGTGGATATCTACCGTAGTGCATTCACATATCCTGTTACCCCCCCTTTCAGATCAGTGCAGATGAAAGAAAGGAGACAAGAAGAAGAAGCCACTTTTAGACTAGAAAGATAAAACCCCAAGTATCTCACATCCCCCAGAATATTCCTTCTCCTGGTTGTGTTAAAACTCTGGAATAGTGGGTTAGCATAGTGCTGCCAAGGTCCATGACTCATCAATGTCAGACTCAGTGGGTCTATTTCACATGCTTCTTTCTGCTGCTTCTCAGAGAGAGTCAATGAGTAAGAGCTCTGGGGGACTATGGAGGGCCATTGCTGACAACTCTATTGGATTATATTGGTGCTCTATTGGATTCTATGTGATTTTTACAAAACGATTACACATCTCTCTGTTAATATATAGTATCATATGCAGTTGGGGTTAATGTGAATTGGATGGTTCATTGAGGGAAATCCGTCATCACAATCAGGTTTGTGAGTTGAAATGGTCAGTAGTGGTGCAATGCTTTTATCTTTGTTGGTGCTGAAAGCAATGCCCCCCAAAGAGTCACAGGGACCTTATCCATTCACTTGTGTGTATTATATTTTCAAAGAGCCCCCCCAAAAATAAAAAATATTAATAACTATTTGTATCTACTGCATAACAATAGAAGCTTTCAGGGCCAGTTCTTGTTTTTATTTTATTTTATTTTATTTCTAACAGTCTTATCGGCGCATTTTGCCTTGCAGCTGCTGTAAAAGCTAGGAATCTCGCTGTACAATATCTGTACATATGAATCAGTACTTAATGTTGAATATTTATAAAAGTTCCAGTGCCTGTGGTATTTTGCACATCGGGTGTTGCGTGATGTTCCTGTTCTGTCTGCATTGAGTCTCTCGTTTCCTTTCGCTCTCATTCTCTCCTCACAGACCACTAGAGGGAAGCAGAATATCACATGTAGTAAGTGTCCACATACCGTGTACTGGCTTCTGCTTTGAGTCAAAGTACCTCTTCACCTCTCTGTCTACTTCTCTGTCTCTCTCTATCTACAGTACCTGTGCTATGTTATGCAGTTAATTAAGTTAACACATTGTTCTATAGAATATGTATTCATAGGAGATCAGCTCTTACACTGGCATTGCTTTTAATACCACGAACCCTTCAGACATGGCTTATAGACACTGAATTGCTTTGTAGAGTACTCCAGATGGCACACGTCAGTCCTCGGACCACATACACGCACACCCAGGCACCCGCACACATGCGCGCGCACACACACACACATACATGTACAGTAAACACACGCTTTCCCTCACCACAATGCTGGCGACACAGAGAACACCTAAATCTAGCTCCCGATCTCTCTCTCTGTCACAGCCTCTGCGCTTTGTCTCATAGCAACCTCCTCTCTGTTTACGAGTTCCTCTCTCTAACTAATCACATTTGTTGGGTGGGTGGGTAGCTGGGTGGCTGGGTGGGTCAGTGGGTGGTTGGTTGGCTGGGTGGGTCAGTGGGTGGGTCAGTGGGTGGGTGTGTCAGTGGGTGGGTGGGTGGCTGGGTGGGTGGGTGGGTCAGTGGGTGGGTGGGTGGGTGTGCGGTGTATCCCTGTATATACTGTAGGTCATGGATGTATCAGGATGGAGTATGACAGGCGTCACATGAACTGCTGTCTTTCTCATCACTATGAAACTGCACACAGGAAGCACAACAACTATGAAAGGTTTTGGAGATCAAAGGGGAGAGCCTTGCTAACTAGGGCTGTGAAACATGGCTATTTATGATCAAGAATTTGTGATATTTTCCATGCATTCCCATTCAGAATGTAACTTTGTAACCTTGAATTTTAGACCCAAGTGGGCGACTCAGAAAATTGAGGACAGCTAAAGTGATGTGGGTGGATGACACATTTTGGTATTGTTAACAAATTAAATGATGTACCCCTCCACACACTCCCAGCCACCCCCCACCCCCCCCCACACACACACACACACACCGCAAATAGAGTTGACTTCATGTAAGTGAATTAAGTGTCTCCAAAGCCCCAGCAGTGGTTCCTCTAACCTCTCTCATCCTGATCATATCAGCACGGGCACAAAACAACAAGAACAGAACAAGAACACAAATATTAAATTAGTCAATTTATGCTGTAGAAGAATGCCCCTCTAGCCTTTCTCAGAATTCATTATGAAACATGGGTTGGTAAGGAAGGTAATTCCCAGTAATGGTTTACGCTGTGTCCCTTTCTTGTTGAGCGTCCTCTTATGAATCCAGATCAAGTGTTTGTTACAGACCAAAAGGTTGTTCTGGGCTGGCCGTTCTGTTGTACTGTTTGCTGTAAAATCTCTGTAGTCATTTCATTATTTGAGTAATATTTTGGTGCTTTGACCTATCTAATAATGAAATAATAATTTATCCTGAAGGTAGGACGGTTAGAGAAAGACTGACTGACTATTGTTGTTTCTGTGCAATTCAAAACTCCTGAAAGACTAAGAGATGTGCCAATTTAGGATTCTGGAAAATGTATATTTTCTGTCTAGGGTTTTTCAACTTAGCTGGTTAATGGTTCAAATTGACAGACACAAGGATGTTTGTTTCCCTCCCAAATAGCCCAGAGCCCAGTTCCATGAAACACAACGGGGTTGGTTATAGCACAGTTTCATAGAAAAGCCATCTGTTAAGTGGCATCCTGCTGGTAGACATCAATGGTTCACCACAAGTAGGTCACTGGTAGGCCACAGACAACAGGTTGACTCCTCTGTCTTCCTTTCCTTCTCTCTCCTCTCCCCAAACACCTTCCTCCTCTATTAGCAGCCGAAAATAAATTTGCTTATTTTAATGCTAATTTATGTCTGACGATTTTCATTTTGATTTCAATATGTTGTTCCTAAGCATTTCAAATAGCAGTGATGTTGTGTTGCAGTGTTCCTATTAATTATTGTATTTTGTTCCTGTTCTTTCTGAATGAATGTCTGTTCCGTATTGATCTCGGAGGATATATTTGAACATGTTGTTGTTGAGAACAGTCAGTATTGTACGTTTGAGTCAGGGTGTACGTCACCTGTGCTGCCTCATGTTCATAAGGGCTAAATGAACTAGCATGTGCCTTGCTCCTCACACTGTACTGACAGCACGTGTCTCAACATCTTTATTGTGGCCATATCCGTCTCTAACCATCTGTGAGTGTGTGTGTGTGTGTGTGAGTGTGAGAGTGTGTGTGTGTGTGTGTGTTTGTGTGTGCGCTTGCAAATAAATCAGTGAGGCACTAGCTGCTGTCTGTTATGACTACTCACATTAGAGTCTAAAAAAAGAAAGGGATCTTTTTTTATAGATGGGTTGTCATGATGGAGTATAAATAATATATTCAGAAGCATACACACACACACCACTACGTTAAGTGTTTCTGTGCCTAAGGGTGAGGCTGCACCCCCACCAATCATTTCCTATGACATCCTGAGCCCCCCAGCCACTGCTGTTGTCTATCTCAAAGAAACACCAACACTCTGCCCTGCTGCTTCCATTTCACACTGTTCTCAACCCATAACTTACAACAACTTCTCTCTAAGGGTAAAAAAGGATTGTGGCATTTGTTGTCCTACCTGGAGTGAATGGATACACAAAGTATGGTTCATTACAAAATATATATCCTCAAAGAACGCTGCCTGCACTGACAAGGTAGTCTTTCTCTCTCTCTCCCTCCCCTCTATGTGTGATGGTGTGAATAACCACTTCAGGACATTGCCTTCTTCTGTTTCCTCATCTCTCAGAGAAACTAGATTTCCTTGAAACCCAGTGATGTCTGCCAGGCATGGCTTCAGAGAATAAATGAATGGTGATATGATGTAGTTTAACCAGGGCTGCTTCGGGTCTTATACTCAGCTCTGTTGCATAAGAATGAACTGTTTTTATAGTTTTGTCCATTTTGACGTAGTTGTATTGGATACACATACAGAGAGTGATGTGGGGAGACTTGCCCTCTGGTGAAGTGTCCTGTGATCATACAGCTACCAGTTTTTTCTATGAATCATCACACACACACACACACACACACACACACACACACTGAGAACTTCATTGTATAGATCACCTAGAACACTTTACAAAGTTCATATACACTGAGTGTACAAAACATTAGGAACACCTACGTAATATTGAGTTGCACGCCCTTTTGCCCTCAGAACAACCTCAATTCGTCGGGGCATGGACTACAAGGTGTCGAAAGCGTTCCACAGGGATGCTGGCCCATGTTGACTCCAATGCTTCCCACAGTTGTGTCAAGTTGGCTGGATGTACTTTGGGTGGTGGACAATTCTTGATACACACAGGAAACTGTTGAGCGTGAAAAACCCAGCAGCGTTGCAGTTCTTGACACACTCAAACTGGTGCACCTGGCACCTACTACCATACCCCGTTCAAAGGCACTTAAATATTTTGTTTTGCCCATTCACCCTCTGAATTGTACACATGCACAATCCATGTCTCAATTGTCTCCAGGCTTAAAAATCATTATTTAACCTGTCTCCTCCCCTTCATCTACACTGATTGAAGTGGATTTAACAGGTGACATCAATAAGGGATCATAGCTTTCACCTGGATTCACCTGGTCAGTCTATGTCATGGAAAGAGCAGGTGTTCCTAATGTTTGTACACTCATTGTACGTAATGGTTCATATTGTTGTTGATGTGAATTGGGTCAAGATGTTCAGAAGAGGGTGTAGTAGGTTTAAAGTGGTACCTCTGAATTTTCAAAGCTGTTTCACAACTCGTCAACAGCTCCTTGATGGGACCAGTTGATCAAAGTAAATTTACCCCCCACCTCAATCTCTATTCATTGTTGGACTCGAAGAGCAGAAGGACAGGAATAGAGCACTCAGCCCAACAGGACACACACACATTATAAGGCCAACTTGACACATTATGGCATCAGTAACATTATCAGAGATATTGAGGCTACATTCTACCACATACTACCACTTTATAGGGGTTCTATGTTTTAGCAAGACACTTTGTATCAGAGAAGCATTGGTCTAGTATACCAGCTTTATTCTACACCGGAGCCAATTATAGCCTGGTAATAAACAGTGGTAGATTTAGACTTTTTCTGTTTCCACAACTCTCAATCTGTCCCCCGTTCCTACTTCTGCTCTTTTAGAACTCCCCTCTCGACTTCTATTTTTCTCAATCTCTTCATCTATCTCCATCTCTTTCTGTCTCTATCCATCAACCCAAGCATCCAGTGGCAGTGCTCTGGGATAGGAAATGGAGGATGATGCTATATTTAGAATCAGGGAAGGAGGGCAGAATGAGGGAGAGAATGAGAGAGAGAGAGAGAGAGAGAGAGAGAGAGAGAGAGAGAGAGAGAGAGAGAGAGAGAGAGAGAGAGAGAGGGAGGAGATAAATCTATATTCTACTGCTGCCTCAGGATAGACACAGTCAGAGACAGAGCTACAGAGCACACTCAGAGACGAGCATCACTAATTCTCTTTTTTTTGAAGATACAGATCTTATTGCACAGACATTCACATGTTCTCCTAAATAGTTGATGAGAGAAACCTGGATATACACTACAGTAGCAAAGAACAGAGAAAGAGGAAGATACTTGGATATACACTCTACAACTCTTATTACAGGTGAGTCTGCAAGACAGTGGTGCCGAAGACCATTACACTAGCCTACAGTTATAACTAGTGTATTAGAATATAGACAGGATGCTAATCAGGGTTGGGTAGGTTACATTCTAAATGTAATATGTTACAGTTACTAGTTACCTGTCCCAAATTGTAGTCAGTAACATAACTTTTGGATTACCCAAACTCAGTAACGTAATCTGATTACTTTTGGATTACTTTCTCCTTAAAAGGCATTAGAAGAAGAGAAAAAAGGATCCGTCAAACGCATTTGGTGTGTCATCATAGATGTCTCTGACTTGTGGTCAGACTCCCTCAGGTGTAACAATCTTAAACTTGCACCTTTTTTCAATCCTGAACTGAATGTCACTGAGAAAACAGAAAGGTGTCATGATTTTTTTTCTCTCGCAAACATCCTTTCTGAATTTAAAAGTAATCCAATTAGTAATCATCTCGTTTTTCTAAAGTATCTGTAATCTGATTACACATTTTTTTGCTGGTAACGTAACGGATTACATGTAATCAGTTACTCCCCAACCCTATTGCTAATATATCTTTGCTGTGTATAGTAACAATGCTAGTATGGGTCTGAATCACTGTATACCAACTAGGTGTGGTTGTATATTTAGCAACGTTCCACCTTTAGGGATACAGGGAGAGGCTGGCTTTTAGGGTTTGGGTGTAGCTATTTTTGGCATTGAGGTCTGGACTGAAATGCTCTGCAGGCTGCAGTCAGGGCTGAAACAATATGGGTCGCATAAGAAAATATAGGTTTGAGTATGTAGTTCTGTATGGTTCTGGGTGACTGGTTTGGTATTTATGGTATTTACACTGAACAAAAATATAAACTCAACATGCAACAATTTCAAAGATTTTACTGAGTTACAGTTCATATAAGGAAATCAGTAAATTGAAATAAATAAATTAGGCCCTAATCTACGGATTTCACATGACTGGGGATACAGATATGCATCTGTTGGTCACAGATACCTTAAAAAAAAGTAGAGGCGTGGATCAGAAAACCAGTCAGAGTCTGGTGTAACCACCATTTGCCTCATGCAACGTGACACATCTCGTTCGCATAGAGTTGATCAGGCTGTTGATTGTGGCTTGTGGAATGTTGTCCCAATTCTTTAAATGGCTGTGCGAAGTTGCTGGATAGTGGCGGGAACTGGAACATGCTGTCGTACACGTCGATCCAGAGCATCCCAAACATGCTCAATGGGTGTCATGTCAGGTGAGTATGCAGGCCATGGAAGAACTGGGACATTTTCAGCTTCCAGGAATTTTGTACAGATCCTTGCAACATGGGGCCATGCATTATCATGCTGAAACATGAGGTGATGGCGGCTGATGAATGGCACGTCAATGGGCCTCAGGATCTTGTCACGGTATCTCTGTGCATTCAAATTGCCATTGATAAAATGCAACTGTGTTCGTTGTCCGTAGCTTATGCCTGCCCATACCATAACCCCACCGCCACCATAAGGCACTCTGTTCAAAACGTTGACATCAACAAACAGCTCGACCACACAACGCCATCTGCCATCTTCCCGGTACAGTTGAAACCGGGATTCATCCGTGAAGAGCAAACTTCTCCAGCGTGCCAGTGGCCATTGAAGGTGAGCATTTGCCCACTGAAGTTGCTTATGTGGGCAAATAAAACGGCGTTAAAGAAATGAACATTCAATTCTTAGGCAACAGCCCTGGTGGACATTCCTGCAGTCAGCATGCCAAATGTGTGACAAAACGGAACATTTTAGAGTGGCATTTTATTGTCCCCAACACAAGCTGCACCTGTGTAATTATCATGCTGTTTCATCAGCTTCCTGATATGCCACACCTGTCAGGGGATGGATGTTGGCAAAGGAGAAATGCTCACAATGCTAACAGGGATGTAAACAAATTTGTGCACAACATTTTTGAGAAATAAGCTTTTTGTGAAATAAGCTTTTTGTGCGTATGGAAAATATCTGGGTAATGCTAATGAAACATAGGACCAACACTTTACATGTTGTGTTTATATTTTTGTTCTGTGTATATACCAGTGTGTTTACATAGCTATGTTTCTCATGGTCACGGTGTGTTTGTCTTACGGTCATATTACACAGCTCCTCCTGAGCAAACAGAGAGGAGGAGAGGAGAGCAGGGCTTAGGTTACCAGGTATGGAATGGTGTTGATGTGGTTCTGTGGGGACCATTGAAAGGAGCAGTTATGAAATATGATTAATCAGAGTATTAACAAGATATCATTTCCCAATTGTCAGACCCCGCGTCCATGAGGACAAAGTCACTCAGATATTATTCAAACATTATCTCTTGCTGACTGACGTCTGTCTCTGTCTGTCCCAGCAGCCATGCGTCCTAGGTCCAAACTCCTGTCCCAGAAGAGGAGACTACAGCTTCCCACCATCAGAGAGGGCTTCGAGGACCTAGTCAGAGACATGAACCAGTTGAATCAGATGAACCAGTCCAACACCCTCCACTCTGCCCAGCCTACCGCTCACCCAGGGCCCTGCCCACACACTCTATCCTCAGAGGACTACCTGCTGTCCATATGCCACCTGGCTCACCCCACCTCCCTTCCCACCAATGACATCATCAACCCTCGCCAGCAGGACTCGCTGAACCAGAGGCCAAGGCTGCCGCGGCACACTTGGCAAGATGAAAACTCTCCAAAGACCACTGCACTTTGTCACAGGGAAAAGGCTCATGGGAAGGACAGGGTGGAGCCTGGGATGTACTCTGACCTCATCACTGTGTGTGGCAGACAGGAGAAAGATTCCAACTGCAGCAAGCCTGCGTTTGGTAGCCATGGTGCGTCAGACCCTTTAGAGTTTCTGTACAGCAGCCCCGCCCACTCTACCTGTCAATCAGGGAATGGGAGGCAGGGATTGGGTTTGAGGAGACACTGGGCGGTGTCTGAGGGCCAGTCCTGCCCACGGGCACACAGTTACCCCCGCTCTTGCCCCTCTGACCTCCAGCAGCAACGTAAGATTAGCTGTCCTAAGTTCAGTGATACAGCCACCCTTGACTGTGCCCCCTCTCGCTCTTACCTCACCACACAGCCCTCACAGACATGCACACCTACACAGGGCTCTGCAGAACTGCTACAGGCTAGGATAAGTAGTCCATTAAGCAAAGAAAATGAGGGGGGCGAAGAGAGAGAGAAAGAGAGGAAGGAGGAGAGGGAAAGCGAGAGGGAGAGCTCCACGGTCAAACATTCCCTGATCTCTCAGTGGATGTCAGATTGTCGCTGTGCCTGGAAGGAGACCCAGCAGCATTGCAGTTCTTGACACACTCAATCCAGTGTGCCTGGCACCTACTACCATACCTCGTTCAAAGGCACTTAAATATTTTGTCTTGTCCATTCACCCTCTGAATGGCACACATAGATAATCCATGTCTCAATTGTCTCAAGGCTTAAAAATCAGTCTTAACCTGTCTCCTCCCCTTCATCTACACTGATTGAAGTGGATTTAACAAGTGACATCAATAAGCGATCATAGCTTTCACCTGGATTCACTTGGTCAGACTATGTCATGGAAAGTGCAGGTGTTCCTAACGTTTGTACACTCACTGTAGATCTAGCCTAGATCTAGTACATTGACATTGTTCCAAACGAGAAATATGACTGTTCATTCACCATAAATAACATGTGATATTGAGCCAAGAAAACTGTATGTTGTTATTATGTATTGATTACATTATGTTAATATTGAAAATGGCTGTATTTTATAATCTATGGTGTGTGCTTAATGATGTTTTTGTTTTACTGTATGTATACCCTTCATACATGATTGGTCATACAAACATTTGTATACCTCTCTGTGTATCTGTATATAAGCCTAATGAATTGATTTAAAAAAAACATGTTTTTAATAGTGTCTGTGTCTGTCATGATTTTTAACCTATGACTCGTTACAGAGGCATGATAAATTGTTTTTGTGCACATTACACGTCAGAAACCATGAAGTCTGTCGGCTCCTCTGGTTCCTATGACAACTGCTGAGGGATTCCAAAGAGGTAAACGGAGGCATCTAGATTCCGAGAGTGAAGAGGGAACCAGCACAAACAAATATCCTGGATAAACCAACCAACAGCCAAAAAGGCACAACAGAATTTGGATGAGGTTATTCCAGATTAAGGCCTAGGGGCTCTATTCAATCTGTATCGATGAAGCGTTACAGATTGTGGGGTAGAAATGTAAAGGTAATTTCAAATTAAGCCCACATACACTGAGTATACCAAACATTAGGAACACCTTCCTAATATTGAGTTGCGCCTTTGGAAAATCTACATTCTAAAAAGGCTAATAAATCAATTGAATACAACATCACAATGAATCCATTATTAATTTTAGGCAGGTCTAAAGAAACATTATGATATGAAGAAAATATATTTCAGAATATGAGTTGACCTACTGTATGCTATGCGCCATGCCATGCCTGTGCCATTATCTATATATATATATATACACCACCAGTCAAAAGTTTGGACATACCTACTCATTCAAGGGTTTCTCTTTATTTTTAACTATTTTTGACATTGTAGAATAATAGTGAAGACATCAAAACTATGAAATAACACATATGGCATCATGTAGTGTTATGATGAGTTTCTGGTATTGAGGAGTTCAAGATGCAAGAATTTACTTAGACATTCTGTGGAGATTTTATACCAAGTATTTATTCAATCACGAGCTCGTGGGTTCATCTAACAAACGGACATGGCTTTGCCCTTTTTCTGTTGAACTAACTTGAACAAAGAAGACACTCTATCTTATATAGCCTTTATTACCATCTTCCTGGCATACATCTGGCAAGTCTCCATGGGCACTCCCTGTCTTTGATGTTCATCACTCTTTACCCCAAGTCAGTATCCTAAACATCACTCATGCTATCCTAAACATCACTAATCTACCTTGACATAATGGAATGTAGACTTCATGGCCCCAAACCACTCATCTCTTAACTCTTCCTCTGTCCTCACAATACTATGGCATGACCTCATTATACCATAAAAACATAATATCATGTAGTAACCAAAAAAGTGTTAAACAAATCAAGATATATGTTATATTTGAGATACTTCAAATAACCACCTTTTGCCTTGATGACAGCTTTGCACACTCTTGGCATTCTCTCAACCAGCTTCATGAGGTAAACACCTGGAATGCATTTCAATTAACAGGTGGGCCTTCTTAAAAGTTATTTGTGGAATGTATTTCCTTCTTAATGCGTTTGAGTGAATCAGTTGTGTTGTGACAAGGTCTGGGGGGGTATACAGAATAATAGTGAAGACATCAAAACTATGAAATAACACATATGGAATCATGTAGTAAACAAAAAAGTGTTAAACAAATCAAAATATATTTTGGGGGGGGGGGGTATACAGAAGATAGCCCTATTTGGTAAAAGACCAAGTCCATATTATGGCAAGAACAGCTCAAATAAGCAAAGGGAAACTACAGTCCATCATTACTTTAATAAAAGAATAAAAGAATATGCCATTTAGCAGACGCTTTTATCCAAAGCGACTTACAGTCATGCGTGCATACATTTTTACGTATGGGTGGTCCCGGGGATTGAACCCACTACCTTGGCGTTACAAGCGCCGTGCTCTACCAGCTGAGCTACAGAGGACCACAAGACATGAAGGTCAGTCAATACGGAACATTTCAAGAACTTTGAAAGTTTCTTCAAGTGCAGTTGCAAAAACCATCAAGCGCTATGATGAAACTTGCTCTCATAAGGACCACCACAGGAATGGAAGACCCAGAGTTACCTCTGCTGCAGAGGATAAGTTCATTAGAGTTACAAGCCTCAGAAATGTCAGCCCAAATAGATGCTTCACAGAGTTCAAGTCACAGACACATCTCAACATCAACTGTTCAGAGGGGACTGTGTGAATCAGGCCTTCATGGTCGAATTGCTGCAAAGAAACCGCTACCAAAGGACACCAATAAGAAGAAGAGACCTGCTTGGGCCAAGAAACACGAGCAATGGACATTAGACCGGTGGAAATGTGTCCTTTGGTCTGGACACCAAATTTGAGTTTTTGGTTCCAACCGCCGTGTCTTTGTGAGACATGGTGTGGGTGAATGGATGATCTCCGCATGTGTAGTTACCACCATAATGCATGGAGGAGGAGGTGTTATGTTGTGGGGGTGCTTTGCTGGTGACACTGTCTGTGATCTATTTAGAATTGAAGGCACACTTAACCAGCATGGCTACCACAGCATTCTGCAGCGTTACGCCATCCCATCTGGTTTGGGCTTAGTGGGACTATCATTTGTTTTTCAACAGGACAATGACCCAACACACCTCCTGGCTGTGTAAGGGCTATTTTACCAAGAAGGAGCGTGATGGAGTGCTGCATCAGATGACCTGGCCTCCACAATTCCCCAACCTTAACCCAATTGAGATGGTATGGGAAGAGTCGGACCGCAGAGTGAAGGAAAAGCAGCAAACAAGTGCTAAGCACATGTGGGAACTCCTTCAAGACTGTTGGAAAAGCATTCCAGGTGAAGCTGGTTGAGAGAATGCCAAGAGTGTGCAAAGCTGTCATCAAGGCAAAGAGTGGCTATTTGAAGAATCTCAAATATAACATATATTTTGATTTGTTTAACACTTTTTCGGTTAGTACATGATTCCATACGTGTTATTTCATAGTTTTGATGTCTTCACTATTAATCTACAATGTAAAAAATAGTAAAAATAAATACAAACCCTTGAATGAGTAGGTGTGTCCAAACTTTTGACTGGTACTCTATACAGTATGCATGGTTTTATAGTAATGTCGTAGTAAATATAATTTGTTATAGATTGGTCTGACTAAAATGTTCTGTAAGACCCATTTGGAGCCTGTTTTCAATAAATGCTGTTCCAGGTCAGAGAACAAAGGACAGAGGAGAAACCTTATCTTCTCACCAGATGGCCTAGGAATGCGATAATAGGACAACACCCCCACCTCCGGCCATAAACCAACAGATACTCCTCACGAGTTCCCTGGACACACACAGACATTTCACTGCACGCACACTCATTCTCAACTCCCCCTTCTACTGGTCGGGTGCCAAGGGCAGAGGACTCTGCCGTGCACCAATGGGGCATCTGCTCTGGACAGAGCAGACCCGCCTCCTACGCCTCGGGAACCAATCAAGGGACTAGAAGAAGGACCCCTTCCTTTATGTTACATTGTATAAAGTAATGCTGTAAACTCTGTTTATCCATCCTTCTCAGCTGACACTAATAGAGTGCTATATGATTAGGTCCATGCATGTTAATTAGCAGGATCCCATGCATGTTAGCTAACAGTAACAGATATCTCTGTGTTTAATAAACTGCCTTTTGCTTAAGCAAATTCCTCTCTGTCTAGCGTCGTTGGTTTTGTACTTCCTCTCCTAATTATGTGTTCACCAACAAATTGGTAGCAGAGGATGGTTTCTAATTCGATCTAAAGAGTTGGTGCGAGAGGAAAAGGCAAATCATCGATCTAAAAACAGACGGAAGAGTGACCTGTAATCCAGGAGACATCAACTATTCGTCTTGCCTCAGGAACCTGATCAGAGCGCTCTTCTAAAAAGGTATGCAGAGCCTGTTAAAACGAAATCTTGCATATTGTATTATAGACCAATACCACATTTTGATCAGAAGTACTGAGTGTGAGTATGAATACTTGTTAAAATATTTTCCATCCTAATAAATTAAGGCATACATGAGATATCTGGTACTGTGTTTTATACTAAGGAATAAATGAATAAGGAATAAAGGAATAAGGAATAAAGGAATAAGGAATAAAGGAATAAGGAATAAGGAATAAAGATAAACGTATCCAGAATGTGTCAAACTACGGATTGACGCATTGGTGGATAAGATTTGACCCATAAATCTAGATTCCTAAGGGACCCAGTTTGTTCTGAAATCTCTCGCATAAAATATATCCTATAGGTCCTACCCTATAGGTTGCGAGAGAGGTGAAGTTAAACTGTGGCAGTGTTCTAGAAATTAAAATGGGGGAGAATCACCGAAATTGACCAGAGGTACTAAATTCCCGGGGATGCCAGTTATCTCTGTGATTTCACACTTAAAACGTTCCATATAAATGGTTGTGTGAAAGGTACAATTAAGCTGAGACTAAGTCCTTCCTAGTGATCGAGTTGTCAAAAAAAAAAAAAAATCCTTTGATAGGGATCCAGTTGCTTCTGTGACTTCACATAAGTATAAGGTTGTGTGAAGGGTAGCAGTCGAACTGAGACTATGTTTTAGGACGCTCTGGTAACCTAAATTTTTTAAGGTATTGTATTCTAATTGGCAGTTTTGTTTTGCTGTGTTTATATTTTAACCTGTCTGTGTTATATCTTAAATGTGTAATGGATGATGGGAAGTTATAGTGAGACTTATGAGACTGAATACCAAACTGTGGAATTGAGTGAATTTGACCTAGGCTTTCAGGAACCAGGGATTGGGGAGACTGATATTGGATCTGTGCATATTCTTTAACAAGAGCTGAGACAATTAAAGCGTGTTGTGTGCTGTGGAGGAATAACTGCATTGGTATATGTGACTGGAATTCTGATTTTTATGATAATGATTGCATTACAAATTATATAAATTAACCCTTTATATACGAGGGTGTCATACATGAGATAAGTCTGTATTGATACCAATAATACATTCCTGGAGATAAAACACCAGGGACGGGATAAGTGTATAAAGATAGAGAAAGCAAGATGGCAGGGCCAAACCCAACCAAACCCAAATTCAATGAATACTTAGAACAACGAATGACAGGGAGAGTAATGCCAGGTACACCAAGGGAGGGAGGTCATATGCCCGCCCTTGATGTACAACAGATAGAAATGACTGATTATGTGAAGAAATTGACGGAATTTTCTGCAGCGCTCTCTTCTCAGGTGCGGAAGGCCCAAGAGGGGGAGCTGTCGGGAAACACGCCACCACTGAAGGTAAAAGTGGGAGACTGGGTGAGGGTGAAAGTCCACAAAAGAAAGTGGCTGGAACCCAGGTGGACTGGACCGTACGAAGTGAAGGAGGTTACTTCACACTCAGTCCAGGTCAGAGGTAAATCAGGAGCACCCTGGCACCATCTAACACATTGCACTCCAGCCCCCACTCCTTCCAGACCATTGTCTGAAGTAAGAGCTGATTTGAGCAGCGAGAACCAATCCTGACAACACAATGAAGAAACCCTTATGGGAACAACAATCTCACTCAGGGAGAAGGATAACTTTTTCCCCCTGGGAGAGATTGGGAGTGTCTGAATGTTTGTATGTATGTTTTCTGATAGGAATTGGACTCCTGCTGGGCACTCCTTATGAGGTGTTGTTGTGTGAAGCTATTTTGAATTACTTGTTAAATTGACTTGTAATATAGAAGAGGTGGCTAAGGGATTTTTTAACAGTACCAACCATGGGGGGGGCAAATCCTCACAAGAGGTCCCAGAATTTACTGGGGACGAGAAATGCTTGATGTAATTAAAATGGAATCCAGGGATAGAAGAAATCTCCATTATATAACCAGGTGGAGGGAGAGGTATGGTTTTGAGGGACGTCTGGACGCAGATAAACTCGAATCCATGCTTAAAACAGATACATAAGGTGTGTAAAGGAGAAATAAGCAGTGAGAGAGAGAGAGAGTAGGAGGGGGCCAGTACCCACTGATAGCCTTACCTAATCTATTGGCGGGGAATGAAAGGGGCCCCAGCAACCTTAGATGTATAGAGTAATAATAATAATATGCCATTTAGCAGACAGGCCATGAACACAGAGGACGTGGCCAGAGCGGTAGAAAGAATGACCCACCCCAGAACAGGAATAGTAAGGTTTGGGCTGCCGTTAGAGGGCAGTGGGTTTCAGGGGATGCCCAGAGGACACTTTTGCCATGGGCCGATTACGGAGAGTATGTTGGGAAAATAACTGAATTGTGTAATAGCCTCAGAGAGACATGCAATCCATCATGAGAGAAAGTCAGACAGGAGTGAGTGGAAGTGTTACAATTGTGACAAAACGGGACATTTTGCTAGAGAATGTGAGGAACCGTGTAGTTACTGCAAGGAAAGGGCACCAGTTAAGAAACTGTAGGCAGAAGGGGAAGAGAGAAATCAGGAGTCCTCATGACCTGGCTGTTTGGTTGTTGTTTTTTAATTGGGGTTTTCAAATAGAAAACAACACACCTAGTATGATGTTTATAAAGCCTTGTTGTTTCAATTTTGGAGGGTTTTCAGCAGGTCAAGGGTGATAGGTCTTAGAGGAGCACACAGTGAATTTTATGGAGTTTTTTAGGTTTTGGCTGAGTTTGGGGTATATATGATTTCTTATGAGAATGAATGTCATGAGGATTAATGAACACTTGGGATAAGTAACATGTATTAAACATTTAGAATAATGGTAATGTTTGGTATACTATGGGATGGAATTTCAATTGCCTCTGAACTCTGTTTTAACTTTCTGGTGTTAATTAATCATCCACACTGGTAAATTCTAAAGGCATGAGAGGAGGACTTTAAGATAGTTTATTTTACCAATAAATAATAATAAGGGATGGCAATTGGATGATAAATTACCAATATTACCTAAGTGATTGTTAGGTAGGTGATAATATTGACACATGGGCAGTGACATGTGTCAAAAGGAGGGATGGATGGTAGAACAGATTAGACAACACTTTGTTGCACATGGGATTACTAATTATAAAAAAAAAAAAAAAAAAAGATGTGTTTCTGTGCTCAAAATAATCACCAGGGCAGACAAAGGGCACCTCAGGGTGAGTATCCTCCGGCTAAGTACCCTTTCCAGCAATTGGAAATGGATTTTATAGAGTCATCACGGAGTGAAGGGAAGAAATTTAGAGTAACCCCAGATAAAGATGGGTTATCCCCTTTGAGAAAGTGTTTGGAAGACCTTACAGAATGCCACAGTTGGCAGGACCAGACAGGCAAACATAGAACTAGAGAGCACCCTAGCAGAACACGTGAGAAGGTCGTTTATTAACCACACCTGTATGTCAGAGGTTTTGTGCCCCCACAGGTGAATTAAAGGAGAAGATGACCCACTCTATCTAACCAGGAGACTGAACCAGGCCTGGCGGGAAGGGCCCTACCAAGTACTGCCTTTGCCAGCAGAATAGCTGAGAGATCCATCTGGGTGCATGTCACACACTGTAAAAAGGCGAAACCAGCTACACCTGACGAACAAACACAGAGTTAGGAGAAAGATCCGATCACCACTAGGGCTCGGGGGTTGGCTCCTTAACGAAGATTCCCTTCCCCTGTCTGATCATCCCTGTGTGAGTTCGATAGAAGGTAAAGCAATGGGTTGGCCTCTGGCATCTGACATGTTCTCAGGGCGAGGGTGGGGATTCACAGGTCTCCCGACGGTAGGTAGCTGTCTGATTGTGGGGGCCATATTCCTAACACACACGGACCCTCCTGTTTCAGCCAGAAGTAGTAGTTAACCTAACACAAGTTGAAAAGGCATAGGAGACAGCTAGACGTAGGGAAAGGGGAAATACTAGGGACTTTAGGGAAGGACATCACCAATCTCCATACACAGTTTAGGGTTGTGAAAGTAGGGAATTATCAGAAAATGGCAGTGCGACCCATATGAGGGTAGGTACTGTCTGAAAGTCTGAATTATGCTAAAACAGATTACAGACCTGACAAGTGAGATATCTTCTTCAACTGGGGCACCCTATAGAGTAAACCTCTCTGAGGGAGGTAATGAGACAGTGCAAACTATAGACCTGAAGGAAGTAGTACAGATGGAGATGGAGTAAATAGATTTTAACCTGTGGTTGGAATGGATTCAGTATACGGTCTAAAGAGGACTGTTATGCCTGTGGGACAGCCAAACCAAGGTTAACAACTACTCCGTTCCCCTTGACAGGCTTTGACTCTCTGTCAGGTTTATCCTCCATGCAAGCCACCTGGGAATGTGGTGAAAGAGTCTTATGGTAACTTGCACTATCTGTTTCCCCGATAACAAAGTCATCCCGACCTGGGTTGCCTCAGTTTGAAGTCACAGGGGATTCTAATTGTTTTTCTAGGACTAGTAAGACAGGATACAGGGTAGGGCCTTTTAGCTCCTGCTCCCACACAGAGAATGTCACACCTAAAGAGACCATGACTAATCTCTCCTCTTTGTTGCAGCCAGAGGATTTTAGGAGTCAAAAACCAGACCCGTGCTGACATCTGATGGATGTGTGGTGATAACTGATTGTGAACTCACCTACATACGCAAACAATCAAACGTGTCAGAGACTGGTGAGTTGTCACATAGAAAGTAGGACCTCCTCCCGGGATCCTTTGATGAAAGGATATATATTGATGGGATCCACAATCAGATCGCAGCTGGGTTTGAATCAAGTATTTTCTGGTGGTCAACAATTAATACAAATGTAGATTGGATAAATTATATTTAATATAACCAGCAAAATATTTATAAACCACACTCGTGATGCAATAAAGGGATTAGCTGAGCAGACAGCGGCAACTAGCTTAATGACATGGCAGAATAGAATAGCTTTAGATATGCTTTTGGCTGAGCGGGACGGGGTTTGTGTTCTGTTTGGATATATGTGCTGTACTTTCATCTCCAAACAATACTGCTGCAGATGGAAGTTTGACAATTGCTTTGGAAGGTTTGAGGACTCTTAATGGTAAAATGAAAGATCATTCTGGGGTTGATACCTCTATGTGGGATTCCTGGATGGATGTTTTTGGTAAATATAAAACCCTTATTTCATCTGTATTAATTTCTATTGCTGTTTTTGTATCAATTCTTACATTGTGTGGATGTTGTTGTATTCCCCTGTGCCCGCACTCTGATTAACCGTATAATAACCACTGCTATTGCACCAATTCACAATGACCAAGCCCAGATGTATCCGCTTTTGGGAACTAAATATTTGGAACTGGACGATTTTGAAAGTGACTATCCTCCCTCATGTAATATTAAAGGTGGACCTCTTGATTGTCCTTTGGGGAATCCTGAATGTCTGTATGGTGTTGTCCCTGGGGGTGGATGGGCCTGTCATGATTACAAACCTGAACAGCGACAATTGGAGGTTAGCGATTTCGAAGACCAACTCTGATTGTTGTATTCACTCACTAGAGGGGGACTAACATTGTTTAATTAACTGGCCATATAATTAGTATGCTAGAGGGGGATGGTTGAAATTTTTTACAATTGCATTATGCGTTATCATGTGTTGTTTTCTTTCTGCATTATTGTTTTTCTTTTAAGACTGATTCAACTATGCTTCATGCCACCATAAATAATGGATCACGTCTGGGAGACGTGAAGAGGGGGATTTGTCGTAGTAAATATAATTTGTTATAGATTGGTCTGACTAAAATGTTCTGTAAGACCCATTTGGAGCCTGTTTTCAATAAATGCTGTTCCAGGTCAGAGAACAAAGGACAGAGGAGAAACCTTATCTTCTCACCAGATGGCCTAGGAATGCAATAATAGGACAACACCCCCACCTCCGGCCATAAACCAACAGATACTCCTCACGAGTTCCCTGGACACACACAGACATTTCACTGCACGCACACTCATTCTCAACTCCCCCTTCTACTGGTCGGGTGCCAAGGGCAGAGGACTCTGCCGTGCACCAATGGGGCATCTGCTCTGGACAGAGCAGACCCGCCTCCTACGCCTCGGGAACCAATCAAGGGACTAGAAGAAGGACCCCTTCCTTTATGTTACATTGTATAAAGTAATGCTGTAAACTCTGTTTATCCATCCTTCTCAGCTGACACTAATAGAGTGCTATATGATTAGGTCCATGCATGTTAATTAGCAGGATCCCATGCATGTTAGCTAACAGTAACAGATATCTCTGTGTTTAATAAACTGCCTTTTGCTTAAGCAAATTCCTCTCTGTCTAGCGTCGTTGGTTTTGTACTTCCTCTCCTAATTATGTGTTCACCAACAGTAAGAAGAATATAATTGAACTTAGCTGAATAAAATAGAAGGGATATTTTTCCCATTCCGGAGCCACAGTACTTAACTACTTTTACTTTTACTTCACTACATTCCTAAAGAAAATGATGTACTTTTTACTCCATACATTTTCCCTGACACCCAAAATTACTTGTTCCATTTTGAATGCTTAGCAGGACAGGAAAATTGTCTAATTCGCATACTTATCAAGAGAACTGTCACGCCCTGGCTCTGGGACTCTGTTATGTTGAGCCAGGGTGTGTAGTTTCTATGTGTTTGTGTTCTAGGTTCATTATCTAGCTGATGTGTTTTCTATGTTGGCCGGTGTGGTTCTCAATCAGAGGCAACGTGAATCAGCTGTTGATTGTTGTCTCTGATTGGGAACCATACTTAGGCAGCCTGTTTTCCACACTGTTTTGTGGGATCTTGTTCCGTGTTGGTTTTGTATTGTAACCAAGGACGTCACGTATCGTTTTGTTCGTGTGGTACTCTAATAAATAAGTATGTTCACTCATCACGCTGCGCATTGGTCCACTTCCTCCAACGATCGTGACAAGAACATCCCTGGTCATCCCTACTGCCTCTGATCTGGTGGACTCACTAAATTCATGCTTCATTTTTAAAGTGTGGAGTGTTGGAGTGTGCCCCTGGCTATCCGTAAATTAAAACAATTAAAAATATAATGATGCCGTCTGGTTTGCTTTATATAAGGAATTTGAAAAACATTTTTTTTACTTTTGATACTTAAGTATATTTTAGCAATTACATTTAATTTTGATACTTAAGTATATTTAAAACTAAATACTTTTAGACTTTTACTCAAGTAGTATTTTACTGGGTGACTTTCACATTTACTTGAGTCATGTTCTATTAAGGTATCTTTACTTTTACTCAAGTATGAAAATTGGGTACTTTTTCCACCACTGCAGAGCGAGAGTGCGCATATGAAGTGGCTATGTTGAGCGTAGAAGTGATCATTTGAAACAGGTCCTATATGCTAGATTTGGAGTTATTTGACAACTTTAGTTGTGAATGGTACAAACCATAGAATGCCTTAGAAATCTAAACATACATGGGCTGCATGATGCGACTATAGGGTCTCGATGATTTCAGAAAGTCGCAATAAAAGCTTGCCTCAACCATATTTTCAACCATCAAACTATTCTAAATGTACTTTACTAATATATACATTATTTTCGATTTAGACTGGCCCATTATCAAATGGGCAGGAACGGGGCAAGAGAAAAAAATACATGTAATCCGTATGCATTCAAATAGCGAATGGACGCCATTTTCCAACCGGTTCGTTTCACTCATGTCAGTTAGGCTACTCCGGTAATTTGGCCAGCATGACAGGTGATATTCTGTCATGAAAACTCTGTATGGCATGGGATCTCCAACCCTGTTCCTGCAGCTACCCAGTGCTTAGTTTGGGAAACCAAGTGAAATCTGTTCGGGAACATCGATAGTAATATGTTTTCACAACTAAACATATTTCATAAAAAACAGTTTACAGCCCCTCTCTCTGCGCGCTGGAGAAAGGAATGAAGGAGAGAGGGGAGGAGATGTAAACGCACGGTGGTTAGACATTCTGTAGGTAGAGGTAATTATGAGAAAAAAAAAATCCCTATTACTAGGCTAATCAAAATCAAATACAAATTCGCTGTAATTGTAGGCTAACTCTGAATTTGTTTAATTTAAGCTAGACCAAAGATACTGTATTTTAAATCAGTATTTTTAAAATGTTTTTCTGCCATGTGTGATATGCGGTAAACTATGTATTGTATAAAGGCACAATCATTATTTGTATTCATTTTTTAAATGTATATTATAGGCCTAATATGCTATACTATAAGCTCTAATATGCATATGGGTGTTTTGAATTAATCATCCCCTTGAAAGCACTGTCCATTTCGTTGTGTTAGGCTTTGAAACAACATCCACAAAGACCACGTTTTCCACTTAGTTTCAACCTCAGTTTCATCTTCTTTCTTCAAATTGATCAATCACAGTGAGGTGTGTTTTAAAAGCACATACTGTATTGCTGATACATTTTTGATGTGATTTACGATTATATTTGCATTGATGTCAGAGTGGTTAGAGGGACAATAGAGCCCTGAGTACCAGGCCATTAGCAACCTGATGGTCATTAGCGAGTTGGGCACTACTAACACATGTCCAGAGTGCATAAGAGGAGATTACTATGACTCAATGGACACATTGAATTTTACTGCGGTCATGACTCACGACTGCCGTTGTGGCGGTCACCGCAACAGCCCTAGGCATGACACCCATTTGTGTACACTGAGACAAGACCATATTTTCAGTTCACATTTGGTAGACTGCGATAGCAGGTTAGATAAACTGGGACACCATTATTATACTGTAGTTCTAATTGTACCCCAATGACAATTCAATTCAATTTCGTGTGATTAGGAAACATCTGAAGATTTCAGAAATGTATCACGTGTTGGGCTAATGTAATGATGTCAGGTCATAGTATTGTGAGGACCGAGGTAGAGTTACGAGATAATTGGTTTGGGGCCATGAAGTCTACATTCCTTATGTCAAAGTAGATTAGTGGTGTTTATGGTAGTATGATTGATGGACAGGATGTAATGACCTGGGGCAAAGGGTAATAATAACAGAGAAAGGGAGTGCCTATGATCGTTTCCAGATGTATGTGAAAGGAAGATAACCAAGGGTATATAAGGGAGAGTGAATATTTGTTCGATAGTTGGAAACAGCAAACGGCAAAGCTCTGTCCATTGTTGTCTCTAACCCGATACCGATTAATAAAACCTTTGCATTAACTTTCTACAAAGTGTCTAACTATATTCTTACATCCTTGATTACTTGAACACCTGAACAACTCATCATAACAGCTAATATGTTGGATAGGTGTCTGAAGAGGTTAGGGAGTGGTCAGAATTGACACAATTGTTACCCGGAGGAAAATGGGGTAGGTTTATGCTTTTTCAATTTCAGTCAGGGGGAGGGTTTAGTATTTTTTATTTAGTCCATGGGAAGATCATGTAATTTGTAATCGATTAACAATGCAATAGTAAATCTAAGTGCTCGTGGTAGCACTATAGGTTCAGAAGTGTGTCCGAAATATTTGGGCTATTTTCAAAACAAAACATAGCGCAGTGCTGGCAGTGGTGCGAAAAGGTTGGGTTTTGATGAATAAACCAGTTGTGGGTGTGTCGAGGCTTGGCACCTCACTAGCCAATCAGAACATGCTCCATGCCTAAATATGTGGTTGCTTCAAGTTGTGTATTTATGGTCTTTTATGTATTGCCTTTGAAGCAACTCCAATTCCAATGTTAGTCTGTTATACAGTGCATTCGGAAAGTACTCAGACCCCTTGACATTTTCCACATTTTATTACGTTACAGCCTTATTCTAAAATTGATTAAATTGTTTTTTCCCCTCATCAATCTACACACAATATCCCGTAATGACAAAGCAAAAACAGTTTTTTAGAAATTGTAGCAAATTTATTACAATTAAAAAACTGAAATATCACATTTACATAACTATTCAGACCCTTTACTCAGTACTTTGTTAAAGAACCTTTGGCAGCGATTACAGCCTTGAGTCTTCTTGGGTATGACCCTACAAGCTTGGCACACCTGTATTTGGGGAGTTTCTCCCATTCTTCTCTGCAGATCCTCTCAAGCTCCGTCGGATTGATGGGGAGCGTCGCTGTACAGCTATTTTCAGGTCTCTCCAGAGATATTCGATCGGGATCAAGTCCAGGCTCTGGCTGGGCCACTCAAGGACTTTCAGAGACTTGTCCCGAAGCCACTCCTGCGTTGTCTTGGCTGTGTGCTTAGGGTCGTTGTCCTGTTGGAAGGTGAGTCTGAGGTCATGGGCACTCTGTAGTAGGTTTTCATCAAGGACCTTTCTGTACTTTGCTCCATTCATCTTTCCCTCGATCCTGACTAGTCTCCCAGTCCCTGCCGCTGAAAAACATCCCCACAGCATGATGCTGCCACCATCATGCTTCACCATAGGGATGGTGCCAGGTTTCCTCCAGACGTGACGCTTGGCATTCAGGTCAAAGAGTTCAATCTTGGTTTCATCAGACCAGAGAATCTTGTTTCTCATGGTCTGGGAGTCCTTTAGGTGCCTTTTGGCAAACTCCAAGCGGGCTGTCATGTGCCTTTTACTGTGGAGTGGCTTTCGTCTACCGTAAAGACCGTATTGACTGACGTTCATGTCTTAAAGCAATGATGGACTGTCGTTTCCTGTTGCTTATTTGAGCTATTCCTGCCATAATATGGACTCCAATTTGGATTCCAGACCAAAGGACACATTTCCACCAGTCTAATGTCCATTGCTCGTGTTTCTTGGCCCAAGCAGGTCTCTTCTTCTTATTGGTGTCCTTTGGTAGTGGTTTCTTTGCAGCAATTCGACCATGAAGGCCTGATTCACACAGTCCCCTCTGAACAGTTGATGTTGAGATGTGTCTGTGACTTGAACTCTGTGAAGCATCTATTTGGGCTGACATTTCTGAGGCTTGTAACTCTAATGAACTTATCCTCTGCAGCAGAGGTAACGCTGGGTCTTCCATTCCTGTGGTGGTCCTTATGAGAGCAAGTTTCATCATAGCGCTTGATGGTTTTTGCAACTGCACTTGAAGAAACTTTCAAAGTTCTTGAAATGTTCCGTATTGACTGACCTTCATGTCTTAGTAAGTAATGATGGACTGTAGTTTCCCTTTGCTTATTTGAGCTGTTCTTGCCATAATATGGACTTGGTCTTTTACCAAATAGGGCTATCTTCTGTATACCCCCCCAAATATATTTTGATTTGTTTAACACTTTTTTGTTTACTACATGATTCCATATGTGTTATTTCATAGTTTTGATGTCTTCACTATTATTCTACAATGTCAAAAATAGTAAAAATAAAGAAAAACCCTTGAATGAGTTGGTGTAACCAAACTTTTGACTGGTACTGTATATACAGTACATAGCATTCACACTGGTATAGGGGCTAGGCCTACTTGTAAATTGCATTATGGCTTAGCATGGACATGCCAGACGTTGTCAATAAGCACGATAAAATTCATTATTGATAAGGCCTAAAAAGAGAGCAAAATATTCTAATCAAATTATTAACAAAACAATTTGTTTTAAATAGGCTATGTCTAAATACACTTACAGTCATCATAATTGCTCCCTGTGGGCATACAGTATACACTATATATACAAAAGTATGTGGACACCACTTCAAATTAGTGGATTCGGCTATTTCAGCCACACCCATTGCTGACAGGTGTATAAAATCGAGCACACCGCCATGCAATCTCCATAGACAAACATTCGCAGTAGAATGGCCTTCCTGAAGAGCTCAGTGACTTTCAACGTGGCCACCTTTACAACAAGTCAGTGTGTACAATTTATGCCCTGCTAGAGCTGCCCCAGTCAACTGAAGTGCTGTTATTGTGAAGTGGAAACAGTGTAGGAGCAACAACGGCTCAGCCGCGAAGTGGTAGGCCACACAAGTTCACAGAACGGGACCACCAAGTGCTGAAGTGCGTAGAGCGTAAAAATCGTCTGTCCTCAGTTGCAACACTCACTACCAAGTTCCAAACTGCCTCTGGAAGCAACATCAGCGCAATAACTGTTTGTCGGGAGCTTCATGAAATGGGTTTCCATGGCCAAGCAGCCACACACAAGGCTAAGATCACCATGCGCAATGCCAAGCGTTGGCTGGAGTCGTGTAAAGCTCCCCACCATTGGACTCTGGAGCAGCGGAAACGCGTTCTCTGGAGTGATGAATTACGCTTCACCATCTGGCAGTCCGATGGACGAATCTGGGTTTGGCGGATGCCAGGAGAACGCTACCTGCGTCAATGCATAGTGCCAACTGTAAAGTTTGGTGGAGGAGGAATAATGGTCTGGGGATGTTTTCCATAGTTTGGGCTTGGCCCCTTAATTCCAGTGATGGGAAATCTTAACACTTCAGCATACAATGACGTTCTAGACGATTCTGTGCTTCCAACTTTGTGGCAACAGTTTGGGGAAGGCCCTTTCCTGTTTCAGCATGACAATGCCCCCGTGCACAAAGAGAAATTCATACAGAAATGGTTTATCGAGATCGGTGTGGAACTGGAAAGCCCTGACCTCAACCCCATCGAACACCTTTGGGATGAATTGGAACGCCGACTGCAAGCCAGACCTAATCGGCCAATATCAGTCCCCGACCTCACTAATGCTCTTGGAAGCAAGTCCCCGCAGCAGTGGTGGAAAGCCTTCCCAGAAGAGTGGAGTCTGTTGTAGCAGCCAAGGGGGGACCAACTCCATTTTAATGCCCATGAGGTGTCCACATACTTTTGGTAATGTAGTGTATCATAAAATCACCAGGATAAAAAACATACAATGCATTGCTGTTGAACCAGCCTTCATTATAGTAGGAGGGATTTGGGTTTTAAAAATGTGAAACAGGAAACAAGCAATTGTTACAGGAAAATAACTTCTAAATGTCATGATGAGCCTGGACACATGTAGGCTACATCGTGGAGGGGGTTTTACGCACCTCCAAACCATAGCTAAAATAATGTAGGCCTGCCTTCAATACATTTAAAAAAAACAGGAATGTCAGCTCACTGTTTTGCTCCTCTCAAAATTGAACTTTAAATAAAGCTTTGGTGATTAAGATTTATTTCCAAGCGGTCTCACGAGCCAAACCCTTAATCAATGTTCTTGACTAGCCTACTTGATTGCACTGGGCAGCACAAAAAAAAACAGCCCATTGAGAGGAGGGGAGGCTATGTTTGGTTTTTAATAAAAGAAAACCAAATGGGAAAAAGCATTTGTTTTTATCACAGGAGGTTGATTGTACCTTAATTGGAGAGGATGGGCTCGTGGTAATGGCTGTAGCGGAATTGTGGAATGGTATCAAATATAACAAACACATGTGTTTGATGCCATTCCATTTACACCGTTCCAGCCATTATTGTGAGCCATCCTCCCCTCAGCAGCCTCCACTGGTTTTAATGTTTCTAAATACAAAGTATACAGGCACCAAAATCACATTACTCTTGTTCCATGAGCATATGGGCAGTGTCAAAATTCATGCCATAACCAACTACCGCTAAAACCAGCTTTTGGTTGGTCTTAAATATCCCTACCAGCGCTGCCTGAAATTAGGACTTTGGATCATGTTTCTAAGGACACACCAAAAATATTTCCACCCCTCCCATCTCAGCGTTAGCAAGCTGATATAAGACAGGTAAAAATAGCAGAGCTCTTTTTTGAAAGTAGCTGAAAATAGCAGCGTTCTAAAAATAGCAGAGTGCTGGCTTTAATGGGTCGAAATTGCAAAGGAACATGCGTTTGACACTAGCGCCGCCTTAACGCCAGCCGAAAATAGAGCCCTGAATGTCATATTGCTGAGTGTTTGAGAATTAGTTGCTTATTATATCACAATGTGTACCCGATGCTGCCCCTCATCCCTGATTTTCTGCTGGGTGCACAATATCAAGTGCGCCTAGTGTGGTCTCAATCAAATGATCCATAGCCTATTCCAGGGGTGTCAAACTCATTCCACAGAAGGCCGAGTGTCTGCGGGTTTTTCCTTTCAATTAAGACCTAAACAACGAGGTGAGGGGAGTTCCTTACTAATTAGTGACCTTAATTTGTCAATCAAGTACAAGGGTGGAGCGAAAACCCACAGACACTTGGCCTTCCGTGGAATGAGTTTGACACGTGTAGCCTATACTATAAGCTATAGGCCTAGGCTATACGAAGAGCATGCTCGAAGAAGCACAGGGCAAAGTTATATTTCTAAGTAAATGTACTTCCTTCTCAGGTTTTTTGCGCTGCTGGGATGGTGTAAATCTAAGCTACACTCCATTACACACGTCAATAGATAGGCTATCCCAATCATTAGCCCTGGCCAGAAAAGTGCAATATCTGTGTGCGCGGACTAGGCATACTGATGTCCTGTTCAGTTTGAGAGGAAGAGTGTGAAAATGAGCAGGGAAACCTAGTCAGTTGTACAACTGAATGCATTCAACTGAAATGTGTCTTCCGCATTTAACCCAACCCCTCTGAATCAGAGAGGGCTGCTTTAATCAACATCCACGTCTTCGGCGCCCCGGGAACAGTGGGTTAACTGCCTTGTTCAGGGGCAGAACGACAGATTTTTAGCAGGAGGACCGGAGGTAAGCTTGCTACTGCTAGAATTGATTTGAATAAAAACTATATATTTCGTTGCCCATAATGAAGCTATTTTGCAGAGTTATTGACCTCACAATAAGCCATATTTGAGTAATTTACATAACTTACATTTCTATGAAGTGGCAGCCGCGGAGATGGACAGTGCATGGGTGCTGAAAGTAGGCTAAGTCTAGAAGTTCTAATTAATTTAAACTGTCTTCTTTTTAATTTGACAATGTTTTCCTATTCAAGAAATAGGCCTACCTGTTTGACAGACGACATTATAGTCTATTATCCATAGATTTTGTCAGCCAATTCCTTCAGTCACCATGCACTCTTTAAATATATCAGTGTCAGTGAGTGAAGGGCTCGAATTGAGGGGGGGGGTGTGAGGGTATTGTGGCTTTTGTTAAAGAAAATGGCTTAAAGCATAGGCCTACCCCTTGTTAGCTTAAAAACAAATAAAATGGACCTGATTATATAAAGCGATCTATAACGATGCTTTAGTCTGCAATGCTAGAAACAAGCTGTAAAATGCCAGGGAAAGACGTGACTGATGCACATGGGATATCTTTGGTTCGTCTCTATGACATTCAGAGGCTGTGTTACAACCCTCTACAGCCGAGGAGACCAAAAAAATTACTTTGCTTGGGAAGTAATGTGTGATTCTGTCACAATCAATTGATGTTCAACATTTCAACGGGCTATTAAACAACATACTAACTCTAAATCAGTCAGGAGCAAGCCAGGTAGCCTAGGACGGAACGAAAATGAATTATTTAGGCTATATTATTATTATTATTTCAAGGCTATAGCCTAGCCTGCAATAAATAAATACAATTGTGACGCATGTGACACACTAGAAGCTGGCAGGAGCTCCCAGTATTTCAACAACACATCAACAACATGCCTATACATTTAGCATTTTGGCTGTATAAAATGAAATTCCCAAAAAAGTATTACTTAGAATTAAATTATAATGAAACGAAAAATTTCTTATTAGGCTATACACTTATAGAAACACAAGTTTGGACAGTCTTTGGTTTGAGGATCAATTTAGCCTAGCAGATGCTCTTACATTTCCATGCCTAATCACAGTCAACACAAATCAATTTTGTAACAACAATATCGTGGAATAAAATGGAATAAAAAAAATAAAGATAGTTTACTAAATGAATATCGGCCTACCTGATGATATGCGGCTGCTGATTAGAAAAAATAATTATTATTTCCCGAATTCATTGATGATCAGATACTTACATTTTAGTCATTTAGCAGACGCTCTTATCCAGAGCGACTTACAGTTAGTGAATACATTTTTATTAATTTTTTTATACTGGCCCCCCGTGGGAAACGAACCCACAACCCTGGCGTTGCAAACGCCATGCTCTATCAACAGCTACATCCCTGCCGGCCATTCCCTCCCCTACCCTGGACGACGCTGGGCCAATTGTGCGCCGCCCATGAGTCTCCCGGTCGCGGCCAGCTGCGACAGAGCCTGGATTCGAACTAGGATCTCTAGTGGCACAGTTAGCACTGCGATGCAGTGCCTTAGACCACTGCGCCACTCAGGAGTACTTCAGATCTGTTGTAATCAATTTTTACAGTTGATAGACGAGCCCTGTGCTATCCTGGAGCACGAGTACAGGACATTACAAGGCTGCTTCTGACCTTTCTACGACAGATGCCAGGAGCTGACACTGTCGTAGTCCATGTGGGGTCAAATTACATTAGGGGGGCTAGCTCGGAATTTCTGAAAATTGATTTTTAAGAACTGATTGTAGCACTGAAAGATTCCAAAAAGCGGCCAATTATTTCAGGTCCGGTACCATCGTTGGGCCGCGGGTGTGAAAGATTCAGCAGGCTACTGGCATTACACACCTGGCTAAAAGATTACTGTAGCTCTTTTGGAATCATTTGTAAAGATAACTTTGACACTTTCTAGAAACAGAAGATGCTCTACAGGAATGACGGAGTCCATCCTGGACTCTGTCCACGCATTTCAAGGCTGCGTTAAGACAATGGCTTATCAATGACCCAAACCCAGCTCAGATAATCCCTACCTGTCAGAGTTCGGATGTGGATGCAGTGGTGGAGTCAAGCGCAGGACAAGGAGGTTCAATCAAAAATGTCTTTACTAAAAATAAAGCACAGGGAAAAACAAAAGGCCTCGAAAACAAAGGAGGCGAACGATTACGCAAACACGCGTAAACACTAAACATACACGAGACACCGAACGGACAAGCGGACAATTACACACAACTGCAAACAAACCAAAAGGGAAACTTATAGGTGACATAATCAAAACTCAATACGAAAAGGTGCACACACAAGACATAACCAAACAACTATCGAAACATCCAGCGGTGGCAGCTAGTACTCCGGGGACGACGAACGCCGAAGCCTGCCCGAGCCAGGAGGAGGAGCAGCCTCGGCAGAATCCGTGACACTACCATTGTGTCTCTGAGTTGTCGTAGTGCTGCTGCAAATGTACATTGTCCCAGGGGTGTTTGCAGACACAATAGTAACTTAATTTATGTCCCTCTAACTGCCCTGAATGCATCTGTTAATCCTACAGCTATTGTATGCAGTAATCATGTGTCTATGAACCAGAGTTATACTGTTAGTACTCAGGCAGTGTGCCCTAGTAGGAAGTCCACTCAAACATAAATAACATTGTCATGTCTACTTCTGTTAAGCTTCCCAGTAAAGCAATACAAACAATCAAGCATCCCAGAAAAGTGCAATAAATGGCCCACATTAACATATGTAGCCTAAGAAACGAGGTGCATGAAATCAATAACTTGCTATGACATTCATATTCTGACTATCTCTGAAACTGACTTAGATAATACCTTTGACGATACAGTGGTAGCAATACATGGCTATAACATCTACAGAAAATACAAAAATGCCAATGGGGGCCATGTTGCAGTCTATATTCAGAACCACATTTCTGTAAAGCTTAGAGAGGATCTCATGTTAAAGACTGTTGAAGTAATATGTCTACAGGTTCATCTGCCTCACCTACAGCCCATTATTGTGTGAAATGCTTGATAATGTATGTGAAATCAACAGAGAGGTATATTTCTGGGTGATTTCAATATTGACTGGCTTTCATCAAGCTGCCCACTCAAGAAAAAGCTTCAAACTGTAACCGATGCCTGCAACCTGGTTCAGGTTTATCAGTCAACCTACCAGGGTGGTTACAAACAGCACAGGAATTAAATCATCACCATGTATTGATCACATATTTGCTTTAAAGCAGTATCTAAATCCATCAGATGTAGTGATCACAATATAGTAGCCATATCAAGGAAAACCAAAGTTCCAAAGTCTGGGCCTAATATAGTATATAAGAGGTCATAGAATAAGTTTTGTAGTGATTCCAATGTTGATGATGTAAAGAATATTTGCTGGTCTGTGGTGTGTAATGAGGAGAAACCAGACACTTACTAATAAGCATGCACCCATTAAGAGAATTCGTTTAAAAACGGTTAAATCCCCTTGGATTGATGAGGAATTGGAAAATGTTATGGTTGAGAGGGATGAGGCAAAAGGGATGGCAAATAAGTCTGGCTGCACAACCGATTGGCAAACGTACAGTGAGGGAATAAAATATTTGATCCTCTGCTGATTTTGTACGTTTGCCCACTGAGAAAGACATGATCAGTCTATAATTTTAATAGTAGGTTTATTTGAATAGTGAGAGACAGAATAACAACAACAAAATCCAGAAAAACGCATGTCAAAAATGTTATCAATTGATTTTCATTTTAATGAGGGAAATAAGTATTTGACCCTTCTGCAAAACATGACTTAGTACTTGGTGGCAAAACCCTTGTTGGCAATCACAGAGGTCAGACATTTCTTGTAGTTGGCCACCAGGATTGCACACATCTCAGGAGGGATTTTGTCCCACTCCTCTTTGCAGGTCTTCTCCAAGTCATTAAGGTTTCGAGGCTGACGTTTGGCAAATCGAACCTTCAGCTCCCTCCACAGATTTTCTATGGGATTAAGGTCTGGAGACTGGCTAGGCCACTCCAGGACCTTAATGTGCTTCTTCTTGAGCCACTCCTTTGTTGCCTTGGCCGTGTGTTTTGGGTCATTGTCATGCTGGAATACCCATCCACGACCCATTTTCAAAGCCCTGGCTGAGGGAAGGAGGTTCTCACCCAAGATTTGATGGTACATGGCCCCGTCCATCGTCCCTTTGATGCAGTGAAGTTGTCCTGTCCCCTTAGCAGAAAAACACGCCCAAAGCATAATGTTTCCACCTCCATGTTTGACGGTGGGGATGGTGTTCTTGGGGTCATAGGCAGCATTCCTCCTCCTCCAAACACGGCGAGTTGAGTTGATGCCAAAGAGCTCCATTTTGGTCTCATCTGACCACAACACATTCACCCAGTTCTCCTCTGAATCATTCAGATGTTCATTGGCAAACTTCAGACGGCCCTGTATATGTGCTTTCTTGAGCAGGGGGACCTTGCGGGCGCTGCAGGATTTCAGTCCTTCCCGGCGTAGTGTGTTACCAATTGTTTTCTTGGTGACTATGGTCCCAGCTGCCTTGATATTATTGACAAGATCCTCCCGTGTAGTTCTGGGCTGATTCCTCACCGATCATTGCAACTCCACGAGGTGAGATCTTGTATGGAGCCCCAGGCTGAGGGAGGTTGACAGTTATTTTGTGTTTCTTCCATTTGCAAATAATCGCACCAACTGTTGTCACCTTCTCACCAAGCTGCTTAGCGATGGTCTTGTAGCCCATTCCAGCCTTGCGTAGGTCTACAATCTTGTCCCTGACATCCTTGGAGAGCTCATTGGTCTTGGCCATGGTGGAGTTTTGGAATCTGATTGATTGATTGCTTCTGTGGACAGGTGTCTTTTATACAGGTAACAAGATGAGATTAGGAGCACTCCCTTTAAGAGTGTGCTCCTAATCTCAGCTCGTTACCTGTATAAAAGACACCTGGGAGCCAGAAATCTTTCTGATTGAGAGGGGGTCAAATACTTATTTCCCTCTTTAAAATGCAAATCAATTTATAACATTTTGACATGCGTCTTTCTGGATTTTTTTGTTGTTATTCTGTCTCTCACTGTTCAAATAAACCTACCATTAAAATTATGGACTGATCATTTCTTTGTCAGTGGGCAAACGTACAAAATCAGCAGGGGATCAAATACTTTTTTCCCTCACTGTACTGCAAATAGGAGAAATCATGTGACTAAACTGAATAAAAAGAAGAAGAAACTATATTATGAAACAAAGATAAATTATATAAAGAATGATAGTAAAAAGCTTTGGAGCACCTTAAATGAAATTTTGGGCAAAAAGGCAAACTCAGCTCCATCATTCACTGAATCATATGGCTCATTCATCACAAAACCCACTGATATTGCCAACTACTTTAATGATTTTTTCATATGTGCAAGATTAGCAAATTTAGGCATGACATGCCAGCAACAAATGCCGGCACTACACATCCAAGCATAACTGACCAAATTCTGAAAGACAAGCATAGTAATTTTGAATTCCGTAAAGTGAGTGTGGAAGAGGTGAAAAGAATAGTGTTGTCTATCAACAATGAAAAGCCACCGGGGTCTGACAACTTGGATGGAAAATTACTGAAGATAATAGTGGACGTTATTGCCACTCCTATTTGCCATATCTTCAATCTAAGCCTACTAGAAAGTGTCTGCCCTCAGGCCTGGAGGGAATCAAAATTCATTCCGCTAACCAAGAATAGTAAAGCCCCCTTTACTGGCTCAAATAACCAACCAGTCAGCCTGTTACCAACCCTTAGTAAACTTTTGGAACAAATGGTGTTTGACCAGGTAAAACACTATTTTACAGTAAACAAATTGACAACAAACTTTCAGCATGCTTATAGGTAAGGACATTCAACAAGCACAGCACTTACACAAATTACTGATGATTGGCTGAGAGAAATGTATGATACAAAGATTGAGGGAGCTGTCTTGTTAGACTTCAGTGTGGCTTTTGACATTATCGATCATACTGCTACTGGAAAAACATATATGTTATGGCTTTACACCCCCTGCTATATTGTGGATAAAGAGTTACCTGTCTAACAGAACACAAAGGGTGTCTTTAACGGAAGCCTCTCCAACATAATCCAGGTAGAATCCGGAATTCCCCAGGGCAGCTGTCTAGGCCCCTTACTTTTTTCAATCTTTACTAATGACATGCCACTCACTTTGAGTAAAGCCAGTGTGTCTATGTATGCAGATGACTCAACATGATACATGTCAGCTACTACAGCGACTGAAATGACTGCAACACTTAACAAAGAGCTGCAGTAAGTTTCAGAATGGGTGGCACGGAATAAGTTAGTCCTAAATATTTCAAAAACTAAAAGCATTGTATTTGGGACAAATCATTTACTAAACCCTAAACCTCAACTAAATCTTGTAATGAGGTGAGGTGACTAAACTGCTTGGAGTAACCCTGGATTGTAAACTGTCATGGTCAAAACATGTTGATACAATAGTAGCTAAAATGGGGAGAAGTCTGTCCATAATAAAGTGCTTCTCTGCCTTCTTAACAACACTATCAACAAGGCAGGTCCTACAGGCCCTAGGTTTCTCACACCTGGACTACTGTTCAGTCATGTGGTCAGATGCCACAAAGAGGTACTTATGAAAATTACAATTGGCTCAGAACAGGGCAGCACAGCTGGCCCTTAAATGTACACGGAGAGCTAACATTCATAATATGCATGTCAATCTTTCATGGCTCAAAGTGGAGGACAGATTGAATTCATCCCTACTTGTTTTTGTAAGAAGTGTTGACAAGCTGAATCCACCGAGATGTCTGTTTAAACTACTAGCACACAGCTCGGACACCCTTGCATACCCCACAAGACATGCCACCAGAGGTCTCGTCACAATCCCCAAGTCCAGAACAGACTATGGGAGGCGCACAGTACTACATAGAGCCATAACTTCATGGAACTCTATTCCACATCAGGTAACTGATGCAAGCAGTAGATTCAGATAAAAAAAAAAAAGAAGATAAAAATACACCTTATGGAACACCGGGGACTATGAAGAGACACACACAGGTACAGACACACATATACGTACACACACGCTAGCACACGCACTCTCCTTGGCAGCAGCTAATGGGGATCCCTAATAAATACAAATACAAACTTTAGCACTATTCCAAACTTAGATTATCCTCTTTTCTAACAATAGCCTTAATAGAAATCTCTCTGTTGCTGCAGCATGCGCTCATTCGTTGCCATGCTCTGTTGTGGTGTTAAAACATTCTGCTTGTCTCCAGTCATGTAAAATTATGTAGAATTGCATGAAATGCATTTATATAATACAAATTTTTCTCGGACCACAGATAAGATGATAGATTCATGCAGTGCTTTTATTATAATGGAGATCTATTCACCCCTACCCTTGTCCACGGTGGAAGGTGAATCCACAACCTTCTGGCTACTTTGCCATGTAGGCTAATGCTTACAAAACGAAGAACAGTTTATAAAACTGCATATCTAAAGGCTCTGGTCTGCCCTAGGAGTCAGGGTAAATGGTAGGCATGTTCTCTGCCATCCACTTTGCTTTCATTATTATTTTGGGTATACGGGAGGGTCATTTTTTTAAAAAATTTCACGTGTTCAGGTAGGGTCGGGTAAAAATATATTTTGCTGAAGGGAGGGCCATCCATTTTTATTTCAGAGAGGTACGATTTTCTCCAGGTATCCCTCATTATACATAACGTACAGTCCCTTACAGAAGACGGAAATGCAAAAAGTGTCCCACTTTTTCTGAATTCACTCAAATAACTACTAACAGTACTACAAGAAAAAATTATATATAGTACTACAAGAACCAGAGCCCTACCTAACCTAAGTATAGGGGGTCCCTAATATATACTGGAACTATTTCCTCCATTGGAAAAGCCTATAAGACTGTCCTCCTTTAGCTACTCCATGCTGTCCTACTTTAGCTAGCTATGGTTGGTAAAGCGGGACAACTAAATTACTGCATTACAAAATTGAGACATAATATTGGCAACTTCTTTATGTATTTTGATGCACCAGTACATAGTATGCACATTTACATCACAGGTTGGCACTGTGCATTATTTATGACCACTTTATAACCTTACCGTGTGCACTTCGCTGGGTGAGCCAACACGGAAACATTGGGCTTGTTTGAGTGTTAAGGGTGAAGCAACCAACTGCAGACGAAAGTCGAGGAGTGAAGTCGGGGGATATTGCTACAGCCGAAAGTCGGACACTGATGTGGATCCCTTTCAGTTAAGGCATGTTTCCCATCCGAAACAGTTCGGAACAGTTTGTGCATATATTATGTCAACATTTTGTAACGTTTTTGTTAGTTTTGATCTTTGGCAAGGGTTTTTCCAGCTGTTCGCCTTATTTTTCTTGAGGCAAGCTGAAGTTCGGTAGCCGAAGTCTACGCCCCTTCGTCTATGATTGGTCAACAGTAGGGATTCTTCAATTAAGTGTTTGTTGTCATTCAACTGGAGATAAATCATTTTCATGCAAATTTTTTCACTTGAGAAATACTGCACCAAACATCTTAGTGCAAAAACGTCAAAATTAATGACAGATTTCTTGAGTTATATTAGATTAATTCTACGGTGTCTCAAGATGGACAAACAGTACTATTGCTGCTTTTTTCTAATTTTTCACAAGCGAAGGTCTTTTAAGGGAGTATGTGAGCACACTCATTTGGTTCGGCTAGGCGCCAGCCGAACCGAAGCATGCAGAAGGCTTTAGTCAACAGATTATCCATTATATTGACCAGATACTCTAGTAGCTGCTCTAACAATGAAAATAAATGTCTTCAAAAATGGAAGACAGTCTGGAGGAGGCAAGATCAGATGGGAGCAGTCTAGCCAATGACAGAGCAGATACGTGTGTGAACAACAGGCACAACGGTTACCACTATTTACAATAGCCACGAACACAAAATTGGAAATATCATAATTTAATTTAGGGTTAGGCATAAGGTTATCACTGTGGTTAAGGTTATCACATAAAACATTTTTTATTTTTTTAAATAGGTGGGGTTTATGACTTTGTGGCTGTGGTAACTAGTGGCGACCGGGCACAACTCTGATATAAAGTGTTTTTTCTCAAAGTTGTATGTCATGTGTCCTACTTATATCAGTGCACTCAAAACAACCTTATTATTACAAAACGTATATTCAGTCAAATAGGCCACATGTAGCAAATAAGCCATTCAATCTTTTAAAACCAAATTCAACACTGTGTCATTGACTTCCATACAAAAACTCCTCGCTTGGTGAGTAAAAAAATTATAAATAAAACGCTACATGCTGGACAAGACAGTTTTGGGCCCAGTTATCAAATAAAATAAAATAAAAATTGTATTGACCAGAACCAAAAAATGTGATCATACACGTACACTACGGTCACAGGTAGTGTACGTGCAGGTAGCTTAGTGGTTAAGAGCGTTGTGCCAGTAACCGAAAGGTTGCTGGTTCTAATCCCCGAGCCGACTAGGTGAAAAATCTGTCGATGTGCCCTTGAGCAAAGCACTTAACCCTAATTGCTCCTGTAAGTCGCTCTGGATAAGAGCGTCTGCTAAATGACAAAAATGTAAATGTAAGACGTAGGCCTCCTTATTGTCTCCAGAATTTCTAAGCAAACAGCTGGAGACAGGGCTTTCTCCTATAGAGCTCCATTTTGTTTGAGATGGCTGCCGTTTTACGGCCCTCTAACCAATTGTACTATTATGTGTGTTTTTTCACGTTATTTGTAATTTATTTTGTACATAATGTTTCTGCCACCAAAAAGAGCTTCTGGATATCAGGACAGCGATTACTCACCTCGTATTGGACAAAGGTTTTTTCTTCAACGAGTCGGACGCAAAATATATTCTACAGACACCTGACAAGGCCTAAATCCCTGTCATTCACATGAGAAAGAGACAGAGATATTGTGGACGTAGGTCAGGGTGCCTTGTAAGGATCCGACGGCGAGCGAGTAAACTGCCTCTCCCATCAATCCTATTAGCCAACGTTCAGTCATTTGAAAATAAATTGGACGACCTAAGGTCAAGGTTATCCTACCAACGGGACAGTAAAAAACTGTAATATCTTATGTTTCACCGAGTCGTGGCTGAACGACGACATCGATAACATACAGCTGGCGGGATGTACGCTACATCGGCAGGATAGAACGGCTGACTCCGGTAAGACAAGGGGTGGCGGTCTGTGTATATTCGTAAACAACAGCTGGTGCACAAAATCTAATACTAAGGAAGTCTTGAGGTTTTGCTCGCCTGAGGTAGAATATCTCATGATAAGCTGTAGACCACACAATTTACCAGAATAGTTTTCATCTATATTTTTCGTAGCTGTCTATTTACCACCACAAACCGATGCTGGCACTAAGATTGCACTCAATGAGCTGTATAAGGCCATATGCAAACAGGAAAACGCTCATCCAGAGGCAGCCCTCCTAGTGGCTGGGGACTTTAATGCAGGGAAACTTAAATCCGTTCTACCTAATTTGTGCAACCAGAGGAAAAAAAACTCTAGACCACTTATACTCCACACACAGAGATGCGTACAAAGCTCTCCATCGCCCTCCATTTGACACTGGTAAGTGTCTTCACTGACATTTTCAGCATGTCCTTGACTGAGTCTGTAATACCAACATGTTTCAAGCAGACCACCATAGTCCCTGTGCCCAAGAACACTAAGATAACCTGCCTAAATGACTACCGACCCATAGCACTCACATCTGTAGCCATGAAGTGCTTTGAAAGGCTGGTAATGGCTCACATCAACACCATTATCCGAGAAACCCTAGACCCACTCCAATTTGCATACCGCCCCAACAGATCCACAGATGATGCAATCTCTTTTGCACTCCACACTGCCCTTTCCCACCTGGACAAGAGGAACACCTACGTGAGAATGCTATTCATTGACTACAGCTCAGCATTCAACACCATAGTGCCCTCAAAGCTCATCACTAAGCTAAGGACCCTGGGACTAACCACCTCCCTCTGCAACTGGATCCTGGACTTCCTGATGGGCCTCCCCCAGGTGGTAAGGGTAGGTAACAACACATCTGCCACGCTGATCCTCAACACGGGGCCCTCAGGAGTGCATGCTCAGTCCCCTCCTTTGCTCCCTTTTCACCCATGACTGCATGGCCAGGCACAACTCCAACACCATCATTAAGTCTGCCGACGACACAACAGTGGTAGGCCTGATCACCGACAATGATAAGACAGCCTATAGGGAGGAGGTCAGAGACCTGACCGTGTGGTGCCAGGATAACAACCTCTCCCTCAACATGATCAAGACAAAGGAGATGATTGTGGACTATAGGGGAAAAAAGCGGACTGAGCACGCCCCCATTCTCATCGACAGGGCTGTAGTGGAACAGGTTGAGAGCTTCTAGTTCCTTGGTGTCCACATCACCAACAAACTATCATAGTCCAAACACACCAAGACAGTCGTGAAGAGGTTATGACAAAGCCTATTCCCCCTCAGGAGACTGAAAAGATTTGGCATGGGTCCTCAGATCCTCAAAAAGTTATACAGCTGCACCATCGAGAGCATCCTGACTAGTTGCATCACCCGCTGGTATGGCAACTGCTTGGCCTCCGACCGCAAGGCACTACAGAGGGTAGTGCGTACTGCCCAGTACATCACTGGGGCCAAGCTTCCTGCCATCCAGGACTTCTATACCAGGCTGTGTCAGAGGAATGCCCTCAAAATTGTCAAGACAAGTCTAGGTCCAAAAGTATTCTTAACAGCTTCTACCCCCAAGCCATAAGACTCCTGAACAGCTAATCATGGCTACCCGGACTATTTTAATTTTTTACTAATCTATTTTTTACTTAAAACTGCATTGTTGGTTAAGGTCTGTAAGTAAGCATTTCACTGTTGTATTCGGCGCATGTGGTAAATATAATTTGATTTGATTTGATTTTATGGAATGGTCTGCCTATCCATGTGAGATACGCAGACTCGGTCTCGACCTTTAAGTTTTTACTGAAGACTCATCTCTTCCGTAGGTCCTGTAATTGAGTGTAGTCTGGGCCAGGGGTGCAAAGTTGAATGGAAAGGCACTAGAGCGACAAATCGCCCTTGCTGTCTCTGCCTGGCCGGTTCCCGTCTCTCCATTGGGATTCTCTGCCTCTGACCCTATTACGGGGGCTGAGTCACTGGCTTACTGGTGCGTTCCATGCCGTCCCTAGGAGGGGTGCGTCATTTGAGTGGGTTGAGTCGCTGACGTGATCGTCCTGTCCGGTTTGTCACACCCTCGGGCTCATGCAGTGGAGGAGATCTTCGTGGGCTATAGTCATCCTTGTCTCAGGGTAGTAGGTTGGTGGTCTGCTGATATCCCTCTGGTGGTGTGGGGGCTGTGCTTTAGCAAAGTGGGTGGGGTTATATCCTGCATGTTTGGCCCTGTCCGGGGGTATCGTCGGACGGGGCCACAGTGTCTCCCGAAGGCCCCTGTCTCAGCCTCCAGTATCTATGCTGCAATAGTCTATGTGCCGGGGGGCTTAGGTCAGTCTGTTATATCTGGTGTTATTCTCCTGTCTTATCTTGTGTCCTGTGTGAATTTCAGTGTGCACCCTCTAATTCTCTCTCTCCCTCTCTCCCTCCCCTCCCGGAGGACCTGAGCCCTAGGACCATGCCTCAGGACTACCTGGCCCGATGACTCCTAGCTGTCCCCAGTCAACCTGGTCGTGCTGCTGCTCCAGTTTCAACTCTTCTGCCTACGGCTATGGAACCCTGACCTGTTCACCGGACATGTTACCTTGTCCAAGACCTGCTGTTTTCAACTCTCTCTTTATACCGCACCTGCTATTTCAACCTCTATGTAAAGCCAAGTGACATTTACTCCTGATGTACTGACCTGCTGCAACCTCTACAACCACTGTGATTATTATTTGACCCTGTTGGTCATCTCTGAACATTTGAACATCTTGGAGAAAAATCTGGCCTTTATGGCCATGCACTGTTATGTTCTCCATCAGAAGCCAGAGCCTGGTTCCTCTCTAGGTTTCTTCCTAGGTTTCTGCCTTTCTAGGGAGTCCAAGTCCAAGTCAATGTGCAGGGGGACGCGGTAGTTGAGGTAATTGAGGTAATACAGTATGTACATGTGGGTAAGGGTAAAAGTGACTAGGCAATCAGGATATATAATAAACAGAGTAGCATCAACGTATGTAAAGTGTGTCTACGGTATGCGTGTGTGTGTGTGTGTGATGGGGTCTCTGACCTTCCCCCTATACGCTGTCCCTTTCGCATCGCCTCTTCCTCTCGCAACTTCAGTTGAAGGATCTGCAATCATGCCTGACAAGGCCAATGAAGTCCGCGCCTCGCTGGAAGCCCCGTCTTCCAAAGGTGATAAGCGTAAGGCAGATTAATTCTTTCAAATTATTCCGCTCTTCACCTCGTTGTGAACAGGAAAGATTCACACTACTAAAACAAACAATTGGAACAGGAGTCTGTCTTACGTTGCACCAAATGAACTGTCCCTTAGTGGTAGAGCGTGCTCACCCCCTGGACATTGTGTACTGAAGTTTGTATGGCAGTGGTGGGACCAAGTCATTATTATTTGAGTCACAAGGTCCAAGTCTCAAGTCGAGTCCCAAGTAGAACAGGTCGAGTCTCGAGTGAAGTCCAAGTCGTGCATTCTAAGAGCAAGTCAAGTCCAGTCAAGTCACAAGTTTTTTAAAGTCAAGTAAAACAAATGAATTGAGGCTACCAGACAGCCCTTTTCATTATTTTGTCTGCAACACTTTATTATTATGTAATAATACATTTTAACAAATTCCACGTGCAAGCTTCATAAGTAAATTGTCCATTTGAAATAATTTTGACTTACCAAAATACCAGTAGGCCTTTGCTTGATGCCCCATTGCTGGTGAGCTTGCAAAGTAAACAGTTCATATTCTTGATCACCGAAGGGGACTGTTCCCGACATTTTTTTTTAATGAAGCATAGATTAAATGGATTTGTAACAAGAATTTGGTGCAATGTTGTAGGCCTATGTTAGTGACCAGATCAAATAAGCAAAGGTATAAATATAACATACATATGGTAGGCTATATGTAGCCTACTAAAATATGTATGGCAAAATATGTATTTTTACTATTCAGTTTTACACTCGTATCCCCCCAAAACCTCACTAAGCTAGATCACCCGACCTGTGTTGATTGACAGTTTACTGTTCCAATCAGAGAGCCAAGTGTGGGTTTTACTAGCCAATCTGTTTTTTTGCAAGTGTGATACTGTCTCTGGCTGCGTGGAGAGTAATCCACAGAGACTCTGTGCCACAAAATGAGTGACAAAACATTACAAAACCTGGCCAGATAATTTCAAGTCATCAGTCTTATGTCAAAGTTGAGTCCCGAGTCTTAAGGCTCCATGTCACGCCCTGACCTTAGAGATCCCTTTTATTCTCTATTTGTTTAGGTCAGGGTGAGATTTGGGTGGGCATTCTAGTTTTTCTATTTCTTTGTTGGCCGGGTATGGTTCCCAATCAGAGGCAGCTGTCTATCGTTGTCTCTGATTGGGGTTCATACTTAGGCAGCCTTTTTCCCACCTTAGGATCTTGTTTTTGTGTAGTGGCTTTCTAGCCTGTAGACTTTATGTTCGTGTGTATTTTGTTGTTTTGTTGGTGTTCATTTATTGAATTAAAATGTTCGCCTACCACGCTGCACCTTGGTCCGATCTGTCAATCCACGAGCGTGACAGAAGATCCCACCACAAACGGACCAAGCAGCGTGGCCAGGAGGAGTAGACATCTTGGACACAGCTGGGGAAGACATTCTGGACATGGGAGGAGATATTGGCCGGAAAGGGACCCTGGGCGAAGGAGGAGACACAGGCAGGAAGGGATCGCCTTCCATGGGAGCAGACAGAGGCAGCGAGGGAGGATCAACGGCGACTCCGAAGGTCACGACCACGACGGAAGCCCGAGAGGCAGCCCCAAATATTTTTGGGGGCACACGGGGTGGTTGGCGGAGCCAGGTTTCAGACCAGAGCCAACTCCCCGCACTCGCTTTGAGGAGCGTGTGACCGTTCAGGCACCCTGTTATGCGGTGATACGCACTGTGTCTCCAGTGCGCATTCACAGCCTGGTGCGCTTGGTGCCAGCTCCTCGCACTTGCCGTGCGAAAGTGAGCATCCAGCCAGGACGGGTTGTGCCAGCTCAGCGCTCCTGGTCTCCAGTACGCCTCCTCGGTCCAGTATATCCTGCGCCGGTCCTACACACTGTGTCGCCAGTGCGCCTTCACAGCCCAGTGCGTCCTGTGCCAGCGCCCCGCACTTGCTGGGCTAAAGTGAGCATCCAGCCAGGACAGGTTGTGCCAGCTCTACGCTCCAGACCTCCAGTGCGCCTCCACGGCCCAGTATATCCTGCGCCGGCTCTACGCACTATGTCGCCAGTGTGCCTTCACAGCCCAGTGCGTCCTGTGCCCGCGGCCCGCACTTGCCGGGCTAAAGGGAGCATCCAGCCAGGACGGGTTGTGCCAGCTCTACGCTCCAGACCTCCAGTGCGCCTCCACGGCCCAGTATATCCTGCGCCGGCTCTACGCACTGTGTCGCCAGTGCGCCTTCACAGCCCAGTGCGTCCTGTGCCAGCGCCCCGCACTTGCCGGGCTCCAGTGATGATCCATGGACCGAAGCCTTCGGTGATGATCCATGGCCCGAAGCCTCCAGTGATGATCCATGGCCCGAAGCCTCCAGTGATGATCCATGGCCCGACGCCTCCAGTGATGATCCATGGCCCGACGCCTCCAGTGATGATCCATGGCCCGACGCCTCCAGTGATGATCCATGGCCTGACGCCTCCAGTGATGATGCATGGCCCGACGCCTCCAGTGATGATCCATGGCACAAAGCCTCCAGTGATGATCCATGGCACGAAGCCTCCAGTGATGATCCATGGCCTGAAGCCTCCAGTGATGGTCCATGGCCTGGAGCCTCCTGCGACGGTCTGCAGTCCAGAGTCTCCAGCGACGGTCGGCAGTCCAGAGTCTCCGCCGACGACCCACGGTCTGGAGCTTCCGGCGACAATCTATGGTCCAGAGTGTCCGGCGATGGTCCAGGTCCTCCGGCGACGATCCACGGTCCGGAGCTTCCGGCGACGATCCCCGCACCAGAGTCACGAAGCCTCCAGTGATGATCCATGGCCCGAAGCCTCCAGTGATGATCCATGTTCCGACACCTCCAGTGATGATCCATGGCACAAAGCCTCCAGTGATGATCCATGGCACAAAGCCTCCAGTGATGATCCATGGCACAAAGCCTCCAGTGATGATCCATGGCCCGATGCCTCCAGTGATGATCCATGACACGAAGCCTCCAGTGATGATCCATGGCCCGACGCCTCCAGTGATGTTCCATGGCCCGACGCCTCCAGTGATGGTCCATGGCCTGGAGCCTCCTGCGACGGTCTGCAGTCCAGAGTCTCCAGCGACGGTCGGCGGTCCAGAGTCTCCGCCGACGACCCACGGTCTGGAGCTTCCGGCGACAATCTATGGTCCAGAGTGACCGGCGACGATCCACGGTCCAGGTCCTCCGGCGACGATCCACGGTCCGGAGCTTCCGGCGACGATCCCCGCACCAGAGTCGCCACCGAAGATGGATGCCCACCTGGACCCTCCCCTAATGAGTCAGGTTTTGCGGCCGGAGTCCGCACCTTTGGGGGGTACTGTCACGCCCTGACCTTAGAGATCCCTTTTATTCTCTATTTGGTTAGGTCAGGGTGTGATTTGGGTGGGCATTCTAGTTTTTCTATTTCTTTGTTGGCCGGGTATGGTTCCCAATCAGAGGCAGCTGTCTATCGTTGTCTCTGATTGGGGATCATACTTAGGCAGCCTTTTTCCCACTTTAGGTTGTGGGATCTTGTTTTTGTGTAGTTTCTTTCTAGCCTGCAGACTTTACGTTTGTGTGTATTTTGTTGTTTTGTCGGTGTTCATTTATTGAATTAAAATGTTCGCCTACCACGCTGCACCTTTGTCCGATCCGTCAATCCACGAGTGTGACACTCCAAGTCCAAGTCAAGTCTCAAGTTATTTTATTTTTTATCAAGTCAAGTCTTAAGTCATCACATTTGTAACTTGAGTCAGACTCTAGTCCAAGTCGTGACTAGAGTCCACACCTCTGTTATATGATTCTCATAAGTTTCCTAATCATGAACAATTAGTTATTATTCAATTTGCTTAGCCTGGCTATATCAAATAAGTAAGATGGTTAACGAGACAGAAACGATGAAGGCTACAAATCGGGTTCGGGTTCACGACCATGCCCCAATTAATTAAAAGATGCTCACGTTAGTTGTTTTGTATGTCTTGGCTCGTGCATGCTCAGGCTGCCCTCACTCGAATCAGTTTGCGTGCGAGACTGGGGGATGGCTGGCATTGCTCCCCTACTAGTCCGTGGTGCAGGTTCTCTTGACAATCGTGTAGAATTCTTTAGGGGGCTTGGTGTTTCTGATAGTGACTTCCTCTCCCGGGTGCCCGTACCTTGGCTGAGTCTTAGTTGCAAGACACGGAGATGGTTTGGGTCATGTCAAATGCCTCATGCTCCTGTGTGCTCTGTCACCATTTACAGGAGGCTACTCGAAGAGAGAGGGTGACCAGGTTTTGTGGGTATCCACCCACCGCCGGTGTCTGCCTTGGTTAAGCACTGCTTGTCTCTCTTCCCAGAAGGATCCAGGTCACACCTCGGTGATCCGGTCCTACATACACTTTCGAGACTAGGCTAGCTTACAAGCACTTCATAGCGTGCTAGTCAGGTTAGCTAACTCGCAGAGGTGAGCTGGCTACTACTAGCTATTCCTGCCTCCCCATGGTGAAGTTGCTTGGGTAGTTCTCTTGTTCACTATACATAGCTTTAAGTCGCTTGGTTATTCTAAACGGAGACTGATGAGCCTCCTGGCTAACGTCGGCTAGCATGCATAACTTCCGGTGAATGAAGCTTACTAGTGTTCCCCCGGCACTATAGCAACCCCATTCCTATTGTCAATTCCTGGTGTTGGAGGGAGTAGAGAGAGCGGGGCTTGCGTGCTCCTCCAATGAGGAAGTAGCCGTTTTGTTACAGCTAACGGGGTACTAGGGCAGCCATTGCTGGAGCCCTCTGTGCCTGTAAGGCTACACAGTCTCACGGAAGCACAAGTTGTGTTGGAAGCTTGTCCATGTTTAATGCCCTTCTGGTGCCCCGCGTTCCATGGTGTTCATGGGGTCTAAGGGGTATATCAATCTCCCCAGGGTGGGAGTAATAAGTTGAGTGGTTCGCTCTCTGTCCACAAGGGGGCACCCCTCTCCAATATGTAGCTAATTACTGGGATTCATTGCTGATTCCTGCTTGTAGCTCACTAGTCCCTATGAGGTGTCTAGTGATGCACGTTGTGGGCCCTGTAGGCGAATGGTGGTGGATAGCGGAGTCAAGGTAACAAGCAGGGTTGGACACGACCATGCTATTATCCCACACACAGTCTCTGTGGTTCATATGAACCCGAAATGAGCTGTATCTTTCCAGCTCAGCGCTTTTCATTCCTGGGAATTTGATTCGATTACAAATCACCCACTCGTCTGTTACCACAGAAGGGGTCCATTTTTCAGAGCTGTCCCATTCCCAGCTAGGTTTCAAGGCGTTTTGTCGCCAGTACCTATGACTGGTCGGTTGGGTAACCTCCATGATAATGTTTTTTTCCCTGGGTCTATTTTTAATGCGTGCTGGGTGCCAGCCGGAAACCAGAACGCATCTTACCGCCTAAACCGAGTGAGGCTTGTTGTGACAACAGTACTCCAAGGTGGCACTGCCAATCGGGGTACGTCACTGATCGCCGGAGCCCTTGTACCCAGAGTGGGCTGGGCTTTACGCAAACCTTGGCACATAAACAACATTTTTTCAACCCCAAAATTCCAGTGTTCACAGGTGTCAAATGTCTTGTGTATCCCGCATGTGAGTTAGATGAAAAGTGTCCCTTCTCGACGTTCAGACACACAGTTGTCAAGAGTGGTGGAAATGGAAGAAGAACCAATCTCTCCCAGTCCACAAGGTGGCGTCCCGCCCCTTCAGATAGCACTTTATGGGAGGCGCGCTGTCTGCTCTGAATCAATGGCGCGCATGCGCAGTGTCGCCCTGGATCATACGAACAGTGATGTCAGGGTATAGGCTACAATTTGTTGTGCGTCCCCCACGCTTTGGCAGTGTCATCACTTCGACTGTTCCCTTCACAGAACAGCGCAAACTGTCTCTAACCAGAATATAAAGAGGAGTAGGAGGCCCTGGTGCACAACTGAGCAATAGGACAAATACATTAGAGTGTCTAGTTTGAGAAACAGACTCCTCACAGGTCCACAACTGTCAGCTTCATTAAATAGTACCCGCAAAACATCAGTCTCAACGTCAACAGTGATGAAGCGACTCCGGGATGCTGACCTTCTAGGCAGAGTTGCAAAGAAAAAGCCATATCTCAGACTGGCCAATAAAAATAAAAGATTAAGATGGGCAGTCTGAGATATGGTGACTTTAAAACAGTTACAGAGTTTAATGGCTATGATAGGATAAAACTGAGGATGGATCAACAACATTGTAGTTACTCCACAATACTAACCTAATTGACAGAGTGAAAAGACGGAAGTCTGTAAACAACAAGGCACTAAATTAATATTGCAAAAAATGTGGCAAAGCAATTAACATTTTGTCCTGAATACTAAGTGTTATGTTTGGAGCAAATCCAATACAACACATACTGAGTACCACTCTCCATATTTTCAAGCATAGTGGTGACTGCATCATTTTATGGGTATGCTTGTAAAGGATAAAAAATAAACAGAATGGAGCTAAGCACAGGCAAAATCCTAGAGGAAGACCTAGATCAGTCTGCTTTCCACCAGACACTGGGAGATGAATTCACCTTTAAGCAGGACAATAACCTAAAACACAAGGCCAAATCGACACTGGAGTTGCTTAGCAAGAAGACAGTGAATGTTCGTAAGTGGCCGAGTTACAGTTTTGACTTAAGTACACTTGAAAATCTATGTCAAGACCTGAAAATGGTTGTCTAGCAATGATCAACAACCATTTTGACAGAGCATGAAGAATTTTGAAAATAATACTATTATGTAGATGCTTTATTTCTGTATTTTTTTCCCAATAAATTTGCTAATAAAACATTTGCAACATATTTTCATTTTGGCATTATGGGGTATTGTGTTTAGATGGGTGAGAAGAACACAACAAAATGTGGAATTAATTGTAATAATCTTAACAGCCTTATCTATTTTACACATGTTTGCTGCAGTGGCGAACCTGTAGGCCTTCAGTGTGTAACAGGTTCATGATTCTGGAAGGACAGCAACCGTAATACCAGTGCACTCATGTAGGAGAGTGCACTTTTTGTAAATAACAAAGGGCCAGGTGTGTAGTGGAGGGTATAAGCAGGTATAAGCCATATACCCACTTTTTTTTCAGTGGGCATTGTATATACTCACTTCTTAATCCCTACTGATGCGTATGAAAGTAGTGTAGTGGAGGTATACTACTTATCAATTATGTAGTACAATAGAGAAATCATGCACAAAGTAGGTTACACAGTCGCAAAGCACTTGAAATATATTCACATGAGCGCCACACACACAGCTTAGTTTCAACAGAATATCATCTGTTGGCAGCAAGAGTGTGCAGCTCTCAACTGGTTTTGGCATGGAGCACAGAAGAATGACATCGGTAGTCGGTAGAGTAGGAAAGACGTTTCAACATATGATATCTAACAGTAAATGCTAACTAAGGCAACAATGGGTATGCAAACCAGGTATTGAAAAAGTTTAGTCCGAAATGTATTTTTTTTTAAATATTTTTTAAAATATATTATTTTTTAAAATCTTTTTTTAAATCATTTTTTTTTTGGTGGGGGGGGGGGGTGGATCAGCTTAATATTGCAGATAGATTGTATCTTCTATCAATGTAATTGTCTACATCACTTCCAATCCCCCATGTTTTTTATATATATACTCCCCTTTATTACTTTTCAACCCTGCCATCCTTTCCCTACTTGGAGTTAATTAGTGAACAACAATGCCCAGGCCTCTACTTCCGGTCTATACTTACTATCTACACCTTATGGACACAGTTAATTTTACAATAATTCAATTATATATATATATATATATAGTTGTTGTTTTTTTGCTCCTGAACTTCTTCTACTCTCAACCTCTCCGATCATTTTCATGATGTCCATCTGGTTTGCTTCTATATGCCATATCTTTCTAACTGTGCTCTTTCCCAAAAGCTCCCAACATACTACCTATATACTTATTATGGACAGAGTATGCTTACATTATTAGCTATCTTTGTTATTATTTGTTGTTATTTGTTATTAGTCCCATCCTTCAACTCTATTCAATACCTCCCATCTATCTCTTAACACCATCCATATAGGATTTCTATTTGCCATATATATTTCAACCGTACTGTGATGTTTTACAAAAGTTCTGAACCTTTCTATTCTCATTGCTTCTACAGATTGTGAATTAAAAAATTAAAAAATTGATAAAAGTATTATTATATTATTGATTGATTGACTATGACTTTTCAGATCACCCAGTAATGCTATCTGCAAGGTTAGCTCCAGGTAAATATTGCAATCCTTTAGCCATTCCTGGACCTGTGTCCGAAAACAAGCTACAAATGGACAGAACCAAAACAAATGATCTAATGATTCTGTCTTTTCACAGCAAAATCTGCAGAGCTGGGAAGATTGTATCCCCCATATAAATAACATTCTATTGGTAGGAAGAATTGTATATAATAATTTAAATTGAAAGATTAAAATTTTTGAATCCGGTGTCGTTTTGCGTGTCAGTTCATAAACACTATGCCATGGGATCGGTACGTCAAAAATCTCTTCCCAACTATTTTGCAATCTATATGGGATGGCTGTCAATCCTTTGGTCCTTAAGTGAAACTGATATACTTTTTTATTTATCACAGTTTTCCTTAACCAATTATGTTCTTTAATGCAAGGCCGACAGACAAGTTCCTTACTTTCTCCCCCTTCCACTTTCCTCTTCCACTTTTGCGGTAAGGCTGCAATTATTTGGTTGTAATTTTGGGTAGAGCATGTTTTTGTTAGCTGCATGTGCGACATAACTCCACCAGTCCTACCGATGATATCATTTACGAAGATTATACCTTTTTTAAACATTCTGTCAAAAAATAAAGGTTTTTTGTCAATTAGTATATTTGAATTTAACCACAATAGTCTGAAGTGTTGGTTAGTAGGCTATTTGTGATGCGCAATTCAAATCAAATCAAATTGTATTTGTCACATGCACCGAATACAACAGGTTTAGACCTTACATTGTAAAACGCTTACTTACAAGCCCTTAACCAACAAGGCAGTTTTAAGAAAATTAAGTGTTAAGTAAAAAATAACAGTTGCGAGGCTATATACAGGGGGTACCGGTACATAGTCAATGTGCGCGGGGGCACAGGTTAGTCGAGGTAATTGAGATAATATGTACATGTAGGTAGAGTTGTGGCTATGCATAGATAATAAACAGAGAGTAGCAGCAGCATAAAATAGGGTGGTGGGGGGTGTGGGGGGGGGTGAACAATGCAAATAGTCTGGGTAGCCATTTGATTAGCTGTTCAGGAGTCTTATGGCTTGGGGTTAGAAGCTGTTAAGAAGCCTTTGGGACCTAGACTTGGCGCTCCGGTCCCCCTTGCCGTGCGGTAGCAGAGAGAACAGTCTATGACTAGGGTGGCTGGAGTCTTTGACAATTTTTAGGTCCTTCCTCTGACACCGCCTGGTATAGAGGTCCTGGATGGCAGGAAGCTTGGCCCCAGTGATGTACTGGGCCATACATACTACCCTCTGTAGTGCCTTGCAGTCGGAGGCCGAGCAGTTGCCATACCATCATGTGCTGTCTGCATCAGGGGCGTAGACATGGATGGGCCTGGGTGGACACAGGCCCACCCACTGGGGAGACAGGCCCTGACAGGCCCACCCAATCAGATTTATATGGTTTAAGCATTGGTGTGATTTTGAGAGTGAAAGTCTGAAAAATCTATTGGTCTGATGAGTCCAAATTTGAGGTTTTTGGTTCCAACTGCCGTGTCTTTGTGAGACGCAGAGTAGGTGGACGGATGATCTCCGCATGTGTGGTTCCCAACGTGAAGCATGGAGGAGGAGGCGTGATGGTGTGGGGGTGCTTTGCTGGTGACACTGTCAGTGATTTATTTGGAATTCAAGGCACACTTAACCAGCATGGCTAGCACAGCATTCTGCAGCGATACGACATCCCATCTGGTTTGGGCTTAGTGGGACTATCATTTGTTTTTCAACAGGAAAATGACCCAACACACCTCTAGGCTGTGTAAGGGCTATTTGACCAAGAAGCAGAGTGATGGATCAGATGACCTGGCCTCCACAATCACCAGACCTCAACCCAATTGTGATGGTTTGGAATGAGTTGGACCGCAGAGTGAAGGAAAAGCAGCCAACAAGTGCTCAGCATATGTGAGAACTCCTTCAAGATTGTTGGAAAAGCATTCCAGGTGAAGCTGGTTAAGAGAATGCCAAGAGTGTGCAGAGCTGTCAGCAAGGCAAAGGGTGGCTACTTTGAAGAATCTAAAATCTAAAATATATTTTGATTTGTTTAACACTTTTTTGGTGACTACATGATTCCATATGTGTTATTCCATAGTTTTGATGTCTTCACTATTATTCTACAATGTAGAAAATAGTAAAAATATAAAGTAAAGCCCTTCAACGAGTAGGTGTGTCCAAACGTTTGACTGTGTCACGCCCTGGCTCTGGGACTCTGTTATGTTGAGCCAGAGTGTGTTGTTTCTATGTGTTTTGTGTGCTAGGGTTATATTCTAGTTCATTTGTTTCTATGTTGGCAGGTGTGGTTCTCAATCAGAGGCAACGTGTATCAGCTGTTGCTTGTTGTCTCTGATTGGGAACCATACTTAGGCAGCCTGTTTTCCACAGTGTGTTGTGGGATCTTGTTCCGTATGGTTTGTATTGTAACCAAGGACTTCACGTTTTGTTTCGTGTGATCATTCAAAAATAAAGTATGTTCACTTATCACGCTGCGCATTGGTCCACTTCCTCCGACGATCGTGACAGAAGATCCCACCATAATTGGACCAAGCAGCGTGTCCAGGAGCCAACGCCAGAGGTGACTCTGATGAATATAAACCTCGACTGGGTCAAGCAGCGTGAGGAGGAGAGAGGCTGAACTTTGGAGCAGATGAGCGAGAGTCTGGCGAGAGCCATGGAGGCCTGGCCCACGGGGAGGAGAGACGCCCAGAAAATGTTTAGGGGGGGGCTCACACCGTGGACGACAGGGCAGCAGGAGGCCGGGATAGAGTGGTTCAGCGGGTTGGCAAAGGAGGCCTCCAGGTTACGGGAGTCACTGGTCACCAGGGGGAAGGAGAATGTAGAGGCACGGCGAGAGGTACTGGGGTGTGTTGCCAGTCCGGTCCGGCCCGTTCCTGATCCCCGCGTAGGGCCAGTGGTGTGTGTCCCCAGTACGGTCCGGCTTGTTCCTGTCCCTCGCACCGAGCCTGTGGTGCGCGTCGCCAGCCCGGTCCGGCATGTTCCTGCTCCCCGCACCAAGCCAGTGGTGCGCTTCGTCAGCCCGGTTCGGCCCGTCCCTGCTCCCCGCACTAAGCCTGTGGTGCGCGTCGTCAGCCCGGTCCGGCCTGTTCCTGCTCCCCGCACCAAGCCAGTGTATCAGCTGTTGCTTGTTGTCTCTGATTGGGAACCATACTTAGGCAGCCTGTTTTCCACAGTGTGTTGTGGGATCTTGTTCCGTATGGTTTGTATTGTAACCAAGGACTTCACGTTTCGTATCGTTTGTTGTTTTGTTTCGTGTGATCATTCAAAAATAAAGTATGTTCACTTATCACGCTGCGCATTGGTCCACTTCCTCCCACGATCGTGACAGACTGGTACTGTACATCTCAGTGTGAGTTATTTCTCCCTCTCAGGTATGAATGCGATTTCAAATATATTTGTTCATGTCAGAATGTTACAGATGTTACTGTGCGTTATTTAGTCAGCTGCATCGATGTTTAAAACAATAAATGTGTTATTTGTATGTTTAGACCACTTCAAAAGTAGCCATTAGCCATTTTGCTAGCTAGCTTGCTAGAAGGCTGCTCACTTGCACGAGGTGACTTCGTGAGCAGAGCGTGCCCGAGAGAGACCGCACGCACAGCTCCTGTGTGAGTGGGTGAATGGGAACAATGGGAAACTTTTGAGAAATGTGAATGTTGTAATCTAAAGCACTATTTTGTACCTATGTAAATGGTTGATGATTTTATATGAAAAATACTAATTACAAGTGACTTGAAGCCGAATCTACATCTCTGTGTTATTTATTTATTTCCCCCTTTCAGGGGTATAACATAGTCAACTTGTGCAATATGTTAGGAGATAAGGCAGACGGCGTTCTTCATTTCACTTGCCACATTATTTTACATTTTGAAGCTTACCTTAGTTTCCCCAGAACAGTTGAGCCCGACAAGTGTTTGTTTGTAAATAGCACAGTGGGAGAAAGCGGGAGCAGGTGAGTCCAGCTATGTATTGACAGGGGTCACATTTCATATTGAAAGTCAAGTGTTTTTTTTTTTTTCTTCATTCGAGGGATCGGGGATGTGAAACTACAGTTTTCCTTCACAGAAAATACATTAGTGCAACACATTCGGCAGAAAATAGCTTTATTTTCATCAGATGACAACAGAAGTGCAATGCTATTTGGCTGGCAGCCACCCAAGTAAATTAGCTTACAATGAAAAAGCAAGGTCATTTTTGCAAAAACAATTCTTGGCCATCATATTTCTAATGTTTATCATAGAATGTAGCCAACTACATTACCTAATGTGTTGCTTAAAGTTAATCTTGCATTTTATGGAGAAAAGTAGGCTGGCTACACATCAGTCAGAGCTCTGTCTGCTGATAGAATGCCCGTTTGTGAATTCTCAATTCTCATCTGAGTGGAGATGTGCAACTGAAGCATGACATTTGTCTGATGCCAAGCAGAAATTACAACAAGAAGCATTTTACATCCGTGTTTAATAAAAATGCAGCAATATATTTCTTATGCATTTTATCTTTTTTCCTGCATGAAAAACACTGAATTCTGCATTAACGTAACCCCTAAATTTAACTTGCTAGTTAATCTAAGTAAGTGGCTGACTTAATAAGGTGATGTGGCATCATATTGTTTGAGAAGTCAAAGCCCTTTGGATGAGTTATTTGTACAGCTGCCATTATCTTGATTTCCTTGCATTTTCAATCTGAAATTACCTTTACATTTCTAGTGGGCAATCTTTAATGCTTCAGCAATGTTTACGCAGTGTCTTTATTTACAATATTCATCCCATTCCCACACACTACCTAATTCTGAAAAGTGAAAGCATACCTGTGAGGGGGGTCACCCTGGTTTTTATACAGTAACCAAGACCAGTCTGTGAGTTCATTTGACCATTGGAAAAAGAGCTATACTGCATATACTGCAATGCGGGTTTGATTGAATTGAGCCCTAAATATGCAAACAAAACTCCCTTTACATGTCACGACTTCCTCCGAAGCTGCCACCTCTCCTTGTTCGGGCAGGCTTCGGCGTTCGTCGTCACCGGCCTTCTAGCCACTGCCGCTCCTCATCTCATCATTCCATTTATTTTGTCTTGTTTATTACACACACCTGGTTCATATGCCCTCATCAGTACCTGTATAAGTGTTCCCTCTGCCCCCTTGTCTTTGTGTTTGATTGTTTATTGTGGAGGATAGAGAAGCTCGGTGGAGCTCCGTGTATTTTGTATCACCGGGACATTTCCCCGTGTGCCTTGGAGTGTTTTGACGCATTACTGCGTAAATCCTGTTATTCTGTGATTTCCCCTCCTGCACCTGACTCCTTCGAAATCACCTCATCACATTACATCAGTGGTGATCAATCCATAACCTGAAGTGTGTGCAGGTTTTTGTAAGGGTTGGGGTTATGGCTAGGGCTAGTGTTGAACCCGGGTGTGGACTTGAAGCTAAGGTATTACAAACATGTGCACAAGCATACACATGCTAATCATACATCACAGAGACAACAACTGCACTGGCACACACACGCACGTACGCACACACACACACACACACACACACAGTTTGTGTAACCTGATCGACCCTGTAGGAAAAACAAATAAGATAACGTGACTGACATACATTTTGTTTGTGAATGGACTGACCTTATGTTTTTGGTCATTCGTTATCTATTAGATTGATCCACAGATGTCAGTCCACCTACAGTAAATCACTTACACAGCCATATTCACTTGTCTGTGGGGGAAGAGATGATGACGCTATAGCTAACTGTTTCTCTGTGGTTTCTGTATTGGAAGGGGGCTTTTGCTGTATAGTGGTTTGGAGCTGTGTTCAGTTTCATGATGATGACGCTGATATCCTGCTTTAGTTCTGCAGACAGCTAAAAGAAGGGGGAAATGGAGTCAGGTGGTGTGAAAGCGTCTTTCCTGTCTGTAGTTGATTAAATAAAACCCTAAGTATGATGTTATCTTCCTTTTGAAAATTGTGTCCGCTCTCTTATTGTGTGCATCTGCTCTAACTAAGGTGGGCCATCTACGTACACTCTGCATCACTATAAATAAAACTTTAAATGTTCACTAATATCAAATATTGAAGTGGGAGCTGAAAGAATGCTGCCTACATGGTTATCTGCAGCTACATCTACCCACAGAAAATCTCTAACACCTTTTCTATCTGGATGGAAAGCCAAACCACATGAGATCTGCAAGATATGACACACACCCTCCCTCCATTTACACATGCAGTCTGTACTATAGCTCTGATGGAAAGTTTTAAAATACCTTTTTGTTCAAGGCAATGCTTTTTAAGAACAATGACATTTTACGTTTTCATATATATTTTTTACCATCAGCTTCTAATGCCAAATTCCAACACACTTATAGGTGTTCATGAAGTGCCTTTATATCATCATAAAGTGCCTAGGGGGTAGAGCATAAGAGAGGCCCCAACTAGCCTACATTTATAAAGGCAGTGTGTGGCTAGTGGCTAGCCTTACCTCACCACAGGCCTCAGTCAAAATTGGCTTGTGTTTCTATACTTTCCCTACACAGTGCATGTTGACTCAGTGGAGATGTTTCATCCAACACAGTAACCACTTCTCTAAAGCTAGCTCTGGTGCTGAACTTTGCTCCACAGAGGCTGGGACACACTGACAATTTCTGAAGTACGAATTGGTTCCAATGTCTCAGTTGGTCAAAGCACAGTCATGGTGCTTGCTTACCACGGTTGGAGCTCAATTCAGAATTCTTACATTTGAATTGAAGTAGTAAACAGGATACCGAATTGCAATTCGAAATTGAATGAAAGGAAATACTGGAGAATTGAATTCAGTGAAATTCAATTCAATTCAAATGCCTCTTCTATTCTATATTAGGTGTAGTCTGTACAAATTAAGTTTTCTTTTCTTCACATTTGCGTTTTTTCACCAGAAGTGATTGCTTATGGGTACCTTCATGTGTGTGTAAAATATTACTGTTCTCAGAATTTGTTTTCATCGATTTTAGGTGTGTATGAAAATGAGTTTAGCAAAACGCTATATATCCATTGTTTAGCTGGAATGGAAGGTTTGTAGAGGGGAGAGTGGGGTTAATTGAGCCTTTTTTTTACATTCAGCATCACTCAGTCAAGGGAAATATAGTCATCTTTCTAACAAAGATATTTACTGTGCATATATTTCAGGATGTTGTGTATCCCTGGAAATAATCAGAATTCATGTAAATATTACAGTTTTGAAAACATAGCTTGTCCAAAAAAAGTGGTCTCTTGGCACAACTTACCCCGGGGTATGGGGTAAATTGAGCTGTGGGACAGGGTATATTAAGCAACCTACACATTTCTGTACTGAATTAAATATTACCACTACCATGTCTATCTTTACACAGCACAACCACAATCACTTTTTTTAAAAATCTTTTAATGATTTTAAGCATCTTTTAACACAGGCTTAACATCCAACAAACACTTTGTAATTTTTTTAAACACTTTTAATATAGGCCAGGCCCTGTTGTTACCTCATATCCCAGTGATAATGCCCTGCATTACACCATTGAAGAAAACACTTATATTGGCTTAACTTACCCTATGGCCATTTGCTCAACTTACCCCAAGGCAAACATTTTGACTGTATTAGCCCACACAGCTACAAGGATGCACTTTCATGCTAGATTTAGGACCTAATATTGAAGCTTATAGAGAAACCAAACTGATGTATAGAACAATCTTTAAATTATTTACTTTGGTTTAGATACCAGGATCTTGTAACGTATTACACCCAAAAATATTTTGAATTGGTGAAAATCTGTTTTTTTGGACCTAACTTGCTTACCACTTTTCCCATGTGGTTTCTTCCTTCACAGATTCCATGAAATGATGACCTCTTCCTACAGTGGCTTGCAAAAGTATTCACCCCCCTTGGCATTTTTCCTATTTTGTTGCCTTACAACCTGGAACTAAAATGGATTCTTGGGGGGGTTGTATCATCGATGCCTACCACTTTGAAGATGCAAAATATGTTTTATTGTGAAACTAAAAAGAAATAAGACATAAAAACAGAAAACTTGAGCGTGCATAACTATTCAGCCCCACCAAAGTCAATACATTGTAGAGCCACCTTTTGCAGCAATTACAGCTGCAAGTCTCTTGGGGTATGTCTCTATAAGCTTGGCACATCTAGCCACTGGGATTTCTGCCCATTCAAGTTGGATGGTTCCGCTGGTGTACAGCAATCTTTAAGTCATACCACAGATTCTCAATTGGATTGAGGTCTGGGCTTTGACTAGGCCATTCCAAGACATTTAAATGTTTCCCCTTAAACCACTCTAGTGTTGCTTTAGCAGTACGCTTAGGGTCATTGTCCTGCTGGAAGGTGAACCTTCGTCCCAGTCTCAAATCTCTGGAAGACTGAAACAGATTTCCCTCAATAAATTCCCTGTTTTTAGCGCCATCCATCATTCCTTCAATTCTGAGCAGCTTCCCAGTCCCTGCCAATTAAAAACATCTCCCACATGCCTTTTGGTGAACACCAAACTTGTTTGCTTATTTCTTACTTTAAGCATTGGCTTTTTTCTGGCCACTCTTCTGTAAAGCCCAGCTCTGTGGAGTGTACGGCTTAAAGTGGTCCTATGGACAGATACTCCGCTGTGGAGCTTTGCAGCTCCTTCAGGGTTATATTTGGTCTCTTTGTTGCCTCTCTGATTAATGCCCTCCTTGCCTGGTCCGTGAGTTTTGGTGGGCGGCCCTTTCTTGGCAGGTTTGTTATGGTGCCATATTCTTTCAATTTTTAATAATGGATTTAATGGTGCTCCGTGGGATGTTCAAAGTTTCTGATATTTTTTAATAACCCAACCCTGATCTGTACTTCTCCACAACATTGTCCCTGACCTGTTTGGAGAGCTCCTTGGTCTTCATGGTGCCGCTTGCTTGGTGGTGCCCCTTGCTTAGTGGTGTTGCAGACTCTGGGGCCTTTCAGCACAGGTGTATATATACTGAGATCATGTGACAGATCATGTGACACTTAGATTGCACACAGGTGGACTTTATTTAACTTGTGACTTCTGAAGGTAATTGGTTGCACCAGATCTTATTTAGGGGCTTCATAGCAAAGGGAGTGAATACATATGCACGCACCACTTTTCAGTTAAAAAAACAAGTTATTTTTTTTCATTTCACTTAACCAATTTTGACTATTTTGTGTATGTCCATTACATGAAATCCAAATAGAAATCCATTTAAATTACAGGTTGTAATGCAACAAAATAGGAAAAACACCAAGGGTGTCACGCCCTGGCTCTGGGGACTCTTTAATGTTGAGCCAGGGTGTGTAGTGTCTATGTTGTATTTTCTATGTTTCGTTCTAGTTCGTGTTTTCTATGTTGGCCAGGGTGGTTCCCAATCAGAGGCAGCTGATTCTCATTGTCTCTGATTGGGAACCATAGTTAGGCAGCCGGTTGGCACTAGTTTATTGTGGGATCTTGTTCTGTATAGGTTTGTGTTGGTGAACCTTTAGACTTCACGTATCGTTTTGTTGTTTTGTTGTTCATGTATTAAGTACTCATTAAAAGATGTACGCCTATCACGCTGCGCCTTGGTCCGCTTCTTATGACGATCGTGACAAAGGGGGATGAATAATTTTGCAAGGCACTGTAAATACTTGGTCAAATTATTAATTTTGTGTATGGTTTCCTAGAAATAAGGGTGGCTCCCATTCTCCCCTACTATATATTTGACTGTGATATGTGATTGTCTCACGCAGCAATCTTAAGACGAATGCACTTATTGTAAATCGCTGGGGAAGGGTACCAAAAAATTTCTGCAGCATTGAAGGTCCCCAAGAACACAGTGGCCTCCATCATTATTAAATTGAAGAAGTTTGGAACCACCAAGACTCATCCTAGAGCTGACTGCACGGCCAAACTGAGCAATCGGAGGAGGAAGGCCTTGGTCAGGCAGGTGACCAAGAACCCGATGGACACTCTGTTAGAGCTCCAGAGTTCCTCTGTGGAGATGGGAGAGCATTCCAGATGGACAACCATCTCTGCAGCACTCCACAAATCAGGCCTTTGTGGTAGAGTGGCCAGACGGAAGCCACTCCTCAGTAAAAGGCACATGACAGCCCGCTTGGAGTTTGCCAAAAGGCACCTAAAGGACTCAGACCATGAGAAACAAGATTCTCTGGTCTGATGAAACCAAGATTGAACTCTTTGGCCTGAATGCCAAGCTTTACGTCTGGAGGAAACCTGTCACCATCCCTACGGTGAAGCATGGTGGTTTTTCAGCAGCAGGGACTGGGAGACTAGTCAGGATCGAGGGAAAGATGAACGGAGCAAAGTACAGAGGGATCCTTGATGAAAACCTGCTCAAGAGCGCTCAGGACCTCAGACTGGGGCGAATGTTCACCTTCCAACAGGACAACGACCCTGAGCACACAGCCAAGACAACACAGGAATGGCTTCTGGACATGTCTCTGAATGTCCTTGAGTGGCCCAGCCAGAGCCCGGACTTGAACCCGATCTAACATCTCTGGAGAGACCTGAAAATAGCTGTGCAGCAATGCTCCCCATCCAACCTGACAGAGCTTAAGAGGATCTGCAGAGAAGAATGGGAGAAACTCCCCAAATACAGGTGTGCCAAGCTTGTAGCGTCATCCCCAAGAAGACTCGAAGCTGTAATCGCTGCCAAAGGTGCTTCAACAAAGTACTGAGTAAAGGGTCTGAATAGTTATGTAAATGTGATATTTTAAATGTTTTTAATTTTTAAAACATTTGCAAAATGTTGTTTTTACTTTGTCATTATGAGGTATTGTGTGTAGATAGATGAGGGGGGGTGGGGGGTGGGGGGGACAATTTAATCCATTTTAGATTATAGCCCTGTGTAGCTCAGTTGGTAGAGCATGGCGTTTGCAACGCCAGGGTTGTGGGTTTGATTCCCACGGGGGGCCAGTATGAAAAAAAACCCACCATGGTTCCTGACATCTCCGCGTTTGTTGCCGCCTGCACTGTGTGTGCGTAGAACACGACTCCGCGGCAAGCTCCGGCTGGCCTCCTTCAACCACTCAATGTTCCTCACCGCCCCTGGTCCCATATATCCTTGGACTTCATCACGGGTCTCCCTCTGTCAGATGGCAACTCCACCATCCTTACGGTGGTGGATAGGTTTTCCAAAGCCGCCCATTTTTTTCCTCTTCCTAAGCTGCCCTCAGCTAAGGAGACGGCCCAGCTCATGGTGCAGCACGTCTTCCGGATCCATGGACTTCAGGTCGACATGGTCTCCGATAGCGGCCCTCAGTTCTCATCCCGGTTCTGGAAGGCGTTCTGCACCCTCATTGGGTTGTCGGCCAGCCTGTCCTCTGGTTTTCATCCCCAGTCTAACGGCCCATCGGAGCGAGCCAATCAGGACCTGGAGACAACTCTTCGTTGCCTCGTCTCCACCAATCCCACCACCTGGAGCCAGCAACTCGTGTGGGTGGAATATGCCCGCAACACTCTTCCCTGTTCTGCTACGGGTTTCTCGCCTTTTGAGTGTTCCCTGGGATATCAGTCCACGCTCTTCTCAGAGCAAGAGGAAGAGGTCAGCATACCTTCTGCCCAGATGTTCGTCCGTTGCTGTCGCCGTACCTGGAAGAGAGCCCGGGCCGCTCCTCTCACACCCTGTACTGTCACACCCTGATCTGTTTCACCTGTCTTGTGCTTGTCTCCACCCCTCATCAGGTGTCTCCCATTTGTTCCCATTATCTCCTGTTTATTTATACCTGCATTTTCTGTTTGTCTGTTGCCAGTTCATCTTGTTCCGTCAAGTCCTACCCGCGTGTTCCCGTGTTTCCTGTGCTCTAGTTTTAGTTTTTCCTAGACCCTGATCCTGCCTGCCGTGCTGTACCTCCCTGACTCTGATTTGGATTATGACTCTTTGCCTGTCTTGACCGACCTTTTGCCTGCCCCTTGTACTATAACAAACTCTGAGACTCATACTCTCCACCTCCTGTGTCTGCATCTGGGTCTTAGCCTGAGCTGTGATACTAATAAACTGCATTGTTTGTCGAGAAAATATAATTGGCTATTCTAAGCACTAATGTTAAAAGAGATATATTCTTTGGTATCTGGAAGTATGACCTGTCAGATTCAATTAAACTGAGCGGAATATCTTTGAATTGCACTGAATTAAATTATACTTCCTGTCACTCAAATTCAAATTCTACACCGTGTGGGGTGTGGCCAATTCAATTAGAATTTCATCTCATGAGATGAATTGGAGTCAATTCCAGAATTCTGAATTAAGCCCAACCCTGTTGCTTACATCACCAAGTTATGGGTTTGATCTTGCATACGCATACACTGAAACTCGCCTGCTAAATTACCTAAACATTTACTTTAACATTGCACATTACCAGCTGGCCATAACTCTCTTCCCAACTTCTCCCATAAGCTTGGTGTTGGTTGACCTAATACATAACCTCCAGAGACATCAGGCATGTTCTAAATTGACTGAACTGAAATGCATTTGACCATGACACTACTAACCAAGCCTTATCCCTTCTCCCAGAGATAGACAAGCTGATCTAATGCTATTTTATCATATTCAAGCCCATCTCATTTGACTTTCTCTAAACTGGCATGTCACTTCCTGTAAACTATACACTTTTCTTCCAATAGTGTGCTCCAAACTCCTTTTCACCCACGATGACATCCAGACACTGGGAGACAAATGTACCTTTCAGCAGGACAATAACCTAAAACTCAAGGCCAAATATACACTGGAGTTTCTTAACAAGACAGGGACATTCCATTTTAGTCTGGATCTGCGCTCACTCTGCTGCTACGGACCCAAACAGGACCTGAAACTAGCATTGCCCCATCTTTCTTTACAGTGGAACTGATCTCTACATTTGTGACAGTAGCAAAACTTACTTTTTTTTAAAGAAAGGGAGAGCGAAATCAAAAGCAGAAAGATGGAAAAATTAAAGAGAGAAGGGAGGTGGAATCTCCCCTAAGGAGCTCCAAAGCATTAACATCGGTGTGTATACAGTGCCTTCAGAATGTATTCACACACCTTTACTTTTCCACAGTGTGTTGTGTTACAAATTGGGATTAAAATGGATTTCAAAGACCTACACAAAATACTCTGTAATGTCAAAGTGGAAGAAAAATTCTAACATATCTTGATTAGATAATTATTCAACCCCCTTAGTCAATACATGTTAGAATCACCTTTGGCAGTGATTACAGCTATGAATCTTTTTGGGTACGTCTCTAAGAGCCTTGCACACCTGTATTGTACAATATTTGACCATTATTCTTTATTTAAACTCTTCAAGCTCTGTCAAATTGGTTGTTAATCATTGCTTGACAGCCATTCTCATGCCTTGCCATAGATTTTCAAGCCGATTTAAGTCAAAAATGTAACTAGGTCACTCAGGAACGTTCAATGTCGTCTTGTTAAGAAACTCCAGTGTATATTTGGCCTTGAGTTTTAGGTTATTGTCCTGCTGAAAGGTGAATTTGTCTCCCAGTGTCTGTTGGAAAGCAGACAGAACTGGGTTTTCCTCTAGGATTTTCCCTTTGCTTATCTCTATCCCGTTTCTTTTTATCCCCCCCAAAAACTCCCCAGGCCTTGTCAATAATGAGCATATCCAAAGATTTTGCAGCCACCACCATGCTTAAAAATATGTATTCAGGACAAAAAGTTAATTTCTTTGCCAAATTATTTGTAGTATTACTTTAGTGCCTTATTGCAAACAGGATGCATGTTTTGGAATATTTTTTTCCTGTTCAAAAATCCTTCATTTCACTCTGTCATTTAGGTTAGTATTGTGGAATAACTACAATGTTGTTGATCCATCCTCAGTTCTCTCCTATCACAGCCATTAAACTCTGTAACTGTATTAAAATCACCATTGGCCTCATGGTGAAATCCTTGAGCGGTTTCTTTCCTCTCCGGCAACTGAGTCAGGAAGGACGCCTGTATCTTTGTAGTGACTGGGTGCAGTGATACACCATCCAAAGCGTAATTAATAAATTCACTATACTCAAAGGGATATTCAGTGTCTGCTTTTTTTTTTTACTTCTTTGCGAGGCATTGTAAAACCTCACTTGTCTTTGTGGTTGAATCTGTGCTTGAAATTCACTGCTCGACTGAGGGACCTTACAGATAATTGTATGAGGTATAAAGATGGGGTAATCATTCAAAAATCATGTTAACCACTATTATTGCTTACATAGTGAGTCCATCAACTTATTTTGTGACTTGTTAGCAAATGTTTACTCCTGAACGTATTTAGGCTTGCCATAACAAAGGGGTTGAATAGTTCTTTACTCAAGACATTTCAGCTTTTAATGTTTTATTAATACCATTTTTTATAATAAACATTCCACTCTGACATTGTGGGGTATTGTGTGTAGATCAGTGGCACAAAATCTGAATTTAATCAATTTTAAAGTCAAGCTGTAACACAACAAAATTTGGAAAAAGTCAAGTACTTTCTGAAGGCACTGTAATTAGTCCCAATGAAAGAATATGCAATAAAATAAAATAAAACGGAAAGCCCACCTCTTCACAAAGTATCTTTATTGCAATTACAACTGATCAAGCTTACACACGTGATGTGAGCTAGAGGCAAAACTCAGTTTGTCAACTGACCACATAATTCTGCAAATGTATAATTGGCGGAAAAAATGTGTGACACAAGGTTGCATGTTTTTTGATGGGGAACAGAAAGGTGAGAATTACAAAGCTTCTTACACCAGAAAGATTAGAGGAGGTTCAGTTGCAGAGATACTACATGTATTAACCACACTGGCTCTGTTCACTAGTGGTATGATGAGAGCAGTTCAGCAAAGACCGCCACCGCAATGGAACGGTCTGAAACCCCCTGACACTTACCCTCCACCATCACATAAAGATGCACAAACACAACAAACACAATACATTCTAACCACCACATCTCCGAAACAATTGTTTGAAGTATGACATTAAATATACTGCAAATGATGATTGAAAATATATCCCAGTCATATATAATTCTAGAGAATGAAATTATATTTCTACCCATTATTTCAGTTGCTAATTTATTCTATTCAGTTACTAAACAGAGTAAATGTACATAACATTGTAATAGGCCTACTGAGCTAAAAATAATTTTCCACAGAGAATTAGAAAGAATCAATAATAATATTATTAAAAGGCATATACATATTTTCCAAAAACTGGGATTAGGTAGATTAACCACATCACATAAGGGGATTTTGTTAATTCTTCTGATTTTTAGAAATTTTATTTATTTCACCAATCCTCTGACTAAACAATTGATTTAACTAGAATTTTAAAACAGTGACTGAAAGCCAATTGAACCACTATAAATCTTGATAAGCCAGATGTATTATTATCCACACTAAAACGTAATAATTAAGTGAGGTTGCAGAGTGAAGAGTGGGTGGATAAGAGAGGGGGGCATTTTCCTGCGGTTGCTAGTTAGTTTCAGTTTCCATTAAAGAGGGACATTTCTTCTGATCGCTGGAAAGGTAAAGGCTTCCGTGATGTGCATATAACAGGCCACTTCTCTCAACCCCTCACAGTACCTGTCTCTCATCTCATCTCATCTCATCTATCTCTTCACACACTCTCATCTTATCTCAAGTCCTCCATCTCTTCACACCAGACAGACTCATCTCTACCAACAGTTGTACCAGCAGAGAATACTACAGCTTGAACACAACATGACCATGACCACCAGAATCCTCCTGCTCCTTGCTGTCACCGTCTGCATCACAGTCGCCCAGCGTGAGTCTACCTCTTTTTACCATAACTGTAATTACTATGTTATGGAACGTTTATTACATGTGAATAGAATCTTCACATTTTTGGACCATGCTAATTGTTTTTTGTATTGCTATTTAGTAATTCCAAGTAGCTCGATTGAACTCAATTCATTGTCCACTGAATCTCTGTATAGGTTCTGTGAGCCAGCGCTGTTTGTGTCGGAGGGTGCGGAACAGCTTTGGAGCCCCAAACTCTGTTGAGGACATCCAGATCTATCCGCCAACTCCCTCCTGTGACAGGCTGGAGTTCATGTGAGTATCTATATATCTTATCAGTTATGATGAGGATGATGATAATATGATGACATCAATTAAAATTAAAACCATTGCGAGGTAAATGTGAATTTAACCATTCTATATCTTGACAGTGTTAGCCTTAAGAATGGAGTGCAGTACTGCCTGGACCCCAGTATGAAGAAAGTGCAGAAACTTCTCACTCGCCTGATGTGAGTCATGTAAACCTATTTTTTTCTCTGTTCACCACTTGGGAGTGTCATCATTTACCATACAAAAGTTTAAATAATTATTTAAAGAACTATCATTGTTGCATACATTTTTTTTATCATTTAGTGCAACAGTTTGTTGAGGACATATGAGTGACAGGTGCATGGGCTTGTCTCACCATCGTCTCCAATTGCTTAATTCACAGGAAGAAGTCTGCTCCCCAAACTGTCACCACTCCAACTGAGGCCACCCCTAATGACAGCAGCATTGACTCTGCTGATATCTGATTCCCTGTCTCAGACTCCCTCTAGGACTCTATATAGCAGGGTTTCCCAAACTCGGTCCTGGGGCTCCCCCTTGGTGCATGTTTTGGTTTTTGCCCTAGCATTACACAGCTGATTCAATTAACCAAGTCATAGTCAAGCATTTATTATTTGATTAACCTGTGTAGTGCTAGGGCAAAAACAAAAGCGTGCACCCAGGGGGGAAAGCCTGCCATATAGGACCAGCTCTGACTCATAACAAATACGCTGTTATCCCATAAGGTCTGACGTCCCTTCACTCTGAATGTTTAATACCAAGTCAATGTCAAAGCAGTTTTTATGCTAATTGTTCTATTAACGTTATACTTCTATTTTGTACTTTTTTAAATTTACATTTCATATATCTGTGTTGGGCTGTTATGATTTTATTTTGTTCTGTTTTGCACAGTTGTTGCCTCAAGTTATTTAAAATACTTGAATAAAGCTATTTTCTCATGATTTTTTATGAGTTTCACTGGATAATTTTGTTATAAAGCTAAATGTATCAACTGAGAAGGAACATTGTTAATTGCTCTGAACCTGGAATATTTTAAATAGTGCCATCTTGTGGCTGCAAAGGAACAGTACATGGGGCCCACGTAAACAGAGGGCCTGAGACCGGTCTAGTTTACAGAAGGAAAGCTTGCACCCTCATGCGGCATTGCAGGTACACAAATATGGTAGCCTATACTAAGGAAATAATTTCCAGCTTCTAATAAATCTATGTGTTTTCTGCGTCTTGCATAAATGTTCCTCTGCCTGAGGACTATCACATGCCATGTTCCTAGACTCTCCTACCGATGCTCACAAATATAGTATCACCGGGAACATGATCCAGCAAGACAGACAGACCATTGCGGGGCTGTGGTTATTTTAGGGTTGATATGAACCATGTTTAGACTATGTTCCCATTCCATGGTGTAGCGGTTTGTCTCTGAGTTTACTTTACACCCCATGGCCCCCAGATACAGACCACACACAAATACAGTAATAGTCTCCTCACTTTTTGGTGCAAATCCGTTGCAATCTTAGAGATTAGTTATCTTGTCCATTCCAAACTAATAAACATGCATTGCAAAGAACTTCATCAAAAGTAGCTGAAATAGCTGAATCTATTGCTACTGTATATCCTATGTGGGGTTCGATCCAAGTTTTGACAGGTTATTACGTCACCTGGATTTCTTGCAGTAAACTGAGAGGAGGGTGTACATCTATTTATGATGCCTGAAAATTGCCCAGTCATGTGCATTGGGGAAACTATTGCGTGACTGACTGTGTGTGCTGCCTTCAACAACATTATGCACTAGTGGTAGAGAGGCTAAAGCATTGATTTTTCAGCCACTCCTGAACCTGTGACCAGAAACAAGCTACATAGAGGCAATACCAGAATAAGTGATCTAATGATTCTATCTCTTCACAGAAAAATCTGCAGAGCTGAGATGATTGTACTGTATGCCCTATATACAGTACGTAACATTATGTTGGTGGAAAGAATTGTGTATAATTTAAATTTTAAAAAATTAAGTTTTGAATCAAGTGTTGTTTTGTGTATCAGTTCATGAACCATGTGCCATGGAATCGGAACATCAAAAATCTCTTCCCAGCTATTTTTCAACCTGTATGGTGCCGCTGCCAACATTTTGGTCCTCAAATTAAACTGGTATTTGTCTATTTATGCCAATTATGGTCTTTAATAAAGGGTAGACAAACAACTTCCCTATCTTCTCCCCATTCCACATGCCTTCTCCATTTTTGTGGTAATGCTGCAATCAGTTGATTGCAATTTCGTATAGGGCATACATTTCCATATATTTTTGTTAACTGCACGTGTGACATAACCACCATTCCTACTCATAATATCATTAACAAATAATTAATCTTTTACAGATTTTTGCCATAAATAATGTTTTTTTTTTATCAATCAGAATATTTGAGTTTATCCATAATATTTTTTTGTAATATTTGTTCTATCTTTTTCTGGGGAATACAACTGGTATTAATTTTGTCTGGCTTACCATTGCAAATTAAGAAAAACATAATTTGCTCATATAATTAGAACAATTATTTGTCTGGAGTAGGCAGCGCCATATGTAAACTGTGATGACAACATTTACATTTTAGTCATTTAGCAGACGCTCTTATCCAGAGCGACTTACAGTTAGTGAGTGCATTCATTATTTTTTTATATATATTTTTTTCATAATTGGCCCCCCGTGGGAATCGAACCCACAACCCTGGCGTTGCAAACGCCATGCTCTACCAACTGAGCTACATCCCTGCCGGCCATTCCCTCCCCTACCCTGGACGACGCTGGGCCAATTGTGCGCCGTCGCATGGGTCTCCCGGTCGCGGCCGGCTACGACAGAGCCTGGATTCGAACCAGGATCTCTAGTGGCACAGCTAGCACTGCGATGCAGCGCCTTAGACCACTGCGCCACTCGGGAGACTAAAGAGTTAGTCAGTGTGAATTTCCCATAAATAGACAGGTATTTACCTCTCCATGGTTGCAAGGGGGGGAGGGGGATATGAATACCAAGTACAGCATGTCTACTTCATCATCAGATCATTTCATTGGTAAACTACAGGGTAATGTAAAAGTTGTGTCTTTTAATGATCCAATACGTAATATGGTACACTTATCATAATTAGGTTTTAGTCCAGAGAAAAATGATCTAGATCCTCAAGGAGACTGTGCAGTGATCCAGATTGCGGACTTAAGAGAAAACTTGAATCATCGGCATACATTGACAGTTTGTTTTTAAGCCCTGGATTTTGTTGGATCTGATTTTAATATCAAAAATGTCGATGGCCATAACAAATCGATATGGAGACAATGGACAGCCTTGTTTAACTCCTCTTGACAGTTCAATTCTTTCTGAGAAGTAACCATTATTTACTATTTTACACTTGGTGTTACTATACATAACTTTTACCCATTGTATAAGAGATTCTCCAAAAAGAAAATAGTCCAGACATTTATATATAAATTCTAGTCGTACTTTATCAAAGGCCTTCAAAATCTGCTATGAAGACCAGGCCTGGTTTTTTCTAGTGTTCTATTGTTTCAAGTAATTGTCTTATATTATCGCCAATGTATCGTCCATGTAAATAACCTGCCTGATAATGGTGAATAATATCAGATAAACATTTTTCATTCTATGCGCTATGCATTTTGACAGGATGTTTTGCATCACTGCACTTTATGGTTGCATGTATAGAGGGATAAAACACAGCAAGTTGGAATGTGTATTATAATAAATATAGTTTTCTTTTCCAATTTTGTTAGTATTCAAATTATATTGATATTTTTGAATGTATAGTAAAGCTGTTATTATACACATTCCAACTTGCTGGGTTAGGGTTAGAGCCTAGTTCACAGAGCTAGCACATTTAGTTCCTTAGAAGTGATGGGAATGTACATGGAACGAAGCCATAAGTTTGCTGACCGGTAAAACAGAATGAAAGTGAACACTTTGCCTGTTCTGGGAATGTAGCCTACATTTTTAGGTTGCAGGGAGGTTCTGAGAATATTTTACTATGGTTCCCTGAATGTTTTCCTGGGAGGTTTTATTAACGTTATGAAAACAAAAATGGTTGGTTATTTGAAGGTAATCAAATGACGTTCTGTGAACATGTTTCAATAAGTATTTTAATAACACTGCTAGCTTAGGCTAACTGTGGAGGCTGGTGGGAGGAGCTATAGGAGGATGGGCTCATTGTAATGGCTGGAATGGAATAGTATCAAACAGATGGAAACCACATTTGACTCTGTTCCATTGCGGCTAGCCCATCCTCCTACCAACCTCCACTGATGGAAATTAATTTGCTTAGGCATTAATCATGCAAACACATTTATTTTGTGGCACAGCATCAGTGAGATTTGAGCCTATGATCTTCTGTTCTCTATCCATGGAATTAGTCCACTGCACCACCAGGATGGAGCTAGCATGCCTTGTTTTTTTAACTCATACAAAGCTGTTAATTGTAGTCTATTCAAACAGACACCATTTCAAAGGAAACAAGCAGTCATTAAGATCAGATGTGACCAATTAGTGGGCGCGGCCAACACACCTGAACACACTTAACAAGATAGAGGATAGAGAGAGTTTTGTTGATTTAGAGGACGTAATGTATATGTTTTTAAATAACATTCTTAGAAGGTTCTCTGAATGTTACTAAAGTGGTCTTGTGGTTTTTATGGAAAGTTTTATTAACGTTCTCGGAACAATTTGAGAACATTACTTTAAATAGCCTGTAGGAAACGTTATGCTGAGATGAGATGAAAACAGCAGATCCGGGACAAGGTAGCACGTCCGGTGAACAGGTCAGGGTTCCATAGCCACAGGCAAAACAGCAGAAACTGGATCAGCAGCATGACCAGGTGGACTGGGGATGGGGACAACCAGGAGTCATCAGGCCAAGTAGTTCTGAGGCATGGTCCTAAAGCTCAGGTCCTCCGGGAGGGGAGAGAGAGACAGAGATGGGAGAATTAGAGGGAGCATACTTAAGTTCACACAGGACACCAGATAGGACAGACTGATCCTAGACCCCCGGCACATAGACTATTGCAGCATAGATGCTGGAGGCTGAGACGGGGGGGTCGGGGGACACTGTGGCCATCGGACAGGGCCAACCAGGCAGGATATAACCCCACCCACTTTGCCAAAACACAGCCCCCACACCACTAGAGGGATATCAACAGACCACCAACTTACTACCCTGAGACAAGGCTGACTATAGCCCACGAAGATCTCGTCCACCGCACTAGACCGAGGGGGCGCAAAACCGGACAGGAAGATCACGTCAGTGACTCAACCCACTCAAGTCGAGTATAGCAAAAAAAGTCTGGCACGACGTGATGCACCCCTCCTAGGGGTGGCATGGGAGAGCACTAGTAAGCCCCTGTAATTGGGAGAGCACTAGTAAGACCCCGTAATAGGGTCAGAGGCAGAGAATCCCAGTTCTACACATTTTGCCATGAGGCTGAGAGAAAATGTTGCTGTTTAAAAGCTAATTTCCTGCAATCCTACACATATTGCCATGGGGCAGAGAGAAACATTTGCAGTTTTATAGCTAATTTCATGCTATTAAAGCTAATTAAAGCTATAGAGATCCTATTAAATTACTAGAGGGGCTATGTCATCAACCCTTGAAGTTCCAGAATGGGATGAAAATAGCATTATCCTTGTCACGCCCTGGCTCTGGGGACTCTTATATGTTGAGCCAGGGTGTGTAGGGTCTATGTTTTGTGTTCTATGTTCAGTTTCTAGTTCATGTGTTTTCTAGGTTGGCCGGGGTGGTTCTCAATCAGAGGCAACGAGAATCAGCTGTTGCTTGTTGTCTCTGATTGGGAACCATACTTAGGCAGCCTGTTGTGCACTTGTTCCGTGTTGGTTTGTGTTGTTAACCGAGGACTTCACGTTTCGTTTGGTTGTTTTGTATTTTATATCGTGTTGCCAGTACACTATTAAAAAGATGTACGCATATCACGCTGCGCCTTGGTCCAATCATTATGACGATCGTGACAATCCTGATTTTACTTATGCAGGAAAATAAAACAAAGGCATGGAATACAGTACCAGTCAAAGGTTTGGACACATCTCCTCATTCCAGGGTAATAGTGAAGATGTCAAAACTATGAAATAAGACTTTATTATGTAGTAACCAAAAAAGTGTTAAACAAATCAAAATATATGTTATATTTGAGATTCTTCAAATAGCCACCATTTGCTTTGATGACAGCTTTGCACACTCTTGGCATTCTCTCAACCAGCTTCACCTGGAATGTTTTTCCAGCAGTCTTGAAGGAGTTCCCACATATGCTGAGTACTTGTTGGCTGCTTTTCCTTCACTCTGCGGTCCGACTCATCCCAAACTATCTCAATTGGGTTGACGTCGGGGGATTGTGGAGGCCAGGTCATCTGATGCAGCACTCCATCACTCTCCTTCTTGGTAAAATAGCCATTACACAGCCTGGAGGTGGGTAGGGTCATTGTCCTGTTGAAAAACAAATGATAGTCCCATTTAGCCAAAACCAGATGGGATAGCATATCGCTGCAGAATGCTGTGGTAGCCATGCTGGTTAAGTGTCACCAGCAAAGCACCCCCACAACATAACACCTCCTCATTACATTACAGTGGGAAATACACATGCGGAGATCATCTGTTCACCCACACCGAGTCTCACAAAGACACGGCGGTTGGAACCAAAAATCTCAAATTTGGACTCCAGACCAGACCAAAGGACACATTTCCACCAGCCTAATGTCCATTGCTCGTCTTTCTTGGCCCAAGCAAGTCTCTTCTTCTTATTGGTGTCCTTTAGTAGTGGTTTCTTTGCAGCAATTCGACCATAAAGGCCTGATTCTCCTCTGAACAGTTGATGTTGAGATGTGTCTGTTACTTGAACTATGTGAAGCATTTATTTGGGCTGCATTTTCTGAGACTGGTAACTCTAATGAACTTATCCTCTGCAGCAGAGGTAACTCTGGGTCTTCCATTCCTGTGGCGGTCCTCACAAGAGCCAGTTTCATCATAGCGCTTTATGGTTTTTGCGACTGCACTTGAAGAAACTTTCAAAGTTCTTGAAATGTTCCGTATTGACTGACCTTCATGTCTTAAAGTAATGATGGACTGTTGTTTCTCTTTGCTTATTTGAGCTGTTCTTGCCATAATATGGACTTGGTGTTTTACCAAATAGGGCTATCTTCTGTATACCCCCCCCCCCCCCAACTTTTACTTTAACTTCACTACATTTCTTAAGAAAATAATGTACTTTTTACTCCATACATTTTCCCTTACACCTAAAAAGTACTGGGTACATTTCGATTGCTTAGCAGGACAGGAAACTGGTCCAATTCACGCACTTCTCAAGAGAACATCCCTGGTCATCCCTACTGCCTCTGATCTGAAGGACTCACTAAACACAAACGCTTCGCTTGTAAATGATGTCTGAGTGTTGGAGTGTGCCCCTGGCTATCTTTAAAAAATTTAAATAATATAATTATGCCGTCTGGTTTGCTTAATATAAGGAATGTGAAATGATTTGTACTTTTACTTTTACTTTTGATACTTAAGTATATTTTAGCAATTACATTTAATTTTGATACTTAAGTATATTTCAAACCAAATACTTTTAGTATTTTACTCAAATAGTATTTTACTGGGGGACTTTCACTTTTACTTTACGTAATTTTCTATTAAGGTATCTATACTTTTACTCAAGTATGACAATTGGGTACTTTTTCCACCACTGTTAAGAAGAAAATAAATTCCACAAATTAACCTTTAACAAGGCACACCTGATAATTGAAATGCATTCCAGTTGACTACCTCATGAAGCTGGTTGAGAGAATGCCAAGAGTGTGCAAAGATGTCATCAAGGCAAAGGGTGGCTATTTGAAGAATCTCAAATATAAAAAAATATTTGTATATGTTTAACACTTTTTTGGTTACTACATGATTCCATATGTGATATTTCATAGTTTTGATGTCTTCACTATTATTCACAATTATTTTCAGATCAGCGCGCAGAGCCGCTCATGTGCACATTTGTTGACATTCTTTGCTAGTTAGTGATTTATTAGCCCAATTATAGGTAAGTATTGGTCAGCAATGAGGGAATTACTGCATCCTACAGGAGCACAAAACGTGTATATTTCAAGCTGTCTTTGAAAAGCCAGTCAGGTAAAAAGCTTGTTTAAGGTTAATGGGCAGTGGGTAGCCTACATTGTCTAGTTCTCTGTATGGTAATAATATTTTGTAAAGTTGTTTTGTGCATCATACAACACAATACAATGCAATTTACATTCACCTACAGTTGAAGTCGGAAGTTTACATACACCTTAGCCAAATACATTTAAACTCTGTTTTTCACAATTCCTGACATTTAATCCTAGTAAAAATTCCCTGTCTTAGGTCAGTTAGGATCACCACTTTATTTTAAGAATGTGAAATGTCAGAATAATAGTAGAGAGAATGATTTATTTCAGCTTTTATTTCTTTCATCACATTCCCAGTGGGTCAGAAGTTTACATACACTCAATTAGTATTTGGTAGCATTGCCTTTAAATTGTTTAACTTGGGTCAAACATTTTGGGTAGCCTTCCACAAGCTTCCCACAATAAGTTGGGTGAATCTTGGCCCATTACTCCTGACAGAGCTGGTGTAACTGAGTCAGGTTTGTAGGCCTCCTTGCTCGCAAAACGCTTTTTCAGTTCTGCCCACAAATGTTCTATAGGTTTGAGGTCAGGGCTTTGTGATGGCCACTCCAATACCTTGACTTTGTTGTCCTTAAGCCATTTTGCCCCAACTTTGGAAGTATGCTTGGGGTCACTGTCCATTTGGAAGACCCATTTGTGACCAAGCTTTAACTTCCTGACTGATGTCTTGAGATGTTGCTTCAATATATCCACATAATTTTCCTTCCTCATGATGCCATCTATTTTGTGAAGTGCACCAGTCCCTCCTGCAGCAAAGCACCCCCATAGCATGATGCTGCCACCCCCGTGCTTCACGGTTGGGATGGTGTTCTTCGGCTTGCAAGCCGCCCCCCTTTACCTCCAAACATAACGATGGTCATTATGGCCAAACAGTTCTATTTTTGTTTCATCAGACCAGAGGACATTTCTCCAAAAGGTACGATCTTTGTCCCCATGTGCAGTTGCAAGCCGTAGTCTGGCTTTTTTATGGCGGTTTTGGAGCAGTGGCTTCTTCCTTGCTGAGCGGCCTTTCAGGTTATGTCGATATAGGACTAGTTTTACTGTGGATACTTTTGTACCTGTTTCTTCCAGCATCTTCACAAGGTCCTTTGCTGTTGTTCTGGGATTGATCTGCACTTTTCACACCAAAGTACGTTCATCTATAGGAGACAGAACGCATCTCCTTCCTGAGCGGTATGACGGCTGCGTGGTCCCATGGTGTTTATACTTGCATACTATTGTTTGTACAGATGAACGTGGTACCTTCAGGCTTTTGGAAATTGCTCCCAAGGATGAACCAGAGTTTTGGAGGTCTACAAAAAAAATTCTGAGGTCTTGACTGATTTATTTTGATTTTCCCATGATATCAAGCAAAGAGGCACTGAGTTTGAAGGTAGGCCTTGAAATACATCCACAGGTACACCTCCAATTGACTCAAATGATGTCAATTAGCCTACCAGAAGCTTCTAAAGCCATGACATCATTTTCTGGACAAAGTAGATGTCCTAACCGACTTGCCAAAACTATAGTTTGTTAACAAGAAATGTGTGGAGTGGCTGAAAAACGAGTTTTAATGACTCCAACCTAAGTGTATGTAAACTTCCGACTTCAACTGTATTTGGCCCATTGTGTTACAGACCAAGTCAAACAAGTTTTTACAAGTCTCATGATAGAATGTAGGCCTTCATTGAACACCACATAGGTGTAGGCTATATCATAGAAATCAAAAGCTATTTCCATGTGAAAATTTTATGGGATTCGCTCCATTGGTAGGCCACTCTGATAGGCATAAAACTGTAACTTCAAGCGGGTACAGCCTCAGTTTTCACTGTAAACACGCACTTAAACTTGCACAGAATTCTCACAACGTTCAAGTTTCTGCTTACAAGACCTGACATTTTCTCAGTGCCCCAAAAAATTAGAGAACATTGCCCATGACAGCATGCAGGTTGGCATGGAGGCAGCTCTGCGGAGTGATTTTAAACCTAACCCTAACCTTAACCACATTGCTAACACTAATGCCTAGCCTTAAATTTAAATCATGATTTTTACGATATAGCCAGTTTTGACTTTGCAGCTGGCCCATCTAGCAGAAATCGCTCAGTTCTGCCTCCAGGGCAAGATTCATGTCAATAAACGTCAACCTGCTCACAGCATGATTACTCCGGTTATTTCCAGTAGAGGATTGTCTGCACATTGGTGTGACACTTGTCTCTGCACGTGTTTATTTGCGTCCCCTGTCCAAAAGTCATGGATGATTCACCAAAATTACAAAAATCGGGTCTAACGCAGCAGAGTAGCGACAGCGAGTGGACTTTATTGAGGCAGAGCAGGTAGGCTATATTGTCATCAAAGTTGAGGGGAAAAATCCTGATTCATGTAACCGCATCTAGTCATGGTTTTATTTTACTTAGCCTATCATTATGAGCAATACATGTTCTTTGATTGCGTCACGTGGATAAAGGTTGTAAATATTTATTTGTGATAGCCTACTATTTTACTAATTCAGCAACTGCAATAATACATTAACAACAACGATGATAATGTTTTATTGTAATTGTAATATTCATGGTATAACAATATTGATATTTTTATGGCGTGGGTATTCCTATTAATTTCATACCATTACCATACTGCCTTTCACGTTGTCTTTTTGCAATTCACTGTCCAGCTGGCACATGCTACTGCTGACGTCAATTTCAGTAAAGGTGTCTTGACTTTCACAACCGAGACAATCGCATGTTTCTCTTGTTCTGCAAAGACGTGGCTTTTTAGCTCCCGTTAGCCTACTGCCTCTGGATTCCTTACCTTTTAGACAGTATAGTTTACAATGATATAAGCCTACTGTTGGTAGATGCTCTCCACTGACTCAGCATTCTCACGATATAGAATCTTGGTAATGGGGTTAAAAGAGTAGCATATGTTACTGATCTGTTGATAAGATTGGTGGTAGATAACATGGAAATGAAAGCCCAGGTGCAATTTCACAGTAGCTTACAGGCAGCTCAGTGGCAAGTAAAATTATTTATTTCATTTTACAGTACACCTACTGTAATATAAATACGGTGTCAAAGCAAGTGCTGTGTAATGACACACAGTACAATAACGTAACATTTACTGCATTATAATCCACCAAAGTAAATGCTACCTTAATCGGAATGAATTAATTAATGAATTAATGCATGAATTGATGAATGAAGAATGAAATTCATTGAGGGGAGGGGTTTGTATTTCACAGTATTTTACTATAATTGCAAAGGATTGGTGCAAGTAGATTGGCCGCTAGGTAAAGTGTTTGCACATTACATAAATTACTAGTTTGTGTTTTATATCACTTGCACTTCTAGAGGCCTTAACAAAGGCTTCAAAACGGGCAGTGACTACAGGGCAAAACAGACCAAAAGGACACAGAAAAATGCTCAACCATTTAAGGTTCAAGACTTGCTGCCACTCCAATCTGTCCCCTATACAAATTGATGGGGCACTATAACCACATAGGAGTTAAAGTGGTACAGTATTCTCATTCACAGGTGCAACAAATATAGCCTCTTACAAGACACGTCACAAAATATGTTAATGAGCCAGAAACAACAATACCATGCACCCACTAGTGGTCAAAAGGTTTTTGGTGCTCCAAAGATACGGTACAGTACTGTATTCTGTGGAGTGGAATTACAGTAATATTAGAAATACAGCGATTATTTCTCCGCCCACAACATTTTCCCACAATGCACATAATTTACAGTATGCTGCAGTAAAACATTTTAGAGTAAAATATTGTTGCAAATGCCCAGAATTACGGAATATTTTACAGTTCTCTTTTACAGTGTAGATACTTGCTTAATATTATCTCAATCTGGTGTGGACATAGTAGCATAGTATTGTGACATAGACACATAGTGGTGTGGCATATGTGTGAGACTTCTTGTCTTCCATCAACATGACTCTCTAAGGTAGTGACCTTTTGTAACTTAGGCTTCTGGTAACCAGACTCAGGTCTATTCTGCGAGGTTGGAATGCATCCCAAGACAGTGTGCTCTTCCCAAAACAAACATATAGCAAACTCAATATTAGTGAGCTGAACCTCTTTCATTTTAGCATCACATCACAAAACGTTATTCGTAAAGCATTTTTTGTTGTTGTATCAGGGCCTTATCCACAAAACGTCTGAGGAGCAGTGCTGATCTATGATAATTTTATTCATTATTATCTAAAATACTAAACTGATCCTAGATCAGCACTCCTACTCTGAGACACGTTATGGATCTCTGCCCCGTGATTATCTACTGATGTTTTTTTTTGCTGAACTCTGCAGGTTAGGAAGCCGGTCAAGATCTCCACAGTCACCTTGATTCTCATAGATAACCTGGTCCAACTTACTGCAGAATGGGATCCAGGCAGGGTGATATACCAGGTAATACATGATGAACATCCTCCTTCAAGGATCACATGTGAAACACACAATGATGTGTATAAACCCTGGATGACTGACAGGGGGTGCTGTATTGAAGCCAACGTGCAGCCATCTTGGTACTCCTCCGTTGTAAAAAATATTTTGGAAGCTATAGAAATGCTTTTATAAATGCCTACATTAGTTTTTGACACGTTTATTCTATTACAGACAACTTAATGCATACTTTAAAATTATATTGTGTGAGCTAAACATAAAACAATATGAAATAATATATACAAACATTTTCCTTAAAGTATTTATTTTAGAGAGTACTAATGTACTGACCCCACTACAACTAAATAATACTTAAATATATGTAATTTTGTCCTTGAAACATTAATTGAAATACTGCAGAATTTCATTCATTCCTATGGAGGACTGCTCCTACTGGGGAGTGCCAATATGGCTGACTGGTGGCTTCAAAGCCTCTCTAATGTTTCTATTGCTGTTGTCTCCAAATCCAGCACTGGAGTCTGGTGTATCTGGGGGATTCTTTGGGGGGTTCTCATCCCCTATTGGTATGTCCCGACGAGCCTTCAGCTATGACGAGGCCCTGGACGCACCCATGCACTCCCCTCCCACTGACATGATTGTCAACAACCCCTGGAAGGACCCTCTCATCCCACAGAGGAAGTTCAAGAGGATTGCTGAGGTGCACCACCTAAATATGTCCTTACAAGGCCAGGCCTGTTTGATCTGAATGGGATCTATTGTGCTCTTAGATGGAAAGTGCCCCGTTAAGGGAACCTACGTGGTTCTGGTACTGGTTCTAACCGACATTTTATCTTATAAATCGATCTGTGGACACGTAGATCGAAATGGCTTGCTTTGAGAATGAGCGGTAGCCCTGGTTCTCACAGACACAGGAGTATATATTTTCCGCCTGTGTGATGTAGGATGTGAAATCTGACACCACTTGAAGCTGGGATGTCCTTCCTATCCTTTAATTCACTCTTCCAACTGTCCAGCTCCTGGCTGAACCCTATGTCACAGCCACTGACAAAGCACATGCCTGCAATCCTTACATCGTAGCGCAGCAGGAGAGCACATTCAGAAATCGATTTATAGCCAACTTGATCAAAGTAATCTAAAATAAATCAAATCAAATTGTATTTGTCACATGCGCCGAATACAACAGGTGTAGACCTTACCGTGAAATGCTCACTTACAAGCCCTTAACCAACAATGCAGTTCAAGAAATAGAGTTAAGAAAATATTTACTAAATAAACTAAAGTTACAAAATTAAATTAAAAGTAACACAATAAAATAACAATAACGAGGCTATATACAGAGGGTACCGGTACCGAGTCAATGTGCGGGGCTACAGGTTAGTCAAGGTAATTTGTACATGTAGGTATGGGTAAAGTGATAATAAACAGCGAGTAGCGGATGCCGAGCAGTTGCCATACCAGGCGGTGATGCAACCGGTCAGGATGCTCTCGATGGTGCAGCTGTAGAAGTTTTTGAGGATCTGGGGACCCAGGCCAAATCTTTTCAGTCTCCTTAGGGGGAAAAGGTGTTGTCGTGCCCTCTTCACGACTGTCTTGGTGTGTTTGGACCATGATAGTTTGTTGGTGATGTGGACACCAAGGAACTTGAAACTCTCGACCACGCTCCATTACAGCCCCGTCGATGTTAATGGGGGGCTGTTCGGCCCTCCTTTTCCTGTAGTCCACGATCAGCTCATTTGTCTTGCTCACAATGAGGGAGAGGTTGTTGACCTGGTACCACACTGCCAGGTCTCTGACCTCCTCCCTATAGACTGTCTCATCGTTGTCGGTGATCAGGCCTACCACTGTTGTGTCGTCAGCAAACTTAATGATGGTGTTGGAGTTGTGCTTGGCCACGCAGTCATGGGTGAACAGGTAGTACAGGAGGGGACTAAGCACGCACACCTGAGGGGCCCTCGTGTTGAGGATCAGCGTGGCAGATGTGTTGTTGCCTACCCTTACCACCTGGGGGCAGCCCGTCAGGAAGTCCAGGATCCAGAGGGAGGTATTTAGTCCTAGGGTCCTTAGCTTAGTGATGAGCGTTGTGTGTTGAACGCTGAGCTATAGTCAATGAACAGCATTCTCACATACAGTGGGGAGAACAAGTATTTGATACACTGCCGATTTTGCAGGTTTTCCTACTTACAAAGCATGTAGAGGTCTGTAATTTTTATCATAGGTACACTTCAACTGTGAGAGACGGAATCTAAAACAAAAATCCAGAAAATCACATTGTATGATTTTTAAGTAATTAATTTGCATTTTATTGCATGACATAAGTATTTGATACATCAGAAAAGCAGAACTTAATATTTGGTACAGAAACCTTTGTTTGCAATTACAGAGGTCAGACGTTTCCTGTAGGTCTTGACCAGGTTTGCACACACTGCAGCAGGAATTTTGGCCCACTCCTCCATACAGACCTTCTCCAGATCCTTCAGGTTTCGGGGCTGTCGCTGGGCAATACGGACTTTCAGCTCCCTCCAAAGATGTTCTATTGGGTTCAGGTCTGGAGACTGGCTAGGCCACTCCAGGACCTTGAGATGCTTCTTACGGAGCCACTCCTTAGTTGCCCTGGCTGTGTGTTTTGGGTCATTGTCATGCTGGAAGACCCAGCCACGACCCATCTTCAATGCTCTTACTGAGGGAAGGAGGTTGTTGGCCAAGATCTCGCGATACATGGCCCCATCCATCCTCCCCTCAATACGGTGCAGTCGTCCTGTCCCCTTTGCAGAAAAGCATCCCCAAAGAATGATGTTTCCACCTCCATGCTTCACGGTTGGGATGGTGTTCTTGGGGTTGTACTCATCCTTCTTCTTCCTCCAAACACGGCGAGTGGAGTTTAGACCACAAAGCTCTATTTTTGTCTCATCAGACCACATGACCTTCTCCCATTCCTCCTCTGGATCATCCAGATGGTCATTGGCAAACTTCAGACGGGCCTGGACATGCGCTGGCTTGAGCAGGGGGACCTTGCGTGCGCTGCAGGATTTTAATCCATGACGGCGTAGTGTGTTACTAATGGTTTTCTTTGAGACTGTGGTCCCAGCTCTCTTCAGGTCATTGACCAGGTCCTGCCGTGTAGTTCTGGGCTGATCCCTCACCTTCCTCATGATCATTGATGCCCCATGAGGTGAGATCTTGCATGGAGCCCCAGACCGAGGGTGATTGACCGTCATCTTGAACTTCTTCCATTTTCTAATAATTGCGCCAACAGTTGTTGCCTTCTCACCAAGCTGCTTGCCTATTGTCCTGTAGCCCATCCCAGCCTTGTGCAGGTCTACAATTTTATCCCTGATGTCCTTACACAGCTCTCTGGTCTTGGCCATTGTGGAGAGGTTGGAGTCTGTTTGATTGAGTGTGTGGACAGGTGTCTTTTATACAGGTAACAAGTTCAAACAGGTGCAGTTAATACAGGTAATGAGTGGAGAACAGGAGGGCTTCTTAAAGAAAAACTAACAGGTCTGTGAGAGTCGGAATTCTTACTGGTTGGTAGGTGATCAAATACTTATGTCATGCAATAAAATGCAAATTAATTACTTAAAAATCATACAATGTGATTTTCTGGATTTTTGATTTTAGATTCCGTCTCTCACAGTTGAAGTGTACCTATGCAAAAAATTACAGACCTCTACATACTTTGTAAGTAGGAAAACCTGCAAAATCGGCAGTGTATCAAATACTTGTTTCCCCACTGTAGGTGTTCCTTTTTCATAGATTCATAGATTTTAAACAAAAAAACACTTTCTGTTTGTCATAGACAGACAATATTAATAGGAGATGAAACGCAAGTTCCTAACGAGTTCAGGAAGCCAAGTTAGAGCTCTGTCTGACTTTCACAGTGGTGGGGGCAGACATTTTGATCAAGAGAGATCTTTAGAAAATATGCACATTTTCTCTAATACTAAAGACACAAATATGTATTTTACAGTTATAAGCAAGGTTAAATCGTATAGTTACTTGTTTTGTTGATTATGCTATATTTAGAAAGCATATAAGTCATTTCAAGCCTTATTCATACCGTTTTTAATAGGAAATATGTCATAAAATATGTCATATTTGTATCATGTTTGTACTGTGTACTTGAGTTTGTGTCCTCAAAAGTGACTACATCTCAGCAATATATAACTATTTTTACCTGAAAGGTAAGATTTGATCCTTTCTTGGAGTATGCAGCATGACTAGTTATTTTTGATGGCCCTCTCATGATAAATAATTACTTTTGGGGATTACGTAGATTACATTTAGTTACTTTTAACTGGTTTTAAAAAAGCATAATCAAACAAAGCATAATCAAATGTTTCAAGCATTTGTGAAAACATGCTTATGCTAAGATGCTGATTTATTTATTATTTTGCTTTGGCTGAATTTTCTACTCTGTTACTACATACAGTATTGAAGTTTATAAATTCAACTGTAACATTCAATGTCCAACCTGGCCGAGATTATCACTATTGTCTGTAGAGTTTAATGAACCGTTGCTGGGAGAGTGACCTCTGCATTAAGCACATACTATGGTGTTAATATGAAACCCATTAGCCTGTTGTTGTGTCCAGGAGGAAGAGAGTGAGACTGGGAAGACACTGACCTTCTCGTCCGGTCAGTTTGATGCGGCAGCAGCAGCACCGGTCAAGCCCCCTGTCCCTGTGGTAAAGGCCAAAGCCTCCTCTCTCATGAACACACTCATGATCAGTAAGTAGGAAAACAAACACAATCACATTGTCATTCTTCTCATACAATATGGAACTATTGGAATAGATGTTATAGTTACTGTACTATAGAGGAATTACATATATTCCACAATGGGATGGGATTACATGATATCATTGTATTCGATTATGCTAGACTAGTACACCATAATGTCTGTCCTACTCCTCACTGTGAGCCCATCCTTGGTCCTTCAGAGCAAACCCAGGAGAGCCTCCAGAGGTTTGAGCTCCAGGCAGGGCTGACAGAAGCTGGCTACACCCCCCACAAGGGTCTCTCTGCTGAGGACACCCACTTCCATCGCCTGACTGTGGGGCCGATGCCTGTGAGTATGACAGGGACTGGATGGTTGCCTGTAGGCACTGATCTGCGATGAGCTTATCAGGGGGACGGACTAGAAACATGCATAGCTCACTGGGTCGTTCCACGAACAGAGTGCTTTTTGCAACCCTTTGATATTTTAAAAAGAAATTGTGCCCTTTAATATAGACCACATGGAGACTTCAATAAATCTTTTTTTAAATAAAAACTTCCTAAAGTGCCAAAATTCTGCATTTTGACATGCCCCTCCATGTACCTTCTGGACCTTCTAGGTAGATTGTCACCCACTTAACCCCAACATTTCACCATCATTGTAAAGCCCTAGTTATTTTGTTGCTTTGACAAAGTCCTTTCTGAAGATTATTATTTATATAATGTGATTAGTGATTCATTTACATCTAATCCTCATGTTATGGTCAACCCTGTTACATGAACTGAACTCTCGATTTCATATGATGAAACTATTCCTTTTAAAATATTTTTATCTAAAAAACATTGAACATCTAATAGTCAAATCTTAGTGTAAAAGCAGGTGAGCTGGTTGTACTGTGGTGGAAAACTGAGCAGATCGAGCATAACACGTCAACCCTGTTACCCATAGAAAGACAGGCTAGCTTGTTTTAACAATACAAAATAATTTGTGAAGCTTGCATTCAATTGCCACTCTCTGTTGTACACAATAAGCTTCTATTCCCCATGTCACAAGGGGATTTATGGCTGATTTAAGATAAAATCGTCAACCCTGTTACATTGTCTGGCACTTAATAATAATATTAATAATAATAATAATAATGTATTACATTTCTAAAGCCCTTTTCATTATACAAGTGCATATAATAAAATATAAAATAAAATACAACTATATACAGTACCAGTCAAAGGTTTGGAAACACCTACTCATTCCAGGGTTTTCCTTTATTTTTACTATTTTCTACATTGTATAATAATAGTGAAGACATCAAAACTATGAAATAACACATATGGAATCATGTAGTAATCAAAAAAGTGTTAAACAAATCAAAATATATTATATACAGTGGGGAGAACAAGTATTTGATACACTGCCGATTTTGCAGGTTTTCCTACTTACAAAGCATGTAGAGGTCTGTAATTTTTAGCATAGGTACACTTCAACTGTGAGAGACGGAATCTAAAACAAAAATCCAGAAAATCACATTGTATGATTTTTAAGTAATTAATTTGCATTTTATTGCATGACATAAGTATTTGATACATCAGAAAAGCTGAACTTAATATTTGGTACAGAAACCTTTGTTTGCAATTACAGAGATCATACGTTTCCTGTAGTTCTTGACCAGGTTTGCACAAACTGCAGCAGGGATTTTGGCCCACTCCTCCATACAGACCTTGTTGCTGGGCAATACAGACTTTCAGCTCCCTCCAAAGATTTTCTATTGGGTTCAGGTCTGGAGACTGGCTAGGCCACTCCAGGACCTTGAGATGCTTCTTACGGAGCCACTTCTTAGTTGCCCTGGCTGTGTGTTTCGAGTCGTTGTCATGCTGGAAGACCCAGCCACGACCCATCTTCAATGCTCTTACTGAGGGAAGGAGGTTGTTGGCCAAGATCTCGCGATACATGGCCCCATCCATCCTCCCCTCAATATGGTGCAGTCGTCCTGTCCCCTTTGCAGAAAAGCATCCCCAAAGAATGATGTTTCCATCTCCATGCTTCATGGTTGGGATGGTGTTCTTGGGGTTGTACTCATCCTTCTTCTTCCTCCAAACACGGCGAGTGGAGTTTAGACCACAAAGCTCTATTTTTGTCTCATCAGACCACATGACCTTCTCCCATTCCTCCTCTGGATCATCCAGATGGTCATTGGCAAACTTCAGACGGGCCTGGACATGCGCTGGCTTGAGCAGGGGGACCTTGCGTGCGCTGCAGGATTTTAATCCATGACGGCGTAGTGTGTTTCTAATGGTTTTCTTTGAGACTGTGGTCCCAGCTCTCTTCAGGTCATTGACCAGGTCCTGCCGTGTAGTTCTGGGCTGATCCCTCACCTTCCTCATGATCATTGATGCCCCACGAGATGAGATCTTGCATGGAGCCCCAGACCGAGGGTGATTGACCGTCATCTTGAACTTCTTCCATTTTCTAATAATTGCGCCAACAGTTGTTGCCTTCTCACCAAGCTGCTTGCCTATTGTCCTGTAGCCCATCCCAGCCTTGTGCAGGTCTACAATTTAATCCCTGATGTCCTTACACAGCTCTCTGGTCGTGGCCATTGTGGAGAGGTTGGAGTCTGTTTGATTGAGTGTGTGGACAGGTGTCTTTTATACAGGTAATGAGTTCAAACAGGTGCAGTTAATACAGGTAATGAGTGGAGAACAGGAGGGCTTCTTAAAGAAAAACGAACAGGTCTGTGAGAGACGGAATTCTTACTGGTTGGTAGGTGATCAAATACTTATGTCATGCAATAAAATGCAAATTAATTACTTACAAATCATACAATGTGATTTTCTGGATTTTTGCCTTGATGACAGCTTTACACACTTTTGGCATTCTCTCAACCAGCTTCATGAGGTAGTCACCTGGAATGCATTTGAATTAACAGGTGTGCCTTGTTAAAAGTTAATTTGTGGAATTTCTTTCCTTCTTAATGTGTTTGAGCCAATCAGTTGTGTTGTGACAAGGTAGGGGTGGTATACAGAAGATAGCCCTATTTGGCAAGAACAGCTCAAATAAGCAAAGAGAAAAGACAGTCCATCATTACTTTAAGACATGAAGGTCAGTCAATCTGGAAAAAGTACTTTGAAAGTTTCTTCAAGTGCAGTCACAAAAACTATCAAGCGCTATGATGAAACTGGCTCTCATGAGGACCGCCACAGGAAAGGAAGACCCAGAGGTAACTCTGCTGCAGAGGATAAGTTCATGGACATTAGACCGGTGGAAATCTGTCCTTTGGTCTGATGAGTCCAAATTTGAGATTTTTGGTTCCAACCAACGGATGATCTCTGCATGTGTGGTTCCCACCTTGAAGCATGGAGGAGGAGGTGTGATGGTGTGGGGGTGCTTTGCTGGTGACACTGTCTGTGATTTATTTAGAATTCAAGGCACACTTAACCAGCATTGCTACCACAGCATTCTGCAGAGATACGCCATCCCATCTGGTTTGGGCTTAGTGGGACTATCATTTGTTTTTCAACAGGACAATGACCCCAAACTCACCTCCAGGCTGTGTAAGGGCTATTTGACCAATGAGAGTGATGGAGTGCTGCATCAGATGACCTGGCCTCCACAATCACCTGACCTCAACCCAATTGAGATGGTTTGGGATGAGTTGGACCGCAGAGTGAAGGAAAAGCAGCCAACAAGTGTTCAGCATATGTGGGAACTCCTTCAAGACTGTTGGAAAAGCATTCCTCATGAAGCTGGTTGAGAGAATGCCAAGTGTGCAAAGATGTCATCAAGGCAAAGGGTGGCTACTTTGAAGAATCTCAAATATAAAATATATTTTGATTTGTTTAACACTTTTTTGGTTACTACATGATTCCATATGTGTTATTTCATAGTTTTGATGTCATCACTTTTATTCTGCAATGTAGAAAATAGTAAAAATAAAGAAAAACCCTGGATTGAGTAGGTGTGTCCAAACCTTTGAGTGGTACTGTATATATAACCATATCATAAAAGCAACATTCAGGGCCTCCCGAGTTGCGCAGCGGTCTAAGGCACTGCATCGGAGTGCTAGAGGCGTCACTACAGATCCGGGTTCGATCCCGGGCTGTGTCGCATCCGGCCCCGACCAGGAGACCCATGAGGCGGCGCACAATTGGCCCAGCGTCGTCCGGGTTAGGGGAGCGTTTGGCCGGCTGGGATGTCCTTGTCCCATCGCGCTCTAGCGACTCCTTGTGGCGGCCGGGTGCATGCACGCTGACTTCGGTCGCCAGCGGTACAGTGTTTCCTCCGACACATTGGTGCGTCTGGCTTCCGGGTTAAGCGGGCAGTGTGTCAAGAAGCAGTGCGGCTTGGAGGGGGTCATGTTTCGGAGGATGCATGGCTCTCGACCTTCGCCTCTCCCGAGTCCGTGCAGGAGTTGCAGCGATGGGACAAGACTGTAACTGCCAATTGGGGAGAAAAGGGGGTAAAAAGTAAAAAAATATATATAAAAACAACAACAATCAAAGTCTAGGAGGAAGGGTAGGCCAGCCAATAACGATGAGACTTAAGCCCCAACAGTCTGAACTGCCCTGAGATTGTCAGGAATGGCGTTCCAACGGCGTGGTGCATGGGAGGAAAAGGAACAGTCCCCCATTGTTCTGAGCCGGATTCTGGGTGCATGAAGTAGTTTGGCGTGCGTGGCGGTTCATAGGGGGAAAGTATAGATCTGACAGGTAGGCAGGTCCGATGCCATTTAGGGCTTTGTAGACCAGGAGGCGAATGTTTAAGTCAATTCTTTGAGGGACAGGAAGCCAATGGAGGTCAGCAAGGTTGGGGGTGATGTGGGCAGACTTTTTGTTGTGTGTGTCAGAATCCTTGCAGCACTGTTTTGAATGAGCTGTAATTTATTAATTGAGTTTGCAGGCAGGCCCCCAAGTGCTGCATTCCCATAATCAATTCTGGAGAAAAAGAATGCATGGATAAGCTTTTCTGCATCAGAAGTGGTGAGAGAGTGTCTTAGGCGGGAGAATGACGTTTTACAGACGTGACTAATGTGGGCATTACGAGAGAAAAGGGTCGAATTTCACACCCAGGTTGGTGATGACTGAGGAGAGGGGAATGATGTGTCCGTCTATGGCAGGTCAGATGGTGCTGCAGGAGTTGGTAATCTGCTGGAGGGTGAATATCAGCATAGCCTCTGTCTTGCTGCTGTTGAGTTGGAGGAAGTTGTTCTGCATCCAAGATTTTACCTTCTTCCAGACAGTTGGACAAGGTTGACAGGGAAGATGTGTCAGCCTTGGTTATAATGTACTGTACACCTGTGTGTAGTCTACGTAGCAGTGGAATTGGACACTGTGCTGTCTGAAGATCTTAGGCACTTACTATAGTCCATTTTTTTATTTTACCTCTTGAGACGGGAAAACATGTTTTTTATGAAGTTGATCATGTGGTCATTATGTTAAAATTAGGTGAAATAAAAAGTTACACTTCTCAAAAGTCACCGAATTGGTGGAATGACCAAGCTACTGCTTTTTTTTATCCCACCCAGATGTGCTTGTGTCTTATTTTCTTTCTTCATGAGAGTTGAGTATCATAGAGATGCAACCCTCATGCTTTTGCGTGCATCAGCATGCCTTGATATTCATTTGAGATAGGATACAGATATGGGTCTTGTCCAGTAGATTGGAATGTGAATCAGACCAGTGGGTGGTGGGCTAGACAGTCATCCTGAATTGACCTCACATGAGAGTCCAGTTGGTAGATTAGCTCTAAATAGGCCACTGGGCAATAGCCTGATTTTTTTATTTGTAAACAGATATTGTTCATGCAGGTGCAACGTGTCGCCAGTGTATGTGTGCGCGTGTGCTTGCGTGTGTGCATGTTTTTGTGTGTGTATGTGTGTGCGGCTGCCTGTGCAGTTGTTGTCTCTGTGGTGTATGATTAGCCCATTTCCTAAGGCAACTGTCCCACCCCTTACGGGGCCAATGAGACTGTCCAAAGGTGTTGTTTACATTTAGGATGGAATACAGCCAACTGATTGCATGCTATTCTTGAATATGCATATGTTACAAATATGCTAAGCTTCCTCTAATGAGCCTATTGCATGCACCACCTATGCATATGAACATACTGAACTTGTACACATACGTAAATAGAATCGTGTTTAAGAACATGAATTACCACTTTCATGTAAATATCGCAAGTTGACGTTTATTGTCATGGGTCTTGTCCTAGAGGCAGAACTGAGCGATATCCCCTTGGATAGGCCAGCTGCAGTCAAAATTGACTTTATTGTCAAAATTCATGAAAACGAAAATGTGCTTTTTGTCTTAATTTAAGGTTAGGGTTAGGCATTAGGGTTAGCAGTGTGGCTAAGGTTAGGCTTAAAGTTATGGGGTAGGTTTAAAATCAGATTGTTATGACTTTGTGGCTGTGCCAGCTAGTGACCACTCTGCAGAGCTGCCTCCAGAACATGATTCATGATGAGAAATGATAACCTGCGTAAATATCAGACTGGGAAGAATTTCCAAGCATGGCCAAGGACATTAAACCTTATTGACATGTAAATTCACATTTCAAGTTTTATTAGTCGTATGTACAGGATACACATGACATACACTGTCCAACAACATTTTAACTTGTGGTTCCTTCCCGACAATGCAACAACAATAAGAAATAATAATATATAATAATATAAACATAAAGTAAATGTCTCAGTAGGAAGGCACAATTTATAGTACAATATTTTGGGGATTGGGGGGGCAAGTGTTTAAAATTGTGCAGTATTTAGTAATAATAAATAAGAGTTTGGTAGCAGCAGTTGTGATGTGTGTGTGTGTGGTTGTGTGCGTGAGTGAGTTAATGTGTGTTAAGGTGCGGAGAGTCAGTGCAGGTGGTCAGTCCAGTTCAAGTGTTCAGCAGTCTGATGGCTTGTAGATAGAAACTGTCTCTGAGCCTGTTGGTATCAGACCTCATACTCCAATACCGTCTGCACGACGATAAGGGAGTGAACAGCTCGTGGCTGGGCTGTGTGGGGTCCTTGATGATGCTGTGGGACTTCCTCAGGCACCGTTTCGAGTGGATGTTCTGGATGGGTGGGAGCACGGTCCCAGTGATGTACTGGATGGGTGGGAGCATGGTCCCAGTGATGTACTGGGCTGTCTTCACCACCGGCTGGAGGGCCTTGCGGTTGTGGACGGAGCAATTCCCATACCAGGTCGTGATACAACCGGTCAGGACAATCTCGATGGTGCAAAGGTAGTATTTGGAGAGTACCCAGGGTGGCTTGACAAATTTCTTCAGCCATCTTAGGAAGTAGAGGCGCTGTTGCGCCCTCTTGACAAGAGTGGTGGTTTTGTTGGTCCATATCAAGTCCTTAAAATTGCTGACTCTATCTACTGCAGCCCTGTTGATATGGATTGGGGCATGTTCCCTCCTCTGCTTCCAACCAACCAATCTGAATATACAAATATACAAATATATATTTCTGAAGTGGAAAGTGGAGGCATAACCAACCCTGTTACACATATTAATTAATGTATCCACTCATGTTCAACAGGACACAGAGATGTTTGTACTATACTCATAATCACATTATTTTATAGGTGAATGATATCCACATATGGTGGACTCATTTTCATCACCACATATAGTAGCTCAATAGCTTTATAGAAATGTTACCCTTTGTGTAAAACAAACACCACTACTAAAGTTTCTGAAAATAATACTGGATATAGAAATTGTCACCCATACAAAGCAGGGCTATTTTCTTTGTTGATAGATTTGTTTTTAGATAATCTGATTTACTGCCAGGTTCTCGATTCGATTTTCAGGGTTCTATGGGGGTAATTACGTAATGCTGTCTGTTCCCTGCTGTATTAAAGTACTGTCTGTTCTAAATTTGAGTGTTATTTGTGCTGTGCATGTTGCCAGGCAACACACTTAAATGGGACGAGCCCACTTTTTCCTAAAACAGCCAATCAGAAAGCCTGTAACAAAGGGGGAATGAGGCCATTTTTCGGTTCGTAGCTACCAATATACATTGTACTTCCGTGCTGTATTTGTTTATTACACTTGAAAAACAACGAATAATGGATAAAATGAGAAAGTGGATTGGCCTGGAGAGTCAAAGAAATCTTCCCATGAAAAGGTATTTGATCAGATCTATGTATTTTTCGTTGGCCATGTCCTGCTGTTTGTCGAGGCCTAACAGTTGGCTAGTTAGCTAACCGACCTTACGTAATGTCAACGTAGCTAGCTAGCACAAAGTGCACCTCTGTTTACGTTTCTTTTGCCGGTATCTTTATCAAGCCAGCAAAGTAACGTTATTTATTTTTGTAGTCATTGTATGTTAAATAACGCTAAAATCGTTCATATATCGTTAACGTTAGTTTCAGCTTTTTTAGTTAGCCGACGTTAATCGCTGCTCAGGCTAGTAGAGCCAGTTTCTGCCTGTCTGGCCCATGCCATTTCCGCTTTTTCACTGGGCTAGTTTTTTATTTCACCTTTATTTAACCAGGTAAGCCAGTTGAGAACAAGTTCTCATTTACAACTGCGACCTGGCCAAGATAAAGCAAAGTAGTGCTATAAAAACAACATCACAGAGTTAGCTAACGTTAGCTACTAGTTTGCTATGTTTGTGTGGTTGTCGTCAAAGAAACATTACACTAACGTTACCATTGGTAACTTTAGGGAGTTGACTAGCTAGCTAAGTTGTCGTTTAGTTAATTAGCCAACTCAAAAAGATTTGTCAAGCCGAACAAATAATTAGACTTGGCCTGTAACGTTACACGTTTGCTAGCTAGGCTATGTTTCGGGAAATGGCCAATTGCCCGGCGCACTGCTTAGACCGGGTTTCCAAAACTTGGCCCTGGGTGAACGTTTTTGTTATTTCCCTAGCACTACCCAGCTGATTCAAATAACCAACTCATCATCAAGCTTTGTTTGGAAGGTCTATCAGGCAGCTATCGGTACTCCACAGGGGAGCGTGACTAGTCCTCTGTTGTTCTCAATCATTACATTTACATTACATTTTAGTCATTTAGCAGACGCTCTTATCCAGAGCGACTTAAAGTTAGTGCATACATTATTTTTTTCATACTGGCCCCCGTGGGAAACGAACCCACAACCCTGGCGTTGCAGACGCCATGCTCTACCAACTGAGCTACATCCCTGCCGGCCATTCTCTCCCCTACCCTGGGCCAATTGTGCACCGCCCCATGGGTCTCCCGGTCGCGGCCGGCTACGACAGAGCCTGGATTCGAACCAGGATCTCTAGTGGCCTTAGACCACTGCGCCACTCGGGAGACTTCCATGATCAATGATGTTTACTCTCAGATACAGCCGGAAATTGGGAGGTCGTTATTTGAAGATGATGGGGCCTTATGGAAGAGGGGAAGAAATGTGCCATACATAGTCAGGAAGGTACATGAAGCAATTGATGAGGTAGAGCCTTGGGGATTCAGGTTCTCTGTAGTGAACTCAGACAGTGTTCTTTACCAGGAGGAAGGTGGGGGATGAGGTATACTTGAGGTTATATGGGAGAAACTTGGAGATCGTGGGGGCCTTCAGGTTCTTTGGGGGATACTTTGACCTGGGCAGAACACATTGAGAGAGTGGTGGGAAAGTGTAAGAAGGTGCTAAATGTGATGCGCTGTCTGACGGTGAAGGAGTGGGGGGCTGGGCATTCCTCATTGAGGACCATGTATGTTGCATTGATCCGATCTGTAATAGACTATGGCAGTATAGCATATGGTTCGGCAGCCCGGACCTCATTGGAAAGGCTTTCATATAGGGGCAAGGACTCAGAATATGTAGTGGGGCGTTTTGGACGTCCCCAGTGGCTGCATTACAGGTGGAGATGGGGGATATGCCATTGTAGATTAGGAGACAGCAGCTGGCAATGAATTATTGGGTCAACCTACAGGGACATGGGGTGTCTCATCCTGCGAAAGGAATTTTACAGGCATTCTGGGAACATGAGCGAAGACAGAACACAAGCTTTAGGTGGGTGGGTAATACGCAGGCGAAGGAGATGGGACTGTATGGAAGGGAGTTTAGACCAACGGTAGCTATTCCTGTATATCCACCATGGCTACTCCTGCCTCCAGTAGTTGATCTAGAAGTGTTGGAGAGACTATAGAAAGATAGGGAGAGTGTTGATCCATCTGATTTGTTTAAGAGACATCTGGATACTGTGTATCTGGATTTTGTGGCCATTTACACAGATGGTTCAAAAGATCCAAGGACAGGACGTACTGGGTCAGCATTTGTAGCACATGAATGTGGGGTGGAAGTCAGGAAACGTATTGCAGATCATCTGGCTGTATATACGGTGGAGCTGATGGCCATACTGTTGGCCTTGCAGTGGGTGGAGGAAGTTAAGACAGAGTAGTTATTTGCTCTGATTCATGTGCAGTGTTAATGAGTCTCCAGTCCTTTAGCTCACATAGCAGGCAATACCTGCTTTATGAGGTGCTACAAACCTATGGCAGGATTAGACAGATGGGTATACAGATAATATTTACTTGGGTCCCAGCCCATGTGGGGGTGGAGGGGAATGAGGCAGTTGATGTACTGGCTAAACAAGCACTTATTAGTGGGGATGTTGATGTTGTAGTTTCAATGAGCAAGGCAGAGGGGAAAAGCCTGATATGGACAGTGATGGTGCAGAGATGGCTGGAGCAGTGGAATAGAGATACTAAGGGAAGGCATTTATTTCAAGTACAGAGGAAAGTTCGGGAGGGGAGGATGGCAGGAAGGGACAGAAGAGAGGAGGCTATTTTTACAAGATTAAGGGTGGGACACAGCCAGTTGAATAAGACCTTAAATGTGATAGGAAAGCATCCAACAGGAAAGTGTGATTATTGCCAGGAAACAGAGACCGTGGAGCATGTATTGCTACAGTGTGGGCAGTATCACGGGCCAGTATGAAAAATAAAATAATGTATGCACTCACTAACTGTAAGTCGCTCTGGATAAGTGTCTGCTAAATGACAAATGTAAATGTATCAGAGGGGAAGAGAGAGGATGAGATCTAGTATGAGGGAGAAGGGGATACAGGAATTTAGTTTAAAGAGTATATTGAGTAGAACGTCATTAGATATAGTCTCAAATATTTTGTTATCTTTTTTAAGAGCAACGGGGCTGGCAGGTAGGATTTAGTTTCTCACTGTCTCTGGCCCACACTCCAGTACAATAGGTGGCGGTATGGCACAATAACGTTGGATGCCAACCGCCGATAAACCCCACTGAAGAAGAAGAAGCTTTGATTATTTGAATCAGCTGTGTAGTAGTGCTAGGGCAAAAACCAAAACGTGCCCCTAGGACCGAGTTTGAGAAACCCTGGCTTAGACTGTTAGTGAAACACAGGTTGGCAAATTGACACCGCTTTACAAAAAAATAAGGTGTGCTCTATCAATGTCATTTGGTCAGGGATTTATGTAGGTAGCCTCTTCTTCTTTGGTATAATGGCATTTGCAACAATTGTACGTGCATTCCACCACCTACTGTACAGGTGGATAACAAAGATCCGAAAAGGAAAAAATGCGGGGCAAAAAAATGAATAACAAATTCCATACAAACTATCAATAACAAAATGTCATTTAAACTAAATCAGCCTGCTTTTCTGTTATAATCAGGTCCCTACACAGGTTCAGAAGTATCATGTGATGGCGGGACATTTCCTGGGACAGTAGTCCTTGCAGTGCTTCTGCCATTAAGTCTTGGAGGCCCAGATATAATGATGTCCAACTTCTTGGACACTTGTGCAGTACAATTAATAACTGTGGCTATAAACGCTACAAAATCCACCTTCTTCACAATAAATATCCAGATCACTTGATTGACGTATAGCATTTGCAACTAGTTGTGGTGCATTCACCGCCATATCTTTTTTAGAACTGTGGCCTCTTGCCCCTTCAACTCTCTTCACTGCCTCCACATAGGAGATTTGCTGTACAGCCCTAATCCTTGACACCTCAACCTCTTTCACCCTAACAGGGCACTCAGGGAATTCGGAAATATGATCCCCACCACAATTGCAACATTTTACATTCACAGACTCTTAAATAACATATTCCTTCTGTCTGCAAACACTTGACAAACGGCAAAACTTTTTACACTTCTTGCATTGCATCGGGATTTGCACAAACGCTCTTACGGCGTATCTTATATATCCCAACTTTACATAGGGTGGTAAATACTCATCAAACATCAATAATACAGATACACTTTGCTCCTTTTTCCCATTCTCCATACAGGTCAAGCAACGTGCATTAACTTCTCCTGGAATTTTTAACCTAAGATATAGATTAGCAATGTCCAGGTAGCCTCTACTGGGGAGAGGGGTAACCCAATGTCAAACCTGCCCCTCCCTCTTTGTGGGTATTTGACTGGTACATTGGTTGTTAGCCCAAGATGTACTCTTAAGGAGCCTAACATAGAGTACCATAGTATGAGTTATAAAACCTAGCGGTTAAACAAGGAAATGGTTCCAATCGTTTTTCCACCATTCATTTTAGAAACACTTAGAATAAGGGCTGTGTTTCGTTTAGGCTTACCCTGGCATGACGTTTTGATAACTGTGTAAATCTCTCTATGACAAGGTGACTTTTATCAATATATTGGCCCCCCCAAAAATGAAATGCTAATGTGGCTATGATAAAGAAATACAAATGCCATGATCATCTGGGCGAGACTGCCGAATCGAGGCAAAGGTAAGAATCTCTGGATTAACTATCTAATGTTGGCTAAATGCAGTAATGAATACTTTAGCTACATTTCTTTCAATTTATATTTCTGTGAACTGTATTGTGCAAGTTTTAAATTGACACAATACCTGTGCGCAAAGATGTCAGCTAGAGATGACCTGCAGGAGCTTGCAGTGATTTGTAGAATTGCATGATGTCTACTTTGATGCTAATTAGCATTTTCAAATTTGAGAGTAAATAGAGCCGAACATAGTGCCTTCGGAAAGTATTCAGACCCCTTGACTTTTTCCACATTTTGTTACATTACAGCCTTAATCTAAAATTGATTAAATAAAAACATTTCCTCAGCAAACTACACACAATACCCAATAATGACAAAGCGAAAACAGGTTTTTTGACATTTTTAGAAATGTATTAAAACAATGAGACTCGAAATTGTGCTCAGGTGCATCCTGTATCCATTGATCATCCTTGAGATGTTTCTACAACTTGATTGGAGTCCACCTGTGGTAAATTCAATTGATTGGACATGATTTGGAAAGGCAAACACCTGTCTATGTAAGGTCCCACAGTTGACAGTGCATGTCAGAGCAGAAACCAAGCCATGAGGTCGAAGGAATTGTCCGTTGAGCTCAGAGACAGGATTGTGTCGAGGCACAGATCTGGGAAACCAAAAAATGTCCAGCATTGAAGGTCCCCTAAAACACAGTGGCCTCCTTCATTCTTAAATGGAAGAAGTTTGGAACCACCAAGACTCTTCCTAGAGCTGGCCGCCTGGCCAAACTGAGCAATCGGGGGAGAAGGGCCTTGGTCAGGGAGGTTACCAAGAACCCGATGGTCACTCTGACAGAGCTCTAGAGTTCCTCTGTGAAGATGGGAGAACCTTCCAGAAGGGCAACCATCGGTGCAGCACTCCACCATTCAGGCCTTTATGGTAGAGTGGCCAGACGGAAGCCACTCCTTAGTAAAAAGGCACATGACAGCCCACTTGGAGTTTGCCAAAAGGCACCTAAAGACTCTCAGACCATGAGAAACAAGATTCTCTGGTCTGATGAAACCAAGATTAAACCCTTTGGCCTGAATACCAAGCGTGGAGGAAACCTGGCACCATCCCTACGGTGAAGCATGGTGGCAGCAGCATCATGCTGTAGGGATGTTTTTCAGCGGCAGGGACTGGGAGACTAGTCAGGATCGAGGCAAAGTACAGAGAGATCCTTGATGAAAACCTGCTCCAAAACGCTCAGGACCCCAGACTGGGGCGAAGGTTCACCTTCCAACAGGACAACGACCCTAGGCACACAGCCAAGACAACGCAGGAGTGGCTTCGGGACAAGTCTCAATGTCCTTGAGTGGCCCAGCCAGAGCCTGGACTTGAACCCGATTTAACATCTCTGAAGAGACCTGAAAATAGCTGTGCAGCAATGCTCCCCATACAACCTAACAAAACTTGAGAGGATCTGCAAAGAAGAATGGGAGAAACTCCCCAAATACAGGTGTGCCAAGCTTGTAGCGTCAAACCCGGGAAGACTCGAGGCTGTAATCACTGCCAAAGGTGTTTCAACAAAGTACTGAGTAAAGGGTCTGAATACTTATGTAAATGTGATATTTCATTTTGTATTTATTTTATAAATGTAAACAAAAAAAGTGCTCTGTCATTATGGGGTATTGTGTGTAGATTGATGAGGGTGAAAAAACAATTTAATCAATTTAGAATAAGGCTGTAACCTAACAAAATGTGGAAAAAGTAAAGTGGTCTGAATCCTTTCCGAAGGTGCTGTATTGATAAAAGTAACTTTGTCTGAGAGAGATTTACATTATTAAAACGTCACACAAGGGTAAGCTTACATGAAACACAGACTTTATTTTAAGTGTTTCAAAAATAAGAAACATTTATGTTGGAAAAACGTTTGGAACCATTTACCTGTTTGACCGCTAGGTTTTATGGGTATTATGAAACCTCCACTGTGGGGCTCTAGTACCGTTACTCCTTAAGGTCCAATGACCTTATGTTATTTTCAGAGGTGAACTGTCTGACAGCCAAATATTCCAGCGAAACGTGAATCGATTCTCAATTGCGATACGGTTCTACAAACATAAAGCCCTTTACTTTAATTTCACATCAAAATAATTTCACAAATGCAAAATGCACACGTACACTGTTTTAACCGGCTTTATCACAGTTGCAGCCAAAGTATTTTTCAGTGACAACACGTTTCTGGCGGTCTTCTTTCGTTACACACAGGCAATGTTCCCCAAAATGTTTTTGGTCACTGAGCAAATTTCAGGTCTGCTGAGCGCAATCTTGAACGTTGTGAAAATTCTGTGCAACTTCCGGCGCACGTTTTAATGTGAACACTAAGTTAGTTTTAACAGTGGTCAAGTAGGCTACTGTGGCTTTTTGTTCATAATGTAGGCCTACCATCAAAAATAATGGAGAAAATGCATCCCATAACATTTTAACATGGAAATAGCTGTTCTATCATTCAGCCTACAGTAGCAGCCAATGTGTGGTGTTCAATCTAGGCCTACATTCCATGAGACTTTTGAAACAGGGCTTGACATTAACCTGTTTATCCAATTGTCCTTCAGATAAGGAGGTGACTCAAAATGTTGATGGTGTTTGATGCAAGAAACCACTTTACAAAATAAAATGAATCATTATCCCCATACCATTATTACAGAGAATCAGGCAAATTATGCTACCCTCTGCCTATTGGCTACATAGCTTATTCAAGCCTGTCTCAAAATACAACACTGCCCCTTTTAAGACAAAAAAAGGTTCTTTACCTGACTCGTGTCTAGAAGTGCACAAGTTTTCTGCTCTTGTAGGAAGCAATCACTCCCCCATTGCTGACTACAAATTATCTATAACTGGGCTAATAACTCACTAACAAAGGATATGAACAAATGTGCACACGTTGCTACATGTAGCTCTCGCTTTGATCTCAAAACAAGCACATCTACTCACGACTGCTCATGCTGTAAAAACAGTCCAGTTCAATGTGAATGACACAGATCCATATATGGCAATGGTCTATTTGCATATAGGCCTACTGCAGCTCTGATTGGTTATGGCGCACCGGTCTGTTTAGAGTACGGGCCTGAGTCGTGCCTGTCAATGCAATAGAATCCAACTCTGATGAGTTCTGCTTACAACAAAATCTCTTGCTTAGTTAGTTTTTCAAACTAAGTCTTGCATAGTTCATTTGGTTTCGGTATGTTGCATTGAAAGTGGCTAATATTGCATTGATTCAATCACAGTTACCACAGTAAAGGGAAACGTTGAGAGTTTTTTAACTAACGGGGAAAACTCTAGAAAGTTGGGTGAAGTTCAATCTCGTGCTTCCCTGCGCAGCTTAGAGGGAACATTGCACACAGGTGTTCGGAGCATGCTAGATAGCAAATTAGTACAGGTGGTCCCTCTGTCTTCCGGAAACAAGTGCTGTAACTTGGAGATATGGCTGTGTGGGAACACTAACCCTATAAAGGTGTGTATCAATTTAACGTTTTGTTTATTTGAAATTTGTTTCTCACTGAAATTAAAGAGAAGGTCCTTATGCTTCCAAAACCATACCACAAGCGATGTGTGTTACTGTTCAGACCCAGCGCCGGGGCTCTTAAACTTCCCAATACAGCAGATGCCTTCTTCCAATGACTCTTCTGTAATGTAATGGAACAGAGTCATGATCAAGGGCTAATTGGTTGTATGACATCAAAATGTGGTCCCCGACCAACCGGCTGGTGCTGTGCTGAACACCAGATTTGGTTTCGAAGGGCATGGTTCCAAAGATGTTTAGGTCTGGTGCTGACACCCTAGAGGAAACCTCTAGATAGACTGTTAGGAGCAAGAGAAAACCAAGAGGGGACAGTGTATAAGCCACATTCGGATGATCAGCACTACAGTGAGCAGAACTCGAAGAGCAAGGATTGCAACAGTGAACAGAATGCAGGAGCATAGTACACACAGAAGTATGGGATATTCATCCTGATATTCCCAGAAGGAATGTAGCATCGCTTTTTCACTAGCCTATCATGGTTCTATGGATTTCATTAGCTGGGAAACTCTCTAGATCGAAGACTAGGCTATCTGAGTCTTCTGGGAATATTGGTACCTAGCTGGGAAACCTTATTTGGGTAGGGTTACTCTGCTATGGATTATATAGGGGATGTTTGGTGACAGGTATTGACTTTGTGTTGGTGGATGCAGGACAGGTGTGGTCTGCCTGTCTATTGTTTGGCCTGGGAAAAACACTCCCTGGATTGATGCCTCTGAGTTATACGCTTATGTATAATGAAAATGACATGCAGTGATCATCTAATTTTGGACTGACAAGAATGGGATTCCTGCATAGAGAGGGGTCTTAGGCCATTCATCTGGGTGCCGGTCCAATGGACTTTGTGTAGCCTGGTGGCCAGCCAGATAATCTTCTCTTTGGTGGCCCCCCCTAAGATCTATCCCACTGACTGCGGTCAACAGTTTCCAAAGATCCTTAGTTTGATGCAAAAACAAATGTTGATTGGGGGAAACAGGCCAAACTGGTCTTTGGTTTGTGTGTTTTATAGTCATGCCTCAATGTCACAATCTTGCTCTGGGTCTTGTCATTTGCATTGCTGTCTGTGCATGTGTGGGTTTACCATGCAAAACAAATGCCTCTCGCTCCCTCATGGGCTGCATTTCTAAGCTGCATCTTTCTACCTCTTTGTCTCTGCAGAAGCTGAAAATGCCAAGTGGGGACTTCAAGGAGGACAGGCTTACAACATCAGCTCAATCCACCCCTTGTGGCACCCCTTCCGGCACCCCGTCTGTCACCCCCTGTGTTACCCCCAGCGTCAGCCCCCACGCCTCACCGATACTCAACCGCAGGTATGCATCAAATGGCTATTTTTGGCTATTTTGGTAATAGATTCTGTAGTAGAATAGAAGTCCACTCCCCTCTGAATGAACACTAGATTCAAATATGAATAATATTTTCAGATGGCACATTAGGTACAATTATTCCATGTCTCTAATAGCTTTGTTGTGTGTGGGCATGCAGGAGCTGGTTCAACAGCCAGAGTCTTGCACCATTTCTCGCTGCCCCGGAGCTCGGTAGTCCTAATCTCAGCCCAGAAATGGGAGGCAACGAGGGAGGGGGTGGAGCAGGAGGGGAGAGGTGGAGCTTCTTTGGAACTTCACGCCCAGTAGTACAGAAGTCCACTACTGACCCCGGTTCAGAAACCAACACAGGTGAGAAATCAGTCCCTCAGGAGTTTCTATAATTAGGACTGTTGGCTGTGCTTTCTTTGTAAAAAAATAAATAAAATGACAAGGGATCTTAGAATAGACTTTGTGTTCCCAAGATAGAATGTGTGAATAATAGTCTTCTATAGTCATGGTCAAGTCAGCATTTCGGCTTCTAAAAATAACTTGAAATGTAATGGATGTTGCAGTTTTTGCTTTGCTGATGCTATACCTTTTTGTCAGGTGCATTAACATCCTTGTCTCTTCTGCTCTCCCTCAGGCTTCACACTACAGTCATACTTTGGCGTGCAGAAGTCTAACACCATGGAGGGCATCAAGACCCAGGTCAACCTCATGGCGGACGACCCTGCCAAGTTCAACCCCCCCAAGATCGAGATCAGCGGCATCGAGGGCAACAGACCTCTCCAGACCCGCCCACACAAACTCAAACCCCGTGACATGAACGTCCTGACGCCGTCTGGATTCTGATACCCCTGCCCCCTGTTGGCCAGTAGCAGGTCTACTACCCTCCTCTGTCTCCTAAGCCTCCTCAGCTTCTATGGAACACCAAGACGGAAAAGATGGAGGATGAGCTATAGAACTATATCCCCCATATTCCCTGAACCCTGATGTTTTACCTGACCCTATACCTGCTCCCCCCACCTCGTCTCAATTAAAGCACCAAACTGAGCATTTCCACCCACCTCGCCTCGAGGGTCACTTATTTTTTAAATTTTCTGGGTGGTTTGTCATATGATGCCCTGTTGTCGTCTGCTTCTCAGTGATGTCATGAGATAGAAATGGTGGTTTTGATGTCTCATGAGTCCCTTGCTTTGGCGAAAACCACCAAGCTCATTATATTTAACTCACTTTCACTAAAAGCACTGTACAGTACCCAGCCAATGCCATTTCACTCAACTATACTCAATCGCCTCAGACAGTCTTATGCTTTTGTAGTTTCGCTTAGTTTTTTTATTTTAAAAAATGTGGTAGTGAGTGTGGTTTTACTGACATTGTGCCTAAGCTTGCTTCTGGCATCTTTGCCACATCAGTTGACTTTTTATTTAATTTAAAAGATAAGTGGCTTATTTTATTAATTATCCTTTTCATAACATCTAGATATTGTTTGTTATTAGTATTTAACAGTGTTATGATGATATTTCCATGTCATACCAGTCTGTAATGCTTTAAGAATATATTGATATGAAGTACAGTGTATTGAATTGGTCATTTGAAATGCATTTTTTTAATGAACTATTATTTTAGAATGAATATTGTTTTGTTTTTGCAAGATGTTTATGAATTCCAATAACTCGTTGCACAAGGTATAGCTTATTCCACTGATTTCAGCTGTAAATAAATTCAACAGTAACAAAAGGATTCCAATGTTATTTATCTTAATTGCTAACCTTTAAAGGGCAGGGCAGACTCCCCCATATAAAAGCCACTTATGTGTTTATGATGCAGCTTTTCTCTATTTAAAGATTTAAATGGTGTTTTGGGATGGGGTTACGAGCTAGTGTATTTTACGGTTACATCCCACATTCTATTTTTTTTTGGTCACATACACAGGATAGCTGCAGAGAAATGTGGTGTTATACAGGGTCAGCCATAGTACGTCACCCCTGGAGCAAGTTAGGGTTAAGTGCCTTGCTCAAGGGCACATCAGCAGGTTTTTCACCTTGTCGGTTCATGTATTCGAACCAGCGACCTTTCGGTTACTGGCCCAACCGCTAGGATACCTGCCCCCATTAGGAAACACTGTTGAGTTAAAAATAAAAGTTGTGAAACTTTTGCTGATTTGACAATTAGATCTTATGGACGCTAGATGGCACAATTTTCCCATGACACATCACGGTTTTGATGCTCTCGAACACAGCCATTGACTTCAGCGAACGTGTGCCACCTTGGCAAAGTCATTACAATAGTTAAATAGGATGCCTTATTGCCAGCACATTCTAAAGGCAAAATCAACAATAGCACTCAACCAATGTTCCCTCCAAAATATTTAGGCTCTGAGCAAATTTCAGATCTGCTGATAGCAAACTTGAAGGTTGTAAAAATTCAGTGCAACTTCCAGTGCGCGTTTACTGTGAACACTGAGGCTGTACCTGCTTTAAGTTACAGTTTTAACAGTGGCCAAGTAGGCTACTGTGGCTATTTGATCATAATGTAGGCCAGCCAAACTCAACTGGCGGTCCGAGTCTGGACCCAGAGAAGGGTCAATCCGGATCGGACAACATCGCACTTTTTTATATAAACGTCTATAAATTATTTTTTGACAGCTTTAAAAAATCTACCCGGCGCAGCAGCCACACTTTCTCGCTCTCTCTCGAAGCAACGCCCACCTCTACTAGTGCCCCGTCTAATCCAATCGTCAAATTCTGAAGGAAGTACTTTCATGTTTTATACCCCTTTCTTTTGCCCCATTTGACCATATCTCAGCTTTTACCAATACTATCACTAATTATTAACCAATGAATTCTGTATCGATGTTCTGTTTTACTGATTTCTTGTGGCATGTGAGGTCTCATACGCACTAAAACTAGGCTATATCCTCACAGGGGTGTTTCTTGATAAGCATGCTTTGGTTCTGACTGTTGACACATAGAGCCTGTCAGTAACTGGTGAGTGATTGAGCAGGACTGTAAACATAGAATAGCTCATGTTTCAGGAAACCGACTACAGGAGGGTGTGTCCCTGGCAGACTGGTGCATTTGTACACTTTGAAACATTATTACAGAGGCTTACTAGACCCATAGATTGCATTTTGAACCATTTTATGTGTCTGAAGGTACAAACTCCGCCTTCCTGGAGGGCCCAGAAAGCAAATCAAGTGCACTATAGGCCTACCGCTGGCCAATCGGATGGCTCAGATTACCGTGTCTGCAGTAACGTAGCAGGCATAAAAGAAAGCGACAGCGAAGTTGATACTGTGAGATTTCTAAACTTTTAAAACCATGACTAGAGAGAGACTGTCAACAAATACAGCAATGAGCTGCTGTGTTTACGAGTGACTTCAAGTTCTTACTCAGCACTGTCAACACTTGGTATTCAACACTTTTATAAACCATAAAATGTGTGTCCTTCCTATTTCCACTCAGCGCTACAACAAGCACTGCAGCAGTAATGAATGAGCAGGAAAGTGTATCTATAGAATTGCTTTGTTATTATTTGCGGCTTGGGTCTTTTTAATATCGAGGAATATTTCACTTCCTCTGTCCATAGGAGTAACAACATGAATTTGTGCATGAGGCAGAAATAATGCGGTGCAACTCAAGTTTCGCCATCAGCTGGAAGACAGTGTCCCTTTTTAGTCAGTGTCAGTGGAGGAAAGGGAAAGGGAAAGTGGAGGGATGTTGAGTGGATACCCTCAGTCTGCTGCTCTCTCCCTCCGCTGAGACGGACCATCAGATGCAGGCACCATCAGCCCAGTAAAATAAAAATAAAAAGCTAATTATTTAATGTATGCTCACTCAGCTGTGCCTCACAAGTAATACAACAACGGATCTAGTACCGGATCTATTACTTGCATCAAACAACACAGCAACATTTTTAGTCACCTCCTTGTCTGAAGGACAAGTGGATAAACAGGTTAATGTCAAGCCCTGCATGTTTTTTTCAAAAGTCTCATGGCATGTAGACCTACATTGAACACAACACATTGGCTGCTACTGTAGGCCGAATGATAGAACAGCTATTTCCATGTTAAAATGTTATGGGATGCATTTTCTCCAATGTGTTTGATGGTAGGCCACTCTGGTAGGCCTACATTATGATAAAATAGCCAGGCCTACATTATGATAAAATAGCCACAGTAGCCTACTTGGCCACTGTTAAAACTGTAACTTAAAGCGGGTACAGCCTCAGTGTTCACAGTAAACGCGCGTTGGAAGTTGCGCAGAATTTTCACAACCTTCAAGTTTGCGCTCAGCAGACCTGAAATTTGCTCAGTGCTGAAAGAAACGAGAGGGAACATTGCCTATGACCCTTGCTGGTTTGGAAGTGGCCGATGCCATTGGCTTGGAGGTAGTTTCCCAACCCCCTCCACTTATAGTTAGGCCTAATCACAGGCTTTCAGGGAATCCAGTTCTGGTTTTTAGGTGGTGCAGAGAGAGAGAGTACAGGCATGAGTTACAAGCTTAGGTCCATATTTTGCAGAGTTTAGGGATGGGCATCAATTGAGGACCAGGAGAGAGGGAGGAGGAACTGAGAGAGGGAGAGTGAAGTGAGGACAGGAGGAGACCTAACCTCTACAACCATCCGGTTTCGCTATGCGCATTTGCAGCGGTAATCAGTTTGGTAATACGTGGCTAGAGGAGAGCAGCAGGCGAGACGGATATAATGTTGGCCAAGTAGATGACTGCACGCACACACACATGCATACACACACATACACTCGACTCTCACGCACATACACTGAGTATACCAAACATTAGGAACACCTTCCTAATATTGAGTTGCAACCCCCGTTTTGCCCTCAGAACAGCCTCAATTCGTCGGGGCATGGACTCTACAAGGTGTCGAAAGCGTTCCACAGGGATGCTGGCCCATGTTGACTCTAATGCTTCTCACAGTTGTGTCAAGTTGGCTGGATGTCCTTTGGATGGTGGACCATTCTTGATACACACGGGAAACTGTTGAGCGTGAACAACCCAGCAGCATTGCAGTTCTTGACATAAACCACACCCACTTACATTGGTCATGCCCATTCAACTTCTGAATGGCACACATACACAATCCATGTCTCAATTGTCTCAAGGCTTATAAATCCTTCTTTAACCTATCTCCTCCCCTTCATCTACACTGATTGAAGTGGATTTAACAAGTGACATCAACAAGGGATCATAGCTTTCACCTGGATTCACCTGGTCAGTCTATGTCATGGAAGGAGCAGGTCTTCTTAATGTTTTGTATACTCAGTATACTTACGAGCACACACACATACTGTACGTCCCATACCATAGGGTATGTGGTGGATCTGAAAGTTGGAAGCTTTAGGCCTATCCTGTCACTCATCAGGTTACTGTGGGGAACAGGCGGATGCCACGACACTGGAGGAAAACAAAATCCATCCAGCTGTGAATTAGCTGAGGCCTCAGCCCATAACCACTGCTGGATTTTCCTAGTTACGTCAGCCCAGTCAAGCGGGGTGCAAAGTTGACTCTGTCTAACATTAAACCCACACTACCAGCAGGCTAAGGCAAATAAACATGGGGAAAAGAGATGGAGGGAGACAAACAGAGAGAGAGGGTGAGAAAGAAAGAAAGAAAGAAAGAAAGAAAGAAAGAAAGAGGGAGAGAGAAAGAGAGAGAGAGAGAGAGCGATGCAGAGAATAATTAGGCCGATACCCACCAATTATCAAAATCCAGAAAAGAGCCGTTAAATTCTACAACCACCTAAAAGGAAGTGATTCCCAAACCTTCCATAACAAAGCCGTCACCTACAGAGAGATTAACCTAGAGAAGAGTCCCCTAAACAAGCTGGTGGGGCTCTGTTCACAAACACAAACAGACCCCACAGAGCCCCAGGACAGCAACACAGTTAGACCCAATCAAATAATGAGAAAACAAAAAGATAATTGACACATTGGAAATAATTTACCAAAAAACAGAGCAAACTGGAATGCTATTTGACCCTTAACCTCTTAAGGATCGTACCCTTTTTTTCAATTATCGCCTAAAGTGACATACCCAAATCGAACTGCCTGTAGCTCAGGACCTGAAGCAAGGATATGCATATTCCTGATACCATTTGAAAGGAAACACTTTGCAGATTGTGGAAATGTTAAATTAATGTAGGCGAATATAACACATTAGATCTGGTAAAAGATAATACAAACAAAAAAACATGTTTTCTGTTAATTTTTTTGTTCCATCATCTTTGAAATGCAAGAGAAAGGCCACAATATAATATTGCAGTTTAGGCGCAATTTAGATTTCGGCCACTAGATATAATATAATATGCCATTTAGCAGACGCTTTTATCCAAAGCGACTTACAGTCATGCGTGCATACATTTTATTTATTTTTAATTTTTTTGTGTATGGGCGGTCCCGGGGATCGAACCCACTACCTTGGTGTTACAAGTGCCGTGCTCTACCAGCTGAGCTACAGAGGACCACAAGTAGATGGAAGCAGTGTGTGTGCAAAGTTTCAGATTGATCCAGTGAAGCGTTGCAATACTGCACTATTTTGTATCAAGTCTACCCAAATGTGCCGAATTGGTCAATTGATACATTTTCAAGTACATAACTATAGAGAACATACAAAAATGATATGGTAATACAAAATGTAAGTTTACACACTTCCAGGAATGTCATACATGATGGCTCATTAGCTTATACACTAACTTTCACACATCTAGATGGCCGGGAGGGGTGGGTGTGGAGCCAGAGACAGCAAGGGTTCAAACTGTAGAACCCAGTTCCTACATTTGAATATAAAAAATGATTTTATCAAACAAAACTATGCTACATTTTATCTCTGGGACCCTCAGGATGACAAATCAGAGCAAGAATACTGAATGTAAGTACATTATTTACCTTCAGAGGTGAATGTATCAAACCAGTTGCCGTGATAAGTTGTTGTGCACTCTCCTCAAACAATAGCATGGTATTTTGTTACTGTAATAGCTACTGTAAATTGCACAGTGCAGTTAGATTAAGAATAATTTAAGCTTTCTTCCCATATAAGACATGTGTCTATGTCCTGGAAAGTTTGCTGTTACTTACAACAGTCATGCTAATCACATTAGCGCACGTTAGCTCAACTGACCACTGTGACTGACACAAAATGACTCAGTGAGCATGGCCTTGCTATTGAGAGAGGCCGCCGTAGGCAGACCTGGCTCTCAAGAGAAAACAGGCACACTGCCCACAAAATTAGGTGGAAACTGAGCTGCACTTCCTAACCTCCTGCCAAATGACCATATTAGAGACACATATTTCCCTCAGATTACACAGACCCACAAAGAATTCCAAAACAAATCCAATTTTGATAAACTTCCACATCTATTGGGTGAAATACCACGGTGTGCCATCACAGCAGCAAGATTTGTGACCTGTTGCCACAAGAAAAGGGCAATGAAGAACAAACACCATTGAAGAACAAACACCATTGTAAATCCCTTTTGTACTTTAACTATTTGCACATATTTATAACACTGTACATAGCCATAATATTACATTTGAAATGTGTATATTCCTTTGAAACATGTGAGTGTAATGTTTACTGTTCATTTCTGATTGTTTATTTCATTTTTGTTTATTATCTATTTCATTTGCTTTGGCAATAAAGCCTTTTGAATTGAATTAGAGAGAGAGAGAGAGAGAGAGAGAGAGAGAGAGAGAGAGAGAGAGAGAGAGAGAGAGAGAGAGAAAAGGGTGGAGTCCCAGTCCAGGACAACCATGACATAATACCCTTTTATTTTCTCCAACATTACGTTCTGCCTATCCCACGCACCAGGGTCCACACGAGATGTTTAGATCATTCACAGATGTGTGAAGGCCAGCACCATAAGGCTGCAGCACACAACAACAAAAGCACTTAACTCCAGCCTAACTCAGACAACACCACATGGATGACACGTCTCAGCTATGCACCATTTAATAGATGGAATAATTTGTCTAACCAAATTAGTGTGCTCAAGGAGCTAAAGAGTAATGTCTCTATGGGTCTCCATGCCGTATAGGAGAGGGCTGGAGGGGTTACCTTGGTTACCCAGGCAGGTGGAGGTGAGAGTAGGTTTAGGTCAATAACCAGTACTCTTTGTCCTAGTCCAGTAGCCTGTGATTAGTGTCTTCACACCAGGACTTGGTGATAAACAGATAGGACAGGTATATACTGTATATGATCTACATAAATCTGATCTACATAAACCAGGCATCAATACTACGGTCGTTCTACAAAAAGAGTGCCTTTTGCGCAATGTTGTAAAGTACTTAAGTAAAAATACTTTAAAGTACTACTTACGTTTTTTTTGTTGGCATCTCTACTTTACTTTACTATTTCTATTTTTGACAACTGTTACTGTTACTTCACTACATTCCTAAAGAAAATTATGTACTTTTTACTCCGTACATTTTCCCTGACACCCAAAGGTACTCGTTACATTATGAATGCTTAGCAGGACAGGAAAATGGTCCAATACATACACTTATCAAGAGAACATCCCTGGTCATCCCTACTGCCTCTGATCTGGTGGACTCACTAAACACAAATGCTTCATTTGTAAATTATGTCTAAGTGTTGGAGTGTGTCCCTGGCTATCCGTAAATATCTATATTTTTAAAAATAAATGGTGCCCTCTGGTTTGCTTAATATAAGGAATTTGAAATTATTTATACTTTTACTTTTGATACTTAAGTATATTTTAGCAATTACATTTTTACTTTCGATACTTAAGTATGGGGCTCCCAAGTGGTGCAGCGGTCTAAGGTACTGCATCACAGTGTTAGAGGTGTCTCTACAAACCCTGGTTCAATTCCAGGCTATATCACAATCCGGCTGTGATTGGGAGTCATATAGGGCGGCGCACAATTGACCCTGCGTTGGCTGGGGTAGGCCGTCATTGTAAATAAGAATGAGTTCTTAACTGACTTGCCTAGTTAAATATTTCAAACCAAATGCTTTTAGACTTTTACTCAAGTAAAATTTACTGGGTGACTTTCACTTTTACTCTAGTAATTTTCTATTAAGGTATCTTTACATTTACTCAATTGCTCAGAGAAAGAGATATTGTTTAAAACATATTTTTTTTAAGTCTCAGAAAGGTAGGGGTTAAAATTATTGACCCCTTGTTTTCAATAACTTTCAATACCTCACCTTGCGAGGATAACGGCACTGAGCCTTTTTCTATAATGTTTTATGAGTTGGAGAACACATTGGGAGGGATCGTATACCATTCCTCCATACAGAATCTTTCCAGTTCCTTGATATCCTTCATCTGCACTTATGGACACAGGGTTTCAATGAGTTTCAAGTTTCAATGGGTTTTTAAGTTTTGTAGCCAATTATCCATTTCTTTGTAAGTTGTGCTTGGGGCTATTGTCTTGATGGAAGATCCACTTGTGGCCAAGTTTCAGCCTCCTTGAAGAAGCAACCAGGTTTTTGGCTAAAATGCCCTGGTACTGGGTAAAGTTCATGATGCCATTGACCTTAACAAAGGCCCCAAGACCAGTGGAAGCAAAATAGCCGCATAACATCAAAGATCCACCACCATATTTTACAGTAGGTATGGGGTTCTTTTCTTCTCATGTATTCTCATTTAGACGCCAAACCCACCACTGGCGTGCGTGGTCAAAGAGCTCTATTTTCCTGTCATCCAACAAAACGGCATTGGCACTTGGATTGGAACCAATGCTTTGGTCAGATGACATGAAAATAGAGCTCTTTGGCCACGCATACCAGTGTCAAAACTAACTGGTGACATAGTCCTGTATATGAGTTGACATTGGATTCAGTTTATTGATGCCAGGTGGCTCAGTCAGGATTGCTAGCTGACGTGAAAACAATGGAACAGTGATGTGGAACTGATGTGAAAACAGGATTTATCTGCTCTGACTTTCAGGTACCTGATCGTATGTCAGCTACAATAAGACTAGAGATTGCAAAAACTATATATGGGGGATAGGAAGTGATGCAGACAATTACATTGATGGAAGTTACAATCTATCTGCAATATTGAAGCTGATCTAACCCTAAATATATATAAATATATATATATATATATATATATATATATATATATATATTATTTTTTATTTTATATATATATTCAAGACTAGAGACGTTTGGGCCTCGTTTCCCAGTTGCGATGTAACTGAAGCATTACGATGATCGTACTAGATCCATCGTTATTTACAAGACAACTTTTTTAGAGTGTCTCCCAAACAAGCACGTAGACAGAACGTTCGCTAAGTGCGTCGTTAGAACATGTGTCGATACTGATAGGATCGAAAGAAAATAAAAGCAGCGCTGCTCTCAGATCAGCTTTCTCCATTCAAATCTTACCTTAACATTAGAATGATTCCACAATACTGATGACGGATCAGCTCCTAGAGAGATAGTACCACCTATGCTTACCCAATAATAATGCACTAAATCACAGATTGGGCACATAATTGCGCACCATGAAACACATTGAGGCAAAAAATGACAGACTAGACTCAAAATATATATATTTTTTTACATTATATTTATTTTAATGCGGTGTCAGAGGAAGGCCCAGAGGAAGGCCTTAAAATTGTCAAAGACTCCAGCCACCCAAGTCATAGACTGTTCTCTCTGCTACCGCATGACAAGCGGTACCGGAGCGCCAAGTCTAGGTCCAAAAGGCTCCTTAACAGCTTCTACCCCCAAGTCATAAGACTGCTAAAAGGTTAATCAAATGGCTACCCGGACTATTTGCATTGATCCCCCTTTTTACGTTGCTGCTACTCAAAGTTTATTATCTACAGTGCATTCGGAAAGTATTCAGACCCCTTTACTTTTTTCCTCCTCAATCTACACACAATACCCCATAATGACAAAGCAAAAACTGTTTTTTAATAATTTTTGCACATTTATTAAAATAAAAAACTGAAATATCACATTTATATAAGTATTCAGACCCTTTACTCAGTACTTTGTTGAAGCACCTTTGGCAGCGATTACAGCCTAGAGTCTTCTTGGGTATAACGCTACAAGCTTGGCACACCTGTATTTGGGGAGTTTCTCTCATTCCTGTCTGCAGATCCTCTCAAGCTCTGTCAGGTTGGATGGGGAGCGTCGCTGCACAGCTATTTTCAGGTCTCTCCAGACATGTTAAATCGGGTTCAAGTCCAGGCTCTGGCTGGGCCACTCAAGGACATTCAGAGATTTGTCCTGAAGCCACCCCTGCATTGTCTTGGCTGGTTGCTTAGGGTCGTTGTCCTGTTGGAAGGTGAACCTTCACCCCCAGTCTGAGATCCTGAGCGCTCTGGAGCAGGTTTTCATCAAGTATCTCTCTGTACTTTGCTCCGTTCATCTTTCCCTCGAACCTGACTAGTCTCCCAGTCCCTGTCACTGAAAAACATCCCCACAGCATGATGCTGCCACCACCATGCTTCACCGTAGGGATGGTGCCAGGTTTCCTCCAGACGTGACACTTGGCATTCAGGCCAAATAGTTCAATCTTGGTTTCATCAGACCAGAGCATCTTGTTTCTCATGGTCAGGGAGTCCTTTAGGTGCCTTTTGGCAAACTCCAAGCGGGCTGTCATGTGCCTTTTACTGAGGAGTGGCCACTCTACCATAAAGGCCTGATTGGTGGAGTGCTGCAGAGACGGTTGTCTTTCTGGAAGGTTCTCCCATCTCCACATAGGAACTGGAACTCTGTCAGAGTGACCATTGGGTTCTTGGTCACCTCCCTGACCAAGGCCCTTCTCCCCTGATTGGTCAGTTTGGCTGGGCGGCCAGCTCAAGGAAGAGTCTTGGTGGTTTCAAATTTCTTCCATTTAAGAATGATGGAGGCCACTGTGTTCTTGGGGACCTTCAATGCTGCAGAATTTTTTTGGCACCCTTCCCCAGATCTGTGCCTCGACACAATCCTGTCTCGGAGCTCAACGGACAATTCCTTAAACCTCATGGCTTGGTTTTTGCTCTGACATGCACTGTCAACTGTAGGACCTTACATAGACAGGTGTGTGCCTTTCCAAATCATGTCCAATCAATTGAATTTACCACAGGTGGACTTCAATGAAGTTGTAGAAACATCTCAAGGATGATCAATGGAAACAGGATGCACCTGAGCTCAATTTCGGGGTCTCTTAGCAAAGCGTCTGAATACTTATGTAAATAAGGTATTTCAGTTTTTATTTTTGATACATTTGCAAACATTTCTAAAAACCTGTTTTCGCTTTGTCATTATGCGGTATTGTGTGTAGATTGATGAGAAAAAAACATCATTTAATCCATTTTAGAATAAGGCTGTAACGTAACAAAATGTGGAAAAAGTCAAGGGGTCTGAATACTATCCGAATGCACTGTAATTCAGTGGAGGCTGCTGAGGGGAGAACGGCTCTTAATAACGGCTGGAACGGGGCCAATGGAATGGCATCAAACCATGTGTTTTATGTATTTGATGCCATTCCACTATTCTGCTCCAGCCATTACCACTAGCCTGTCCTCCCCAATGAAGGTGCCACCAACCTCCTGTGCACTGTATGAATAGTCACTTTACCCCTACCTACATGTACATATTACCTCAATTACCTTGACTAACCTGTACCCCCACACATTGACTTGGTACCGGTACCCCCTGTATATAGCCTCGTTATTAATATTTTGCTGTGTTACTTTAAAAAAGAAAGTAACATTACAAATTATTCAAAAATAAATAAATATATTTTCTTACTTTAAAAAAAACTCTGCATTTCACGGTAAGGTCTACACCTGTTGTATTCGGAGCACTTGACAAATAACACTTGATTTGATTAGATTTTTAAAGGCCCGTGTAGCCTATGTAGGCCTATCTTTTAATGCAATCATCTTGGTTTTCATTTGAGGCATCATTTTATCCTTCAGTTGTTTATAACAATTGCAAATACTGGCAACTTTATATTTGTAGTCAACTTCGTTCTGAAGTTATCAGCAGTCACAGTCAGACAGATAGCCTAAACATCTTGATTCTATGTTTAGCTGACATATTCTGTGAATAAAGTGGTCTGGATCAATTGTAGATGTGCAAAGGCTTTTAAGAGCCACGTTACTTACAAAGGCTCTGGGAAACACTTCTGCTTATAAAGATACATCGTAAGAAAGTCCTAACGATGATCTTAACGCTACGAAGGCTTTGGGAAACAAGGCCCTGATCTGGTTAACTTGTGTTTATCTGTAAAGTAGTTCACATACAGTAGTCCACTGACAGTGATACGCCTAAGTGTCTATGTACAACAAAACTGGGTTGGGGGTCAATTACAATCCAATTCAGTCAGTTCAGCTTATAAATTGAAAAGGGTTATTTGTCATGTGTGGTTACTCCATTCTTGACATAGAATTTCAACAAACTAATTCATTTTATTTCACTCACTTCAGCTTATGAATTGAAAAGGGTCATTTGTCATTTATGGTTGAAATGGAATTTCAACAAACAAGCTGAAACCAACGTTATTATGGAGATACAGTAAGCATAGGTGTAAAGACAGGCATGCCAATCATTTTTACACACTGGCAGGAACAACTAGTGACACTGGTCAACAAGAGGGCTGGTTTAACATATGTTAGGGGGTGGTATAGTGTGGAGAAGCGTATGTGATACGATCTGTGACATCATAGCCACATCTGTGCATGATTCACAGGCAGTCTGGCCTGGAGCCTGGAGCTGACCCTGTTCCTCTGAGGGGAGTGCTGTGTTAGGGAAATAGAGAGGAGGGTTATGCTACATTGAGGGGAGCGCTGAGTAAGGGAGAGGAGGGTTGTCCTCTTTAACTGTGAAATGAAAACCTTTTTGACACCAGAACCTCCGGTCCATCAATCTGTTAAATCTGTCAAGCATGCATGTTTGTGAATGTGGGTTCACACATCTTACCTATCCATAAGTGTCAGGCTCAGGGCTCTAAATTAATATTTTTAGCACTGGTGCTCCCAATTAAAAAAAGTTAGGAGCACAACATAAAATCTAGGAGCACCAGAACATTGTTTTTATTGATTGAGATATAGCATATTGGACCTACAGTGGGGAGAACAAGTATTTGATACACTGCCGATTTTGCAGGTTTTCCTACTTACAAAGCATGTAGAGGTCTGTAATTTTTATCATAGGTACACTTCAACTGTGAGAGACGGAATCTAAAACAAAAATCAAGAACATCACATTGTATGATTTTTAAGTAATTAATTTGCATTTTATTGCATGACATAAGTATTTGATCACCTACCAACCAGTAAGAATTCCGGCTCTCACAGACCTGTTAGTTTTTCTTTAAGAAGCCCTCCTGTTCTCCACTCATTACCTGTATTAACTGCACCTGTTTGAACTCGTTACCTGTTTAAAAGACACCTGTCCACACACTCAATCAAACAGACTCCAACCTCTGCTCAATGACCAAGACCAGAGAGCTGTGTAAGGACATCAGGGATAAAATTGTAGACCTGCACAAGGCTGGGATGGGCTACAGGACAATAGGCAAGCAGCTTGGTGAGAAGGCAACAACTGTTGGCGCAATTATTAGAAAATGGAAGAAGTTCAAGATGACGGTCAATCACCCTTGGTCTGGGGCTCCATGCAAGATCTCACCTCGTGGGGCATCAATGATCATGAGGAAGGTGAGGGATCAGCCCAGAACTACACGGCAGGACCTGGTCAATGACCTGAAGAGAGCTGGGACCACAGTCTCAAAGAAAACCATTAGTAACACACTACGCCGTCATGGATTAAAATCCTGCAGCGCACGCAAGGTCCCCCTGCTCAAGCCAGCGCATGCCCAGGCCTGTCTGAAGTTTGCCAATGACCATCTGGATGATCCAGAGGAGGAATGGGAGAAGGTCATGTGGTCTGATGAGACAAAAATATAGCTTTTTGGTCTAAACTCCACTCGCCGTGTTTGGAGGAAGAAGAAGGATGAGTACAACCCCAAGAACATCATCCCAACCGTGAAACATGGAGGTGGAAACATCATTCTTTGGGGATGCTTTTCTGCAAAGGGGACAGGACCACTGCACCGCATTGAGGGGAGGATGGATGGGGCCATGTATCGCGAGATCTTGGCCAACAACCTCCTTCCCTCAGTAAGAACATTGAAGATGGGTCGTGGTTGGGCCTTCCAGCATGACAACGACCCGAAACACACAGCCAGGGCAACTAAGGAGTGGCTCCGTAAGAAGCATCTCAAGGTCCTGGAGTGGCCTAGCCAGTCTCCAGACCTGAACCCAATAGAAAATCTTTGGAGGGAAGTCCATATTGCCCAGCGACAGCCCCGAAACCTGAAGGATCTGGAGAAGTATGGAGGAGTGGGCCAAAATCCCTGCTGCAGTGTGTGCAAACCTGGTAAAGACCTACAGGAAACGTATTATCTCTGTAATTGCAAACAAAGGTTTCTGTACCAAATATTAAGTTCTGCTTTTCTGATGTATCAAATACTTATGTCATGCCATAAAATGCAAATTAATTACTTAAAAATCATACAATGTGATTTTCTGGATTTTTGTTTTAGATTCCGTCTCTCACAGTTGAAGTGTACCTATGATAAAAATTACAGACCTCTGCATGCTTTGTAAGTAGGAAAACCTGCAAAATCGGCAGTGTATCAAATACTTGTTCTCCCCACTGTATATCCATCCTGCCCTGCCTTTCGAAAGTATTTGAAAGCCAAGTTAACAAACAGATCACCGACCATTTCGAATCCCACCGTACCTTCTCCGCTATGCAATCCGGTTTCCGAGCTGGTCATGGGTGCACCTCAGCCACGCTCAAGGTCCTAAACGATATTATAAACGCGATCGATAAAAGACAGTACTGCGCAGCCGTCTTCATCGACCTGGCCAAGGCTTTCGACTCTGTCAACCACCACATTCTTATTGGCAGACTAAATAGCCTTGGTTTCTCTAATGACTGCCTCGCCTGGTTCACCAACTACTTCTCAGATAGAGTTCAACGTGTCAAATCGGAGGGCCTGTTGTCTGGACCTCTGGCCGTCTCTATGGGGGTGCCACAGGGTTCAATTCTCGGGCCGACTCTATTGTCTGTGTATATCAATGATGTCGCTCTTGCTGCTGGTGACGCTGGGATCCACCTCTATGCGGACGACACCATTTTGTATACATCTGGCCCTTCATTGGACACTGTGTTAACAAACCTCCAAACGAGCTTCAACGCCATACAACACTCCTTCCGTAGCCTCCAACTGCTCTTAAACACTAGTAAAACTAAATGCATGCTCTTCAACCGAACGCTGCTTGCACCCGCCCACCCGACTAGAATCACTACTCTCGGCGGGTCTGACCTAGAGTATGTGGATAACTACAAATACCTAGGTGTCTGGTTAGACTGTAAACTCTCCTTCCAGACTCACATTAAGCATCTCCAATCAAAAGTTAGATCTAGAATCGGCTTCCTATTTCGCAACAAAGCCTCCTTCACTCATGCTGCCAAATATGCCCTCGTAAAACTGACTATCCTACCGATCCTTGACATCGGCGATGTCATTTACAAAATAGCCTCCAACACTCTACTCAGCAAATTGGATGTAGTCTATCACAGTGTCATCCGTTTTGTCACCAAAGCCCCATATACTACCCACCATTGTGACCTGTACGCTCTTGTTGGCTGGCCCTCACTACATATTCGTCGCCAAACCCACTGGCTCCAGGTCATCTATAAATCACTGCTAGGCAAATCCCCGTCTTACCTTAGCTCACTGGTCACCATAGCAACACCCACCCGTAGTCTGCGCTCCAGCAGGTATATCTCACTGGTCATCCCCAAAGCCAACACCTCCTTTGGCCGCCATTCCTTCCAGTTCTCTGCTGCCAATGACTGGAACGAACTGCAAAAATCTCTGAAGTTGGAGACTCTTATCTCCCTCACTAACTTTAAGCGTCAGTTGTCAGAGCAGCTTACCGATCACTGCACCTGTACACAGCCTTTCTGAAATTAGCCCACCCAACTACCTCATCCCCATATTGTTATTTATTTTGCTAATTTGCACCCCAGTATCTCTATTTGCACAACATCTTTTGCACATCTATCATTCCAGTGTTAATACTAAATTGTAATTATTTTGCACTATGGCCTATTTATTGCCTTACGTCCATAACTTACTACATTCGCACACACTGTATATATATTTTCTGTTGTATTTTTGACTTTATGTTTTGTTTACCCCATATGTAACTCTGTGTTGTTGTTGTTTTTATAGCACTGCTTTGCTTTACCTTGGCCAGGTCGCAGTTGTAAATGAGAACTTGTTCTCAACTGGCTTACCTGGTTAAATGAAGGTGAAATAAAAAATAAATAAAAATAAATGGCAGTGGTGGTTGATGTCCTTGATGATCTTTTTGGCCTTCCTATGGTGTGTTTCCGTGAAACAAAGTATGTTACAGGCCCTAATGTCTCTCTGGAAAGAAATCCTTGCCCACTTTCTTATCCTAAGACTGAACATTAGCGAGTAATATACTTGGAAGCGGTGGGTGGTGTGCGCGCCTCCTAAGTCGAACCAGCAGGCCGCCTCGAGTGCCTCTCCTCAGCCGGCGACGTTTTGGGTCGCCCTCTAGAATCAGTTGAATTACTCTGGGGAGAGCGAACAAAGGATCTGCTTAGGGGAAGTCGTATTCCTGGTCGTAATGCTGGTAGTTCTGGTGAGTTACCGCCGCTCTGATATCCAATAGTTCTTCCTGGCTGTATGTAATGACACAAAACATTTCTTGAGCTAATAATGTAAAAAATAATACATAAAAAAACAAAATACCACAAAGTTTCCTAAGAGCTAGTCGCGAGGCCACCATCTCTGTCAGCGCCATCTTCATCTTAGTAAATAAGGATATCCACAATAACTCTATCCCTATCTCCAGGCTTTATCTAAATATTCCACAAATGGAAATACACAATGGACAAAAAAACATTTCAGTCTCTCCTCATCGCTAGTAGTTCTTACATAAGAAAATGTTCTGTGGGGTGTTTAATCCAATAAAAGTACTTTCTGTATTCTCCTATTCTAAGTCTCAACAGTAAGTTGAGACCCTGACTGAGTTCCTAAAAACTGGGGGCCCTCTAGCAGCCAGGGGCCCTAAGCTACTGATTTTGTCGCTTATGCCTGGAGCCGGTTTTATGGGAAAGCCTTTAGAAATGACTGTTTCACATCGCTAACTGGCTACACAAAGTGGTAGACTAAGGCATTACCATGCAGTTTATTCTTCAGAAAGTTGAAAGAAATGCAAATCGCTGATGCATTCTCTAATATTCTTTACATGTAGGCTTTGGATTGAACGAATCTTGGCTCACTTTTTTCTCTAGGGCATTCGGAAACAACTGCATAGTGAAGCCTATCATTACAACAATTATTATCTGGGTGATGTTTTTCCTGCTCGCACTGGTGCTCCCAAAATAAAATATCAGGTCGCACAGCAAAATATCTAGGAGCGTATGTGACCAAAATTGTCGCACTTTAGAGCCTTGGTCAGACTGCCCTGCCTGGACCTCTGATTCTGTGGTCTGTCTTTAGGGGAGGAGTGCAGTTGAGAGGCTCTCCCACTGAGAAGCAGAGTCCACCAGGTCTGGTCCTCCAGCCCCCAGCCTGCAGGCCTAACACGAAGCAGATGGTGAGGGGAGATCCCCAGCAGTAAAGGACGGGCTGAGGCCTCTGCTGGAGGTACAACATGAACTAGAACCTCATTTGGAAGTGGAATCATAACATAGGCACAATGGACCTGGAGCTATTGAAGTGTAGAGCTGTAGAAGTGGAGTTATGACAGGTCACTATCTATGGGACCTATGAGATAAGAGAGAGAGAGTAAGAAGAGGATGAGAGGAAAATATAGATGGAAGAGTGAGGAACAAATTATGGTCAGAAAGACAAACTTACTTTGTTGAGGCGAGTTGAGTTTTGATAACTGATAATCTCACCCTGATTAATAATTTGTTAATCCCTATTTACAATGTTTACATAGAGTTATCAATGTTTGAGGAACTATTAAATAGGTTCAGAGTTCAAGGTAATGCCTCATCCATACAAACACAAATAAACACACAGACACACACCATCCCTAATATATAAGCCAAGTATGTTCTCGACAAAAGGCTTAAAAATTAAGATAAAGCAGAATGTTTAAGCGAACCATCCCTGTCTCATTGATATGGGTGAGTGCTGAACGGACACCCATCATTTCATATCACCATAGCGATTAGGGAACCTTTGATATTTGGGATGGATGTAATAGGATGATGAGGCAACAAGCTCTCACAGTCTCACTGCAGAATTAAACGTTCATCCACATTCTCCAAACGTAACATTTCGAAGTTGCTCCAAACGCCAAATTTCAAAGTGTTTTTGTTGCTCCTGCTGCTTTGTATCATTCCATTTCTCCAAACGTCAAATTTTGAAGTTAAGGGTTAAGTTTATGCACTCATTCCGAATAGATAAGGTAAGGGTTAAGGTTTGGGATAGGGTTAAAACATTACGTTTAGGCACTCATTCCAAGTGGTTAAGGTTTGGGATAGTGTTAAAACCAAAAATAAAAACCAGTGTCCACGAATGGAATTGAACAAACACAACCTCCAGAGTCATATGATTACTTTAGAGCCCTGGTCAGACTTCCCTGCCATGGACCTCTGATTCTGTCGTCTGTCTTTAGAGGAGGGTTGCAGTTCAAAGGCTCTCCCACTGAGAAGCAGAGTCCACCAGGCCTGGTCCTCCAGCCCCCAGCCTCCAGGCCTAACACGAAGCAGATGGTGAGGAGAGATCCCCAGCATTAAAGGACGGGCTGAGGCCTCTGCTGGAGGTCCAACAAGAACTAGAACCTCATTTGGAAGTGGAATCATAACATAGGAACAATGGACCTGCACATTGATATGTAAAAAATGTTTGTGTGAATTTCCCGCAGACTAGACGCTGTGCTGCTTATTGCTGCCTTTCGCAGGTCGATTGCAAATTTGTCACAAAAAAAGTGAAAAGGGGAAGGACATTTTTTAGATTGCACCACCATCTAACCCTGCACCTTATACACTATCCCCAAAACCCACCTACCCATCCCACAACTTTGGCCCTAAACGATCCTACTCCAGGCCGTCTGCCAACTTGCGTCTTCATCTGCCGACAACGATAACCCCTCTAAACTGAAGTGGGAGGGACCAGAGTCCAAATGTCCATTCAGGCACACTTCCCAAGATAATTCTCTTCGGTTATAGTCACAGCCGTGTATACTCCCCCTCAAGCCGATACCACGACGGCCCTCAAAGAACTACACTGGACTTTATGCAAACTGGAAAACACATATCCTGAGGCCGCATTTATTGTAGCTGGGGATTTTAACAAAGCAAATTTGAGGAAAATGCTACCGAAGTTCTACCAACACATTGACTGTAGCACTCGCTCTGGGAAAACTTTGGACCACTGCTACTCAACTTTTCGAAATGCCTACAAGGCCCTCCCCCGCCCTCCCTTCAGTAAATCTGATCACGACTCCATTTTGCTCCTCCCTTCCTATAGGCAGAAACTCAAACAGGAAGTACCCGTGCTAAGGTCTATTCAACGCTGGTCTGACCAATTGGATTCCATGCTTCAAGATTGTTTTGATCACGCGGACTGAGATATGTTCCGGGTAGCCTCTGATAATAACATCGACGAATACACGGATATGGTGACGAAGTTAATCAGGAAGTGTTTAGGAGATGTTGTGCCCACTGTGACTATTAAAACCTACCCAAACCAGAAACAGTGGATAGATGGCAGCATTCGCGCAAAACTGAAAGCGCGAACCACCGCATTTAACCATGGCAAGGTGACTGCGAATATGGCCGAATACAAACAGTGTACTTATTCCCTCCGTAAGGCAATCAAACAAGCAAACGTCAGTACAGAGACAAAGTGTTATGATTTACCAGTATTAGAACCCAAATGCAGACAAGTACACCAAGCCAGAGAAGGTTTAACAGGTTTATTTAAAATGTTCAATAGTCCAGGTTTCCAATAATAGGGGAAGAGCAAGTCCAGGTTACAGGGAGGGTAACAGATCCAGGTCAGGGCAGGTGTGGTACCGTAATGTCCTAGTGTCCGTGGTGAGTCCAAAAGAGAGGTCCGGTAGTGGAGAGCAGGATGGTGGTGGCAGGAGTGAAGCGGAGGCAGGAGTCAGGTTCCAAATATATGGTCATCTTGACTATGATCTGACGATGAGTGGTAAGTTTGACCGGGTCTTAAAGGCTGAGGTGATTATGGTGAATGAGCTGCAGCTGGAACCCTGACTCCCGCACACCAGACTTCACTCCTGCAATCAAGGACAGACAGAGGGGAGGGAGAGAGCAGAGAGAGAGCTACCTAGCAGCAGTAGGCCTAACAGTACCCCCCCTCTACGGACGCCACCTGGCGGCCGACGGGGTTTATCGGGATGTAACCTATGAAACTCTCGGACCAGAGCAGGATCCACAATGAAGCTCCTGGGCACCCAGGAACGTTCCTCAGGACCATAACCCTCCCAATCCACCAGGTACTGGAAACCACGACCCCGGCGGCGAACATCCAGAAGTCGCCGGACAGTGTAGACCGGACCCCCACCCACGATCCTGGGCGGAGGAGGGGGACGAGAGGGCGGGCACAGAGGGCTAACCGACACAGGCTTAATCTGGGAAACATGAAAGGTGGAATGAACCCGTAGGGAGGCAGGAAGCTGTAGCTTAACCGCGCAGGGGTTAACAATAGACAGTATCTTGAACGGTCCTATAAAACGAGGCGCCATCTTCTTAGACTCCACCTTCAATGGAAGGTCCCGTGACTTCAGCCATACCTCTTGACCAGGAGAGTAACCGGGAGCCTGGGACCGGTGACGGTTGGCTTGCCTCTGCATGTACGCCGAAGCTCGGGACAGAGCTACCCTGGCCTTCCTCCAGACCTTGAAGCAGCGGCGCATGTGGGACTGCACCGAGGGTACCGCCAGTTCCCTCTCTTGAGAAGGGAACAGGGGAGGTTGATAACCCAGAGCACACAGAAAAGGAGACAAACCAGAGGAAGCGTTAGTCAAGGTGTTATGAGCATATTCCACCCAGGGGAGCATGGAGCTCCATGACCCAGGGTTAGACCCTGTGACACAGCCGAAGAGCGGTCTCCATCTCCTGGTTCGCTCTCTCGGCTTGCCCGTTGGTCTGGGGGTGATATCCAGAGGACAGGCTGGATGTAATGCCCAAAGCTTTACAGAAAGCTTTCCACACCTGGGAGACAAACTGGGGACCCCTGTCAGAGACAATATCCGTGGGTAGACCATGAGAGCGGAACACATGTTCAACCAAAATATCAGCCGTCTCTCTGGCAGTGGGCAGTTTAGGTAGGGCCAAAAATGAGCGAACTTAGAAAAACGATCAATCACCGTAAGAATTACAGTCTTTCCAGACGAGGGGGAAGTCCAGTGACAAAATCCATAGCGATATGCGACCAGGGCCGGCTGGGTATAGGTAGAGGTCGTAGATGACCAGCGCTGGCCTGGGTGGAGTTCTTACTTCGTGCACATACCGTACAAGCAGCAATGAAGGCTCGAGTGTCCGCCTCCATCGTGGCCCACCAGAACTTCCGTCGCACAAAGTCAAGGGTCCGCGAAACTCCAGGGTGACAGGTAAGGGGAGACGAGTGAGCCCACTGAAGTACCTGGGAGCGAGCAGACTCAGGGACAAACATCCGGTTAGGAGGACCCCTCCCAGGGTCAGCTTGATGATGTTGAGCCTGTCTAACAATCCCCTCGATGTCACATGTGACGACCGCAATACTGCAGGTAGGAGGCAAAATGGGTTCAGGGTTACTACCAGTATCAACAGCCGAATGAACACGAGACAGGGCGTCAGGCTTGACGTTGCGTGACCCAGGACGGTAAGACAGAGAAAAATTGAATCTCCCAAAAAATAGTGCCCACCTGGCTTGACGGGGGTTGAGCTGCTTCGCTGACTGGAGGTAAGCCAGATTCTTATGATCCGTCCAAACGATGAAGGGTTGTTCCGCCCCTCCAACCAATGTCGCCACTCCTCGAGAGCCAGCTTAACGGCGAGCAGTTCACGATTGCCAACATCATAATTCCTCTCTGCCTGAGAAAGTTTCCTTGAGAGAAAAGCACAGGGATGCAATTTGTTATCTTCAGGAGAACGCTGTGACAACACCGCACCTACCCCAGTGTCGGATGCATCCACCTCCACGACAAACTGGCGGTCGGGGTCCGGCTGCATCAGAATGGGAGCCGAGGCGAAGCGATGTTTCAGTTCTTCGAACGCTGATTCGGCCCCTTCATTCCAAGCGAACGGTCGTGAGATGGAGGTGAGAGCGGTGAGTGGCGCCGCAATGCGGCTGTAGTCCTTGATGAACCTCCTATAGAAGTTCGCAAACCCCAGAAATCGTTGAAGTTGTTTGCGGGTAGAGGGGGCTGGCCAGTCCGTGACAGCAGAGATCTTAGCTGGGTCCATCCGCAACTCCCCCTGAGCGATGATGTAACCCAAAAAAGAGGTCTCAGACACATGAAATTCACATTTCTCCATCTTCACAAACAGTTTGTTCTCCAACAACCTTTGCAACACCTGGCGCACATGCAGTTCATGTTCCTGGGAGGACTCTGAGAAAATCAAGATATCATCCAGATAGACAAAAACAAACCGATTCAACATGTCCCGAAGGACATCATTGACTAGTGCCTGAAAAACAGCAGGGGCATTAGACAACCCAAAAGGCATAACCAGATACTCAAAATGTCCCAAGGGTGTGTTGAAGGCAGTCTTCCATTCATCACCTTTACGAATGCGCACCAGGTGATACGCATTTCGTAGATCCAGTTTCGTAAAGATGGTAGCACCATGAAGGAGGGGAAAAGCAGAATTAATCAAAGGCAGAGAATACTTGTTCTTAATGGTGATGTTGTTAAGTCCACGGTAATCAATACAGGGTCTGAGGGTCTTATCCTTCTTAGCAACAAAAAAGAATCCCGCTCCTACAGGTGACGAGGAAGGACGCATAATACCTGCCGCCAAGGAGTCCCGAATGTAGTTCTCCATAGCCTCCGTCTCCGGCCGGGAGAGATTGTACAGGCGACTGCTGGGGAGCGGGGCTCCTGGCTGGAGGTCAATGGCACAGTCGTAAGGCCGGTGAGGAGGAAGAGAAGTAGCTCTGTGTTTGCAGAAAACGGATGCCAGGTCATGATACACGTCAGGAACATTAGAAAGATCCATGGACTCCAGTGGAGGTCGAGGCACAGTACTGGCAGGAGTCAGAGCAGAACACAAACAATTCACATGACAAAATGTGCTCCATGAAACAATTCTACCTGTCACCCAATCAATGTGTGGATTGTGTCTTATGAGCCAGGGGATACCAAGGACCAGAGGGGTCTGTGGGCAGTCGATAATATGGAATTGAATGTTCTCCTGATGATTTCCCGACACTCTAAGACAAACAGGAACAGTCTGATGGGTAATATGGGTCAACAATTGTCCATTCAGACCCTTAGCCTGCAGCGGACAGTCCATAGGAACAGTCTCCAAATCCATTTGTTGAGCCCACTCTCTATCCAAAAGCTTTCGTCTGCACCAGAGTCAATCAGCGCACTAACAGAGAGATTCTGGAACTGCCACTGGAGGGATGCCTGGAGCAGAATGCGGGGAGAAGAGGAAGAATCCGCTGCTCGGCTCACCAAAACTTCTCCCATTAATGATGAGCCGGCCCTTTTCCCCGGACGAACTGGGCAGGAAGGAACCAAATGACCAGCTTCTCCACAATACAGGCAGACCCGAGCCTGAATGCGACGTGCACGCTCCTCTGAGGACAACCGTGCACGACCCACCTCCATGGCTTCGGGTTCAGTGCTCCTCGTATCGACTCGGGAAGACACGGCTTTCTCCGTAGGGAAGATGCGGGGAGGAGTTTGTTGATGACAGACAGGTTGCTTGGAACTAACACTCCTCTCCCGGCGGCGCTCCCGAATCCGATTATCCAACCTGATGGTGAGTGAAATAAGATTATCCAGCGTAGGCGATTCATCATATGACACCAATTCATCTTTTAAAGTCTCAGACAAAGCATTGATGAACACTCCTTGTAATGCCTCGTCATTCCAACCACTCACTGCTGCTAAAGTCCGAAACTCCACTGCCATCTCCGCCACACTGCGAGCCCCCTGCCGAAGAGAAAACAACCGTTTCGCAGCCTCCTTGCCTCGTACGGGGTGGTCAAAAACCTTCCTCATCTCAGTGGTGAAGGCAACGTAAGCGTTGCAAATGTCTGACTGACTCTCCCAGACCGCGGATCCCCAGGCACGAGCGGAACCGCTAGTAGAGTTGATAAGGTAGGCAATACGGGCTCTTTCTGAGGCGTAGGTGAGGGGCTGTTGTTCAAACACTAACGAGCATTGAGTCAAAAAATCGCCACAGGTTCCCATGTTCCCGTCATAGCGCTCTGGAGCAGGAACAAAAGGCTCTCTGATCTGGGCTGAAGGGGTAGTAAGGGCAGACACTTGATTGGTGAGTAATTGAACCTGATTAAGCAGCACCTGACTGTCCTCAGCAATCGTCTTAAACAGGGTATCATGTTGGCCAAGTAAAATGCCCTGATTGGCTATGGCAGTCCAAATTTGAGTGCACTCTGGGGTGGTATCCAAGCTACTGTCTGCTGGGTTCATGATGGTCAGATCATACTGTTATGATTTACCAGTATTAGAACCCAAATGCAGACAAGTACACCAAGCCAGAGAAGGTTTAACAGGTTTATTTAAAATGTTCAATAGTCCAGGTTTCCAATAATAGGGGAAGAGCAAGTCCAGGTTACAGGGAGGGTAACAGATCCAGGTCAGGGCAGGTGTGGTACCGTAATGTCCTAGTGTCCGTGGTGAGTCCAAAAGAGAGGTCCGGTAGTGGAGAGCAGGATGGTGGTGGCAGGAGTGAAGCGGAGGCAGGAGTCAGGTTCCAAATATATGGTCATCTTGACTATGATCTGACGATGAGTGGTAAGTTTGACCGGGTCTTAAAGGCTGAGGTGATTATGGTGAATGAGCTGCAGCTGGAACCCTGACTCCCGCACACCAGACTTCACTCCTGCAATCAAGGACAGACAGAGGGGAGGGAGAGAGCAGAGAGAGAGCTACCTAGCAGCAGTAGGCCTAACACAAAGTGGAGTCGCAATTCAACGGCTCAGACACGAGACGTATGTGTGAGGGTCTACAGACAATCACGGACTACAAAGGGAAAACCAGCCATGTCGCGGACACCGACATCTTGCTTCCGGACAAGCTAAACACCTTCTTCACCCGCTTTGAGGATAACACAGTGCCACCGACGCGGACCACTACCAAAGACTGTGGGTTCTCCTTCTCCGTGGCCGACGTGAGTAAGACATTTAAGCGTGTTAACCCTTGCAAGCCTGCCGGCCCAGACGGCGTCCCTAGCCGCGTCCTCAGAGCATGAGCAGACCAGCTGGCTGGAGTGTTTACGGACATATTCAATCTCTCCCTATCCCAGTCTGCTGTCCCCACTTTCTTCTAGATGTCCACCATTGTTCCTGTACCCAAGAAAGCAAAGGTAACTGAACTAATTGACTATCGCCCCGTAGCACTCACTTCTGTCATCATGAAGTGCTTTGAGAGGCTAGTTAAGGATCATAATATAATATAATATAATATAATATAATATGCCATTTAGCAGACGCTTTTATCCAAAGCGACTTACAGTCATGCATGCATACATTTTTGTTTATGGGTGGTCCCGGGGATTGAACCCACTACTTGGCGTTACAAGCGCCATGCTCTACCAGCTGAGCTACAGAGATCACTGTAGGACCATATGTTACAGGACAGAGAGAGCTCAATGCATCATATCACCTCTACCTTACCTGACACCCTAGACCCACTTCAATTTGCTTACCGTCCCAATAGATCCACAGACGATGCAATCGTCATCGCACTGCACACTACCTTATACCATCTGGACAAGAGGAATACCTATGTAAGAATGTTGTTCATTGACTATAGCTCAGCATTCAACACCATAGTACCCTCCAAGCTCATCATTAATCTTGGGGCCCTGGGTCTGAACCCCGCCCTGTGCAACTGGGTCCTGGAGTTCCTGACGGGCCGTCCCCAGGTGGTGAAGGTAGGAAACAACACCTTCAATTCGCTGATCCTCAACACTGGGGCCCCACAAGGGTGCGTACTCAGCCCCCTCCTGTACTCCCTGTTCACCCATGACTGCGTGGCCATGCACACCTCCAACTCAATCATCAAGTTTGCAGACGACACAACAGTAGTAGGCCTGATTACCAACAATGACGAGACAGCCTACAGGGAGGAGGTGAGGGCCCTGGGAGAGTGGTGCCAGGAAAATAACCTCTCACTCAATGTCAACAAAACAAAGGAGCTGAAGAAATTTGGCTTGACCCCTAAAACCCTCACAACTTTTACAGATGAGAGCATCCTGTCGGGCTGTATCACCGCCTCGTACGGCAACTGCACCGCCCGCAACCGCAGGGCTCTCCAAAGGGTGGTGCGGTCTGCCCAACGCATCACCGGGGGCAAACTACCTGTCCTCCAGGACACCTACAGCACCCGATGTCACAAGAAGGCCAAAAAGATCATCAAGGACATCAACCACCCAAGCCACTGCCTGTTCACCCCTCTATCATCAAGAAGGCTAGGTCAGTACAGTTGCATCATAGCTGGGACAGAGAGACTGAAAAACAACTTCTATCTCAAGGCCATCAGACTGTTAAATAGCCATCACTAGCCGGCTTCCACCCGGTTACGCAACCTTGCACCTTAGAGGCTGCTGCCGTATATACATAGACTTGGAATCACTGGCCACTTTAATAATGGAACACTAGTCACTTTAATAATGTTTACATACTGCTTTACTCATCTCATATGTATATATGTATATACTGTATTCTATTCTATTGTATTTTAATATTTTAGTCAATGCCACTCCGACATTGCTCAATCTAATATTTATATATTTCTTAATTCCATTATTTTACTTTTGTGTGTATTGTTGTGAATTGTTAGATACTACTGCACTGTTGGAGCTAGGAACACAAGCATTTCGCTACACCCGCAATAACATCTGCTAAATATGTGTATGTGACCAATATAAATTGATTTGATTTGAGGAAGGGCCTTTTTTTACAGTCTCTCTCTCATTCTTACACTCTCTGCCCACTCTCTTTGTCTCTCCTTATCTCTCTAAATTAGCGGCCCCAAACTTTTCTGAGTCGAGATCACTTTCTGAGTCAAAATGAAGGCTGAGATCTACCACTCAGATTTATTTTTAAACATGACTTAAAAAACATAAGCCTATGCAACATTAAACTATGCAACATTAACCTATTAAAAACAATTCTGTAGCAATGATGTTTGTAGTAGGCTATATGCCCAATACATATTGGCTATGCTTGAATTGCCCAGACAATGTTATTCTTTCAGACCATTTTAAAATTATATTTCAAAACTTAAGGTATATGATCACACTGGTAATATATCATAATTTGGTGTTTTACTGTGAGGCATAGCTGAGGGATTACAATTACAATAATTTGCTTACTTGATTTTACTGGACTGATTATGCCTCAGTGGAGGGAGAGCATCAGAGGGTCCGCCTCTCACCATCGTACCATCTCTCAGTTATGCCCCCTCCACCAAGACTTACCAAAAAGCAGTAGCGGTGCGTGGATAAAATCACTGGGGAAGCAAATCCAGAAAAAAAGCCATATTACAACCTATGTGTTGTGATAATTGCGTTGTTTGCTCTATAACCTTTTAGTTCATATCCCTTGAAACCGTGATATATAGACCTAACATGCTGACCACACAGCTCGTGTCGCGTGTGCGAGCGTTGCAAAATAAATGTACACATACATATTATTCAATCATTGCACCCACACTACTCACGCGCATCAACGAGCGTAAGCGTAGCCAGGCGCTAAAATAGAACTTGGTTCTATTTGTGACGCTTGACGCGCTGCAAGTCCTGCCTCTCCCATCTCCTCTTTGGTTTTTCAGGAGCATATACCCACGTGGGTGATTGAAAGATGAACTGAGGTCCACACTCCAGTCCAGTTGGTAGTGGCAATGCACCTTAAAGTTGGTTGCCAACCACCATATAAAGTCCAAAGAAGAAGAAAAAGCCTGAAGGAGGAGAGATTGCTAGAAACGAACTTGGTTTACCCTTTTATCTGTGGATTAATTGTCGGTGTAGAGGACCTTGTGCATTTCAGGTAAAATAACAACCCAATGTTTATATCCCATGACAAATTAGATAGCAACAGCAAGCTATCTAGCTAAATTGCCATAAATGTTTAATGCTTTTCGACCTGTCCCCAAATTAATATAGTTGGTTCAGAGTTCGTTTTGATATTTCAACCTGCCTGTCCTGATCACGTTCGGTGTGGGTGGACAAAATCAACATGCGCGGTCTGGTCAGCATGTATGGACAAGGCAATAAGAAGACAGAGTAGCAGAATAAATTCAACCACAAAACATATTGCATGTAACAAACAGTTACATGACCTACAGTATGGTCAAGCAAGGTAATGTTTCTGACATTTTCGGACTACTAAACAACTGTTGATTTAGAATGACGGAGAGTCGCAAAGAAAACAGGAGCTGCCTCCACTATTCCAGCACCATTTCAACTTCGACATTTCAACATCATCTAATCACCTATGCATAGTCTAATACAGTGACAACTAAAAGATACCAAAAACGATTTAGTCCAATCAACGTAAACTAAATATGATGTGGCTGTCCATGGTACTGATTTCTGTGTGTGTGTGTGTGTGTGTGTGTGTGTGTGTGTGTGTGTGTGTGTGTGTGTGTGCGTGTGTGTGCGCGTGCAAGTAGAAAAAAACATGTTGACTCACCCTACTTGTAGAGAAACACCAATGCCATCCTCCTCTTTCATGTTGATGAAACAGTATATGACTGTCATACATATCTTTTAGTTTTTGTTGTCCTATGCTACCTGGCTAAAATGCTTGCTCGCTAGCCTAACTACCTTTCAAGGGCAACGATGCGCCAGGCCAGCTAGTTAACATTAGCCTACTGCATCTAGCTACATGATGAACGTCCATCCTCTCAGGCCAGGGGTGCAATGTATGAATTTATGGTTGGATCCGAATCGCTGTTATAATCATTGGCCAGTACTGAGAATTAAGTAAATCTACAAGTCCAAATCCCTATCTCCATCCATGGCTAATTTAGGACAGGGCTGATTTTAGCTAGCTAGCTAGCCACCGGAGGACAACAACACAATGAGATGCAACAATTCAATTTTTTTTATTTTTTTTTAGATGCAACAATTCAATTCACAATGCATCCCTGACCACAGCCTGAAGTGGTCAGCCAGATCTGAACACAATCAGACCACAAAGCGACTTTTGTGCGTTAGACCCGTCTTTTCAATGCTATCTTCATATTCTGATAGCAGAAGTCGTAGGTAGGTGTCAAGTATAGACACGACCTTGGAGATCGACCAGTCGATCACAATCGACCATTTGGTGACCATCTATGGTTTTGTGAGCATCAACCGTTTGGTTATCCACTATCATAGAATTAAGGTGGGTCCTGCCTAGACAAACTCTACAACATTATATGCTGGCCATGTCAAGATTGTAAACTTACAGGAATTGGATGACATCAGTGCCACATTGACAGTAATTTACAGTAATTGGACGATATCAGTGCCCCATTGACAGAGACTGGACTGGACTACAGACACAAGTCGCTAATGTTCACGTGATGAGGTAGCCTAGTCTGCAAACTTCAAGATCAGTGTCTGCCCTCAACCCAACATAAAATGTCCTCTAATGGTCTAATATGTTGTTTTTTCCCGTGGGAGACCCGGGTTCATATCTTGCATGTTACATATAGACTCCATTGGCTAGGCAGAATGGCATGCATGGGCTAGTTGCTCTGGCTATCTGTAGCTCTGTGTACAAGTGGAGCTGAGGTGGTTCAGTAAACTGTGCTTGCATGGTGAGTGATCTGATCTGAGACCTGAAGACCCGAGCCTTTAGGTCCGTGGACTAACATGGCCTTGATGTGTATTGACAACCCAGGTTTGACTCACAGGTGGTCCTCCAGACTGCTAGGGTGGCCAAGCAAAACAGGCAGGTGAGCTAGACAAGCCTATATGCAAGGACATTGTATAATGATGATGATGATGATGATGATGATGATGATGATGATGATAATGATGAGAAGGATGAGGGTGATAAGGATGTTTAAAGACTTTCCATATAAAATTCATTTCACAGTTCATCACAAGTTACATTTCCTGATTTTTCATAACCATCACTGATGATGGAAAATATGCTTCCAGGAAACATGCCTTTGGCTCTTTTTGATTCTTATTATTAGTTCCATACAATGCACATGATGTCCTAATTATGGTGATGGAAGTATCTGGAATATGTAAGGACAGGTTTACAGTGAAACTTGAGTTCAAGGAAGTAGTTTTACACCAACAAGAGGCTATAAAGTTGGTGTAGGTTAAAGACAGTGAAGGGGTGGTTTCTTTAGTTGCCTTGGAGACGGGGGTGGGGCCGTAAGTATTTGGAGTGAGAGGTTTTACACAGTTTCATTTGGATTTTACACTGAACTAGGCTACATAGCATAGTACCAGCGAAAACGACCGACCGTCGCCCTGAACACTATCCAGTTAGGACAAGACAATCAGAACCATGTGTGGTAAGAACGGAAAGCCTACATCTAATCTAGATAACCAGGAGACAAATTATGCATTAGGCATGACAAGCAGTAGCCTAAAGTAGGCTCGTCATGTAGGGCCTATTGGAATCGTACAATAGTATTTGCTATGTTGTTTTGTCATTTAAAACCAGTCCGTTGGGAGCCATACCAAGGCAAACAGTTTTTGTGTGTATGTCACTGACACTGTGTCAATGAGGTGCCATCCTTGTAGGCAATTTACATGTCAGCGTAGGCCAATTACATATACATAAATATAAACCTAGATTATATATAAATATAACTTGTATTATTTCTAGTAATAACCAAATAGGTTATCAGTGTTCTGCAGCGGTCCATATCTTGGTTGCACTCCGATCCATCCGCTGTAGACAATTAACATGCCAGTCTCATGGCATGCTCTGAGCTGCTACGTGTCAATGTAGCTCCTTGGAGTATTAATGACAGGTCTGGCAGTAATTTTAGGCTATGACAGGTCGGGAAAAATTGTTTTATGATCAGGTTATGATGATAGGCTACATCAATATGATACCATCAGACATCAATATGATACGATCAGCCCAGGAGCTTCATCCTCAAATATCCAATTTAACGAAATTTAGGCTATGCTTAAATATGTACTCTCATCCGAGTCGTTGGACTCTAGGCCCATTCACATTTCTGTTGCTTAAATGTGATTATGCATTATCAAAAAATATATGATTGTATGCTATTTAAATGCTTTTAGTTTTAGGGTTTTAATAGTAAATATTTGCATCGAGCTGAAGCAATCCAAGCAAAGCTTTACAGCCAACTGTAAATGTAAGTCGGCCAGTTTCTTCCTGGCATCTCCGACAGTAAATCTAGGTCTGTTAGTTTCTTCACCGCATCTCCTCCGGCCCCGGCCTAAAGTTAGCCTACCTGGTCGAGGCGGACACTGCGCGCAATGTGCTCCTCTCAATGGCCACATGTGTTGCACATACTGGGACCATTAATTGCACACGTCACAAACATTTGAGCCGCTCTCCAGAGCATAATGTGTCATTAGCTTTTTATCAGAAACCTTAGTAGGCTACACTGTAATGGATATTTAATTAAAAACTCGGTCATGTTGCGCATTATATCCCAGTCAGACAGCCCCAAATGTTCTGTAAACACCAGCTGGAGAGGCTCATACGAAATCAAAACAAAAAGGCAGTGACTTTGTCAGCTACAGAGTCAGTGTCCACAGAATTTCCTCAATACCATACAACAGTGAATAATCAGTGTGTCATCGGTCCTTGTACCTCCAGTCTGGCATCAATCACTATCAACAGATATGAGAATAATTCATTACAAGTCTATTGACCATCAATCCGCACCTTGAGTGTCACAAAAACTTCAATATGCTAAAGATTGTGTTGATCACTCTAAATCTAATTCCAGCATTGCACTCATGCATTGTAAACGCTGATGATTAATTTGCACCACTATGAGTTTCCCATGAGTGGCTTTTTTATTGCCAAAGCTTTGACTATATGATTCCATAATTTCTCCAGTTGGACACGGATTAGTTCATTGATATACACAGTTAATTATATATTATGATTAATGTCTAAGCTGTCCCAGTTGGCCATGTCAGTAACCTATCAGCGTAGGACACTGTCTCCATGTTCACAGCACATTATAGAGGATCATATTCCTAAACACAGGAATAGAGAATTATGAACAACAACAAACAACTGTTGGGCTACTGACTTTGCAGTACAGTACTTGCCTCCTCAACGGTTTTCTAGACCATAGTCTAGTACTGAATGGATAGTCTACATTACACCTACACACTGCTCAAGTCTTTCAGTGAAAGAACTCATAAAACAGCTCGAGTTGAATGTGAAGATAGACTGAAAGAGAGGGTGAAATAAGTAGATAAGAGTCTCTCTCTCTCTCTCTCTCTCTCTCTCTCTCTCTCTCTCTCTCTCTCTCTCTCTCTCTCTCTCTCTCTCTCTCTCTCTCTCTCTCTCTCTCTCTCTCTCTCTCTCTCTCTCTCTCTCTCTCTCTCTCTCTCTCTCTCTCTCTCTCTCTCTCTCTCTCTCTCTCTCTCTCTCTCTCTCTCTCTCTCTCTCTACCTCATTGCAGGGATCTTTGCCTACCTGAATTACTGTGTGCCTCGCACCAGAAAGGAGATATTTGAGACACTGGTGAAGGGACTGCAGAGGCTGGAGTACAGAGGCTACGATTCAGCAGGTATGGCCCTGGTTATCACCCTGAACACACACACAACAGATCCCTCACACTAAAGCCCACAGAGCACCGCACCTGCATCTCACTATGTTTTATCCAGTCTTACTGTGGAACTGCACAGGCAGTGTACGGCTTATAGCACTGTCAGTACACTGTAAAACCCCAGTGACTAGTTATTCCTTCACGATGTGCTTCGGGGCGGTTAAACAGTGAGAATATTGATACAGAGACTCTGTGTGGTAATACTGAAGGTATGATATCTAATCACTTACAGCTGACCTGGCTTAAGGAAGCTGAGTGCTGCCGGATACTGTCAGTTATCATCCCGATGAGTGCATTGTCCTGCTATGTTGACATGCAGGTACTGTTGAAGCAGGTATACACATGTGATCACATGCTCCATGTGAAACTGGGTGTGGACACCCCATTTAGCTGGCGTACCAGTGGGCAAAAGGTAGCTCTAATACCTTATTACCACCTATCTGATCCTTTGGGTAGTAGGATCTTGGCTACGGCTAGGGGTTGATTTTGGGACAGGGCATCGGTCAGCAGTGTTCAGATAAATGAGATGAGGTGAACCCAGAAAGCAAAGAAGGCAGTGGTAGAGAGTCCTGAACATGTGAGGATAGAATCTGTTGCCCTATTCCTGTTCTGAGCCTCACCATACACAAATGATATCTGCCTCACTGATATTTACTATTGCTTTGGCATTTCTCCAATGGTATATTCTACACACGCACACACACACACACACACACACACACACACACACACACACACACACACATACAGTGCCTTCAGAAAGTGTTCACACCCCTTGACTTCCACATTTTGTTGTGTTACAGCCTGAATTTAAAATGGATTAAATTTAGATTTTGTGTCACTGATCTACACACAATAACCCATAATGTCAAAGTGAACTTATGTTTTTCGAAATGTTTTCAAATTAATAAAACATGAAAAGCTGAAATGTCTTGAGTCAAGACATTGTTATGGCAAGCTTAAATAAGTTCAGGAGTAAACATTTGCTTAACAAGTCACATAATAAGTTGCATGGACTCACTCTGTGTGCAATAATAGTGTTTAATATGATTTTTAAATGACTACCGCATCTCTGTACCCCACACAAACAATTATCTGTAAGGTCCCTGAGTCGAGCATTGAATTTCAAACACAGATTCAACCACAAAGACCAGGGAGGTTTTCCTATGGTTCGCAAAGAAGGGTACCTATTGGTAGAACGGTAAAAAATATATATACACCCAGTCACTACAAAGGTACAGGTGCCCTTCCTGAATCAGTTGCCGGAGAGGAAGGAAACCGCTCAGGGATTTCAGCATGAGGCCAATGGTGATTTTAAAACAGTTACAGAGTTTAATGACTGTGATAGGAGATAACTGAGGATGGATCAACAACATTGTAGGTACGCCACAATACTCACATAAATTACAGAGTGAAAAGAAGGAAGCCTGTACATAATACAAATATTCCAAAACATGCATCCTGTTTGCAATAAGGCACTAAAGTAATATTGGAAAATATTTGGCAAAGAAAGGAACTTTTTGTCCTGAAAACAAAGCGTCATGTTTGGGGAAAATCCAACACAACCCATCACTGAGTACCAGTCTTCATATTTTCAAGAATGGTGGTGGCTGCATCATGTTATGGGTATGTTTGTCATCTGCAAGGACTAGGGAGTTTTTAGGATAAAAATTAACGGAATAGAGCTAAGCACAGGCAAAATCCTAGAGGAAAACCTGGTTCTGTCTGCTTTCCGAAACTGGGAGACAAATTTCAGCAGGACAATAACCTAAAACACAAGGCCAAATATACACTGGAGTTACTTACCAAGACGACATTGAATGTTCCTGAGAGGCCTAGTTACAGTGTCGACTAAAATCGGCTTGGAAAATCTATGGCAGAACTTGAAAATGGCTGTCTAGCAATGATCAACGACCAACTTGACAGAGCTTGACAAAGTTTTTAAAGAATGGGCAAATATTTTACAATCCAGGTGTGCAAAGCTCTTAGAGACTTACCGAGAAAGACTCACTGCTGTAATTGCTCCTAAAGGTGATTCTAACATGTATTGACTCAGGGGGTTGAACACTTATCTAATCAAGATACATTAGTGTTTTATTTTCCATTAATTTAAACAAATATAAAAACGAATATTTGAAAATATAGTATTTTGTGTAGATTGTTGACAAAAAATGTAATAGATTTTAATCCCACTTTGTAACACAACAAAATGTGGAAAAAGTCAAGGGTGTGAATACTTTCTGAAGGCGCCGTACACACACACATACACACACACCCTTGTGACTTACGTGAGCTGGTTGATATTCACAGGGATTCCACAGTAATCGTCTCTTTCCTCTGAAATTACAATTTAACTCTTCCCTGAATGATCTCACATTTAAGTGTTTTAAAGGCATTAAAGATGCGTTATAAAGGTTTTGTATAATTTCAGCCAGTAGTTTTGAAAGTAGTGCTCACGAGCCAAAAACAGGTCCCCGAAAATGGTGTACTACGTCATCCATTTCATATAATATGTGACGTCCTGCAAAAAATAAATATATATATTTAGCAATTCGTATGATATTGTTACAAATCCAATTTGTACAATATGTTATGAATTTGATGTTCTTAAGATCTTATTCAATCTCTTTATTTGAGCGTTTCATATGGATTAGGATGGATTTGGAGTCTTTCAAACAAGCTTTCAAATTGGACATGAATACTGCCTCAGTTGAAGTTGAACTGATTCATTGACTGGCCTTGCAGCCTACTAGCTAGCAAGTTTAGCCTTCATTGATGATGATTGGTTTAGGATTTGTATTGGTATACATTTGCCTCAGTAGTTTTTCTCTCTGGTCTCAGGCATCGCTGTGGATGGTGACAAAAACACAATGACAGATGACATCAACAACAACATCGTTCTCATTAAGAAGAAAGGCAAAGTCAAGGCCCTGAATGAAGAGCTCTACAGTAGGTCTCATGGATACATCCTTTCTCTCATTTCCCCCATCACATTCCTCTCCTCCAGCGGCAGATATGTGTTTCTGAAGAATCCCATGGCCTGTACCTCTTTCTTCTTGATAACTCCTTTCTTTTTCGGCCTCAGGACACTTCTAGTGCACTTCTCTCCCTCTTCTATTTCTCCTCTTCTATTTCTCTTCTTCTCTGTCCTAACAAAATACCTCTTTAATGAAAGAGGGTACAGTGTAGGGTTACGGTATGGGTGGAAGGGTTATGGTAAGACATTGAGCTCGGCTGAATTACCAGACTCGTAGGCAGTCCTCTGTCAGCTTTACCCTATCACTGTACCCATTATTGACTGATCTTAAATCTGATCATGTCACTGTTCAATCATTGATAGAATACCTTTGTTCTTATTGTTGATCAGTGCTTGATGTGTTTTTGTGATCAGAGAAAGACTGCATGGATCTGGAGGCGGAGTTGGACACACACTTTGGCATGGCTCACACACGCTGGGCCACACACGGAGAACCCAGCGCCCTCAACAGCCATCCCCACCGCTCCGACAAGAACAATGGTAACACACAATCACCTGTGTACACACACACACCGTTCATACCTGCACACAACATACAGTGCAGACATACACACCAACCCACTGCTCTGCCATGGCTTTGACATAGTTCTCTGGTTAATGGAGGTATCAGGAGTCAGGTGAGCTGGCTTTTGTTCTGGTTACTGATTGGCTAGATATCTCAAAATGTAAAACACACCTAGCATACTGTGACCAGCCCAGGTCTCCCCTCAGCTCTCTCTTAAAGGGTGTGGGAGGCTTGGGTGTGGGAGGCTTCAGTGTGGGAGGCTTCAGTGAAAGGAGTATTTACATACATGCAAATGATAGACAGAGAGAATCAGCCTTTCACAGAGGCCGGCCAGACAGCTAAACAGACAGACAGACAGGGTCTTGTTCAGTTGACCTTAAACATAGCTATGTCCTTCCTCAGGCACACATTTTCATATGTGTTCTTTGTGTTAAAGATAACTATGTTTAGAGTCAATTTCACCTGTATATATTCCAAGTTCTGACCGCATGCCAAGGTGTGTGTGAGTGCGTCAGGACTCAGGGTACACCCCTTACCTATGCAGTCAGGCAGGAATGACAGGAATTGCTGTTAAGATACACTACATGACCAAAAGTGTGTGGACACCTGCTTGTCGAACATCACATTCCAAAATCATGGGCATTAATATGGAGTTGGTCCTCCCTTTGCTGCCATAACAGCCTCCACTCTTCTGGGAAGGCTTTCCACTAGATGTTGGAACATTGGTGCGGGGACTTGCTTCCATTCAGCCACAAGAGCATTAGTGAGGCCAGGCACTGATGTTGGGCGATTAGGTCTGGCTCACAGTCGGCGTTCCAATTCATCCCAAAGGCTTGTGTGCAGCTGCTCGGCCATGGAAACCCATTTCATGATGCTCCCGACTAACAGTTATTGTGCTGACATTGCTTCCAGAGGCAGTTTGGAACTCGGTAGTGAGTGTTGCAACCGAGGACAGACCATTTTTACATGCTACGTGCTTCAGCACTCAGCGGTCCCGTTCTGTGAGCTTGTGTCCCTACCACATCGCGGCTGAGCCGTTGTTGCTCCTATACATTTCCACTTCACAATAACAGCACTTACAGTTGACCGGGGAAGCTCTAGCAGGGCAGGAATTTGACTAATTGACTTGTTGGAAAGGTGGCATCTTATGACGGTGCCACGTTGAAAGTCACTGAGCTCTTCAGTAAGGCCATTCTACTGCCAATGTTTGTCTATGGAGATTGCATGGCTGTGTGCTCGATTTTATACACCTGCCAGCAATGGGTGTTGATGAAATAGCCGAATCCACTCATTTGAAGGGGTGTCCACATGCTTTGGCCATGTAGTGTATGTTAAGAGGATTTCCTGACTGATTTCTCGCTGTCTCTATTTCCTGACTGATTTCTCGCTGTCTCTATTTTCCCTCAGAGTTTGTTGTCATCCACAACGGCATCATCACCAACTACAAAGAGTTAAAGAAGTACCTGGTAAGACAAGTCCTACTCTATCCCTCCACTCCCCTTTCTGTATTTCTATAGTTGTACTCTATTTCAGTATAAATTACTCCACCGTAAAGATCAGCCTGTTTTGGGTCACACCCTTGGTAAAGATCCGAGATATGATCAGAAGTGTTATAGGATTTCAAGTCTTCTGTCATCCATTGCCTTTGACGATCTTAGGCCTGGGTCCTTTGTTTTGGGCTTTTTGACCGATGACTGTTGCACTATTCTACACATCATTTACATTTACATTTACGTAATTTAGCAGACGCTGTTATCCAGAGCGACTTACAAATTGGTGCATTCACCCTATAGTGGGATAACCACTTTACAATTTATTTATTATTATTTTTATTTTATTTATTTTTTTGGGGGGGGGGTAGAAGGAGTGCAAGTGATTTGAAATGGCATTGACAAAGTGGCAATGTGCAATGTTTGCTTAGGCCAACTTGTGGAAATCATACAGCGCACCTTTTTTCTTCTGAGTCAGCTTGCCTTTTGTCTGTCTGGTTTTGTCAGTCCAGTTTAGCTGGTTCTGCCCAGTTAGCACATAACGTTCTGAGAACCATATGTTTCTTAGAGCTTGGTGAGAGCATGGTTATCCTATGGTTATTTTGCATACAACCTTCCCACAACTTTCTGGGAATGGTGCATGATAGTTGCTTGGCTTTGGAACATTCCATTTTCTTGGTATTTCATTACTTAAACATGGTTACATTTCATTTACATTTTGGTAATGTTCTAGGAACGTTCTCCAACTGGTTTGACATTAGGAATGTTCTCAAATATTTCAGAGAATGTTAAGAAATAACGTTCTTCTGTGGGAATTTCAGTACTTTCACAGAACATTCCACACAAGTTCCCATGTGGTTCTATTTAATGTAATATTTTTACTACATTCTGGGAAAGTTATAAAGAATTGTATGACTTAAGCAATGTTCTCAGAACGTTCAGATAATGTATGGTTCTCTTTTGGCAATATTCTGGGAATGTACAAAAAAGAAGGAAATTGTACACATTAACATCAATTAACTCTAAATTCCGTTCTCAGAACGTTAAGAAAACTTTCCATTAAAAACACAAGAAAAATGTAGTAACGTTCAGAAAACATTCTAAGAATGTTATTTAAAAACATATACATTTGGTTCTCAGCATCAACCAAAATCTCTCTATCCTCTATCATTTTAAGTGTGTTCAGGTGTGTCGGCCGCACCCACTAATTGGCCACACCTGATCTTAATGAGTTCTTGTTTCCTTTGAAAATAGGTCTGTTTAAATAGACTAAAATAAACAGCTTTGTATGGTTAAAAGAACATGGGATGCTATCTCCATCATGGTGACGCAGTGGACTTGGATAGAGAACAGAAGATCATAGGTTTGATTCTCACTGATGCCGTGTCACAATACGACTAATGCCTAAGGAAATTAATGTGTCCTATCTGTGCTTGGAGTTAAAAAAAGTTAACCCAAAATAAGCTAGCAGTGTTAGTAAAAGCCTTATTGAAACATTTTGTGAAAGTTTTAAGGAAGTTTTTCAAAAACGTCCAAAAAACCTATATTTTCCGTTCTCAAAGCGTTAATAAAACCTCCCATGAAAGCTTTGAAAGGAACCAGAGTAAAACGTTCTCAGAACCAACATTTTCACTTCTGTTCTTAGAACATTTAAAAAACGTTATGTTTTACTGGTCAGGAAACTTTTGGCTTCGATCCCACAACCAATGTGAAACCAAAAACATTAGTTCCCACAACTTCCAAGGAACCAAATGTGCTAGCTGGGTGCCTTCTCCTCCTTAACTATAATGGGTATAAATAGATGACTGTACTTACCTCATCTTAGATCTGTTTGTGCTGTAGCCAACTCCTCTGACTATTGGTGTTATGCTAGCAGAGTTATTATGCTAGCTAATGCACATGTATTTAACCTTTATTTAGGCAGGGAGTCCAATTGAGACCAAGGAAGCCTTGCATGAAAAGCCCAGCAATTACACAATAAAAGTTAGAGGCATATCAGGGAGTGCTGCTTCAGTAAGCTTGTAAAATTCATTCTGATCCCCACCCTCTTTCAGAACTCCAAGGGCTATGAGTTTGAGTCAGAGACCGACACAGAGGTCATCCCTAAACTGATCAAATACGTTTACGACAACCGAGAGAGAGAAGACCTGTCCTTCTCTACGCTGGTGGAGAGAGTCATTCAACAGCTGGTGAGTACTGGGACACTCAATCAATACAATTTATTTATAAAGCCCTTTTTACATCAGCAGATGTCACAAAGTGCTTATACAGAAACCCAGCCTAAAACCCCAAACAGCAAGCAATGCAGATGTAGAAGCACGGTGGTTAGGAAAACCTCCCTAGAAAGGCAGGAACCTAAGAAGAAACCAGGCTCTGAGGGGTGGCCAGTCATCTTCTGGCTGTGCTGGGTGGAGAATATTAGAGTACCTGGCCATTAAGGCCAGATCGTTCTTTGACCAGCAGGGTCAAATAATAATCACAATGGTTATAGAGGGTGCAACAGGTCAGAACCTCAGGAGTAAATGTCAGTTGGCTTTTCATTGCCGAGCATTCAGAGGTCGAGCCAGCAGGTGCGGGAGAGAGGGAGAGAGGGAGGGAGGGAGGGAGGGAGGGAGGGAGGGAGGGAGGGAGGGAGAGAGAGAGAGGGTTGAAAACAGAAGGTGCGGGAGAGAGAGAGAGAGAGAGAGAGAGAGAGAGAGAGAGAGAGAGAGAGAGAATATGAAAACAGCAGGTCCAGGACAAGGTAGCACTTCAGGTGGACAGAACAGCATAAACTGGATCAGCAGCATGACCAGGTGGACTGGGGACGGGGACAGCCAGGAGTCATCAGGCCAGATTGTCCTAGGGCTCAGGTTCTCCAGGAGTGGAGAGAGAGAGAGAGAGGGAGAGGGAGATGGGAGAATTAGAGGGAGCATACTTATGTTCACACAGGACACAAGATAAGACAGGAGAAATACACCAGATAGGATAGACTGACCCTAGCCCCCCGGCACATAGACTATTGCAGCATAGATACTGGAGGCTGAGACGGGGGGGTCGGGGGTCACTGCAGCCCTGTCCAACGGTACCCCTGGACAGGGCCAACCAGGCAGGATATAACCCCACCCACTTTGCCAACACCTACTGTACTACTATATTGTTACTATAGTACTACTACGGTACTACTACTACTGCTGCTACTACTACAACTACATTTTTAGATTTTAGTCATTTAGCAGACGCTCTTATCCAGAGTGACTACAATTAGTGCATTCATCTTAAGATAGCTAGGTGAGACAACACATCACAATCGTATCAAGTAGATTTCCCTCAACAAAGTATTTAACAGCAAAGTCAATGCTAGTGGGAAAATAAATGTTTATGTTTTTTATTTTCTGTTTGGGGGGGGTGTCGGAGGCGCCGTGAGAGTTATTTAAAGTACTCTTCAAAGACTACTAGTACGCCGACAACGACTACTACTGCGGCTGCTGCTGCTGCTGCTACTATTACTACTAAACAAAAATGAATTGCTTAACAAAATGACAAAGCATCCCCTCAGATTCACATCTGGCCCTATGATGAATGCCATCTCTGAAACAGCATTGTAAGGGAGTGTTTTCAACAACAGAGCAACAATCTCCCCCAGTTCCCCTTCATCATACCATAGCCCTGTCCTGTGGCTCTGTGTCATAGAGTGGGTCATTGAGTCCAGTCTGGCCTAAAATCTGACCGCCCTCCCATCTCTCTCCGTTCAGCCCAGTATGACGTTACCTCACTTTCCTTCCCATTAATAGTGTTACACCATCACCAAAACAGTCACCATGGCAACCAACCCAGCAACATCTTTAGTGACATCATGATCTGTATATCTGGTGACCAGGAGCGAGACACTTTTTCAAATCACTTTTGCACCAACTAGAACTAGATTGCTAACTAGTCTCGCTCAGTTCTTCACACACTCTTGTTGTTGAGTTTGGTCTTATTGGAGCCAGTCCTATCTCAGCCCCATCTCCCGTCTCCCTGGCTCACTGTAAAAGCTCTGAGAAGAACACAGAGGATGAAGTGTACAGCTTCACTGGGTTTGGGCTAATAGGAACCAGACCAGAGCAGAACCCTTACAGCCTAAAGACCATTGCTCCTTCCCCTCCTCTCTCCTCCATCTCTCTCCCACTCTTGGCGAGAGTGCTGGCAGTATGTTGGAAACAGAGCTGATTTTATACAATAGGGGTCTTATTCCCCCTAACTTCCCTGAACATCCCCCCCCCATCCCTCCTACACATCCCCACTACTACCCTCCACGAGGGGGAACACAGATGGAAAGACTGTCTCCAAAAAGAAACAGGGAATTTGAATGTTGTTTTGTAAGGTCACTGTCGGTCTGTTCGACTGAAACTGTCCTCTACATTTTCCTTCGTTGTATTTCTTCTTTGTACAATTCCTTCTCATCTTCATCCTCCTCCTCTTCCTTGTCATGTTCGTCGTCATCATCATGGACCTTAACAGACATGTTTGTATTCTCTCCTCTTCGTCACCCTGTCTTAGGAGGGGGCCTTCGCTCTGATGTTTAAAAGCCGTTATTTCCCCGGAGAGGCGGTAGCCACCAGGTCAGTATCCATGTCCACTCACACACACATCTCTGTCCGTCTGGCCTATGCCATGACCACACACATCTCTGTCCGTCTGGCCTATGCCATGACCACACACATCTCTGTCCGTCTGGCCTATGCCATGACCACACACATCTCTGTCTGTCTGGCCTATGCCATGACCACACATAAGTCTGTCTGGCCTTCACACACTAAAGTATGAAACATTACTAAAACAACATAATCATTCCAACTAAAACAACATAATCATTCCAGGACATCAGACTGCTAAATAGTCACCACTAGCCGGCCTCCGCCCAGTACCCTGCCCTGAACTTCAGTTACTGTTACTAGTCGGCTACCAACCGGCACTCTACCCTGTACCATAGAGACTGCTGCCCTAGTCATTGAACACTGGTCACTTTAATAATGTTTACATAGTGTTTTACCCACTGCATATGTATATACTGTATTTTAGTCAAGGCTCATCCTATATAACTACTGCTGTAAACACATGTTCTATTCCTATACTGTCCATAATGTCTATACACACCATATTATACATACAGTATATATTTATATTGCTCGTTCTAATATTTCTATCTTTCTTAATTCATTTATTTTTATTTATTGGATTTGCATATATCGTTTTGTATTGTTAGGTATTACTGCACTGTTGGGAACATAAGCATTTTGCTACACCCGCGAAAACATCTGCAAAATGTGCGTACGCGACCAATAACATTTGATTTGATTTGAAAGGATCAACACCCATTGGCATTGACTCATCGTCTCAGCTATTGCCACAATAAAACAATAACAGCCTGACTCTATATAGCCCTATATTGATCTTCAGACTGTGTGTCTCTGCCAAGCTTCTATTCCCTCTAATTAATGCATCAGCTATGATGACTGGAAGTTGCAACAGTCATGGCTGATGGTAAAGGGGTGGAAGTGTGGGGTGGGTCTCTGTGTGTGTACTCTTGCATGCCTGCATGTGTGTATTCAAGCTTGTGTTTGTTAGTTTGTGTGCATCGTGCATGCTTATGTATGTAAGTGTGTGTGGTACAGAGAAGCATTGCTGCAGTGTGTGTGAGACCCAGGCAGAGGGGGAGAAAGAGAGGGGTGTGATCCAGGTTCAGTCACTCCTTGCTGGGGCTCTCTAGGGCTGGCCTCTGGCTGCTGGCCTCCTGCCTGGCTCTCCTCTACTCTTTGTGACTCATTGAAGGAAGACTATGCTCTGTTTCCTCTTGCTGCTTAGGAAAAAACCCTGGCCAGAACCAATCATACTCAATCACCTCCAATCACTTTATTTATTTCTCTCTGTTTCCTCGTTGGAGGGAGAGAGGGAGTGGTGAGATGAGGGTGGTTGACCTATGGTAAAGAGGAGGAGGGTTCCCTTTTAATTGCTACCATTGTTATGCAGTTCACATTTCTTCTGTAAGAAATATTTCAATTTAGCCCTATCTATATAGGCCAATTAAGTGTAAAGGGTTAAAACAACCAGCACAGCAGTGTGCCTTCCTGCCTGAAGTCACTCTTCCCCAGCTACAGCTCCCTGCTCCCAGCCCAATGTACAGGACTGTCAGAGAAGAGAAGGATACAGTAAACAGAGGGAAAGAAAAGAGTGTAATTGAGAAACGTGCCTGTTTTCTCGGTTGGGAATTACCCCAGCCAGGTGTAAGCTGTCAAGCACAACAATGACTTAGATATTTATGATTGCAGTATTTTTGATGGAGTGTTAAGAGTTATGTTTGAGTACTTTTATCAGGTGCTTTGTGTACACACTGTCATAGGTCCTATTTGACACTGTAGGAATAAAGGTGTGAGCTATATTCAGGTTATGTTTGGCACACCCACTCCCCTCACCTGTCGCGGTCACACCCATCTGCACCTGCATACCTGCATCAGCCAATCAGAGAAGCACACATAGAGTACTGGAGATGAGGAAGCTAGAAACATGAGCAGGAACTGAACTCATCCACCTGTAGGGGAGAGGGAGGAAAAGGAGCAAAAAAGTGCTAGAAAATAAGAGAGAGGCAGCAAGAGGCAGTGTGACTTCAATGTGTGTGTGTGTGTGTGTGTGTGTGTGTGTGTGTGTGTGTGTGTGTGCGCGCTTGCATTTGTGTTTGTTCTCTGAAACAAATCTAACAATTTCTCTCCATCGACCCCCTCTGTCTTTCTCACGCTCGCCCTCTCTTTTCCCCTTTCTCCCCATCCCTCTATCCATCCCCCTTTCTCTGTCTATATCCTTCAGGAGAGGAAGTCCTCTTCTCATTGGTGTGCGGAGCAAGGATGAGCTGCCTACAGAGCACATTCCAATCCAGTACAACACTGGTGAGCTCTGTTCCCCTCTATCAGACATGATCACTTTACAGTGTTCTTAAACCTTTCAGTCTGCCTACTGTTCTCACAGCAACCTGACTGTGTTATCAACCTAAAACACACCGTATTTCAATCAAACCACAACTGAACACCTTTGGTTACATTATCTTCATGCACCGATCTCTTAATTTGAGATAAGAGGGTGTAACTGACGCATAAATATGGCATATGAGATTTGCATGAAAAGTTTACTTATATGTCTGTAGTTCAAGTCCCGATTCAGGTCAATATGAAACACCCATACATTATCTAATTAACTAACCAACTCATTAGCTAACTAACCAACCAGTCAGCTAACGTAATGCAGTTGTTCCAAGCTAACCCCTGTCAGAGCTATCTGTGTTCGTGAGCAGTATCTGTATCTGTGTCCTAACACTAACAGTAGCAGTACTTACCATCTGGTCCAGACTAATGGTTATGAAAGCCTGTTCTCCTGTGTGGGATAACATGTAATAATCTAAGGCTAACCCTAATCCTGTCAAATCAAATACAAATCAAATCAAATTTTATTGGTCACATACGCGTGTTTAGCAGATGTTATTGCGGGTGTAGCGAAATGCTTGTGCTTCTAGCTCCGACAGTGCAGTAATATCTAACAAGTAATATCTAACAATTTCACAACATATACCCAATACACACAAATCTAAGAAAGGAATGAATTAAGAATATATAAATATATACATATATGGACGAGCGATGTCAGAGCGGCATGGACTAAGATACAGTAGAATAGTATAGAATACAGTATATACATATGAGATGAGTAATGCAAGATATGTAAACATTATTCAAGTGGCTAGTGTTCCATTTCTTAAAGTGGCCAGTGATATCTAGTCTATGTCTATAGGCAGCAGCCTCTAATGTGCTGGTGATGGCTGATTAACAGTCGGATGGCCTTGAGATAGAAGCTGTTTAGATAGGTGCTGTAGGTGTCCTGGAGGGCGGGTAGTTTGCAGACCACACCACCCTCTGGAGAGCCTTGCGGTTGCGGGCGGTGCAGTTGCCGTACCAGGCGGTGATACAGCCCGACAGGATGCTCTCAATTATGCAACTGTAAAAGTTTGTGAGGGTTTTAGGTGCCAAGCCAAATTTATTTAGCCTCCTGAGGTTGAAGAGGCTCTGTTGTGCCTTCTTCACCACACTGTCTGTTTTTGTGGTCCATTTCAGTTTGTCAGTGATGTGTAAGCCAAGGAACTTGAAGCTTTCCACCTTCTCCACTGTGGTCCCGTCGATGTGGATAGGAGGGTGCACCCTCTGCTGTTTCCTGAAGTCCACAATCATCTCCTTTGTTTTGGTGGCGTTGAGTGAGAGGTTATTTTCCTGGCACCACACTCCCAGAGCGCTCACCTCCTCCCTGTAGGCTGTCTCGTCTCTTCATTGTCCTGTCTGTAGCTCTGTACTACTTTGTCCTGAGGGACAGTGCAGTTCATTAAGTGGTCCCAGTGGGACAGAGAGCCGTAGGTGTGCCAACTACCCAATTAACACTTGGGTGTTGTGGCTTGACCTCTGATTGGATGTTCAGATTACTGCACTGTTGGCGCTAGAAACATAAGCATTTCACTGCACCTGATAACATCTGCAAAATATGTGTACGTGACCAATAACATTTGATTTGATTGAACCACCTCATAAGAATTGCATGACTAACAACAATCCCATTCCCTTAAATCAGACTAATGTCTCCAATGAATCAACTGTTGCATGATTTCATGAAACTACTCTCCAAAGAGTCAAGTCCAAAAATGACAAGATTCATATTTAAATATGTTTGAGAAATCACTCTTGCTTCTTGTGGAAATGCCAATACTGTGTTTAACCTCTATGGGTTATCATAGGCTAACGTCATGGTCACACTCAGTTAATAACATACAATTGCAATATAACATTCTCAATATAACATTCAAAGTTACCTTTCTTCTAATGAATAGGGTGCAGAATTCTCATACAGTAACTAAAATCCACACACAATGAGTAGGACAGATGTCTCCAAATGATACATTTAAAATATGTATCTTGACATGTGTGTCACAATAAATCTGCCCCTTACCTACTCATCAGTTAATAACAGACATGGGTTTGGTTTGTTATGTTCTCTCTGTGTGTATCAACTCTCTGGAGACAGAACACCCTGTAGGTATGTTGACTGTCTTCATCGTGTAGATATGTTGACTGTGTCTTCATCTGTTTACTTAACTACGCTTAGATATATTATTGCAGTTTCTTGCTGGAGACTAGTGTACCTGAAGTGGGTTGGGTCCAAAGTCCAAGGCCCAATGAGAAAGGAATGAGGAGATAATGGGGAGCTTCTCTTTAAATGAGATAATTGGGAGCTTCTCTCAATACTATAAAGTGGCTTCCTTCTCTCTGCTCCTTTCCCTCATCTCTTTTAAAACACAGGATAGGTGAAAGCAACATAGTGGATGCCTACTGTAAATGTGTTTTCGCCTGTGGAGTGCAGAAGAAGGAAAAGAGACAAAGAGAGAGCCTAAGGTCACTTATCGCTATTGGGGACTAAAACTCCTGGCCCCATCATGACTGCAGTGCTCAACTGTAACTGTGCTAAAGGGCAAACATCCCTCAGCTGCAGTCAGTCACCTCATAAATAATATGTGACAAATCAATACGGATGGCAGTTTGAACCTTCACCTGATTATTCATTCCAGAATCTTCTGAGGTGAAGCAATGTATACAAATGATTAGCATCTTTATTGATGGTCAAAGGACCCTTGGATCAGACCCTCTGTTGTTTGTCAATCACGATCATGAACTCTAAACCAACCTTGTTTTGGTTTACAATCATTGGGTTAAAACAGCTTTTATCAGTTTATGAAAAATGACTAAATATTTTAGGTGAAGAGTTCAATTAAAGCAGAAGTGTTGATTTCAGTGATCCATCTCTGGTTGTCCCAGTGCTCAGTCTGAACCATGAACCCTAACCCCTGCCCTCTACCCCCTGCCCTCTGTCCAGTAGCTATGTTCAAAGAGGGGGTCAAGGAGAAGAACAGCCATAACCGGTCAGACAACTCCACTGCTGTGAATTCTGTTGGAGACAGCAAGGCTGTGGAGTACTACTTTGCTTCTGATGCTAGGTGAGCTGAAAGCCCTAGGTGTGTGTTTGTGCATACGTGCACGGTGTGTGTGTGCTTGTCTCATGCTCCTTTCTCTTCCTCCGCCTCTCGCTCTCCCTGCCCAGTGCCATCATAGAGCACACCAACAAGGTGATCTACCTGGAGGATGATGACATAGCAGCGGTTGTAGGGGGGAAGCTGTCCCTCCACAGGCTGAACCGCCTGGCAGGAGAGGATCCTGTCCGGGCCATCCAGACCCTCCAGATGGAATTGCAGGAGATCATGAAAGGTCAGAGGTTAGAGGTCATAGGGCTCATCGCCATGGCAACCTAAGGGTTAATTACGAGTAGGTTAGAGTGTCCCAGGCCCTACACACTGACCTAGGGTCAGTTCTGTATAAGGTTAAGGTGCAATATTTAGGATTTGATGAGGGAAAGCTGATTCTAGATATGTGCCTAAGTGGAGCTTAAACCTAGAGCCGGTCAGTATCGATAACTTCCCAATCACACACACACGTCAAAGATAAGATCTAGTGTCATACTAGTGAAACGTAGTCTGATTTTACACAGAGAACACATACCCATTTGGCCACACATACTTTACTGAAGCTGCTATCTATAGCTCTAAGAACACTAGAATAAGATCTCCCTCTGCTGACGTCAGTGAGTAGCTACGCCTGTGACCTAACCATTGTCCCTATTGTGTCCTTATCTTCTCTGTGCAGGTAACTTTGAGGCATTCATGCAAAAGGAGATCTTTGAGCAGCCAGAGTCTGTGTTTAACACCATGAGGGGGCGGATCTGCTTCGACACCAACAAAGGTAGCTTACCATGATGATGTCATATCCTGATCCTGTCACTCCCTATTGTTCCAGGATGCTGATGACACAGTGCCCTAGGCTAAATCAATATTAGCACAGCAACTCTGTTTGATGTGAAAAGTAGGCATTGGTCTGAAGCCTAAAAATAAAGGAAAATCACGAGCACCACAATGCATACTTCACCCATGCTCCACCAAGGTTTTCCAGCACACAACTTGGACCTACTACAGTAGCTATGTTGGTCTATTTATTTACTTAACCTTTATTTAACCAGGAAAAGCCCATGGAGACACTGTCTCTTTTCCAACGGAGACCTGGCCAAGAAGGCAGCAACAATCAAATACATTACAGAATTAAAACTAACAACAATACAATACAACAACATGATCCAGCCTAAAAAAAGCATTTACACTCCTCTGTAACAGTCTCCCATCAACATTTTAAATTAATTCAGTGGCACTAACATATCTAGATGTAGCATGGATTGTAGACTATTCCATGCCTCTGGTGCACAAGACGAGAAGGCAGTCTTGCCTAATACTGTAAGTGTCCTGGGGACGTTAAGTAGCAACCACCTAGCAGACCGGGTATGGTGACTGCTAGTGGTGAAGGAGACCAGACTACAGAGGTAAAGAGGGAGTTTACCCAAAAGGGCTTTGTAGATGAACACAAACAAATGTAGCTTTCTGCGCATATAAAGTGAGGTCCAACCCACCATTTGGTAGAAGGTACAATGGTGGGTGAGTGACTTGGCATTTGTAATAAAGCGCAAGGATGCTTGATAAACAGAGTCCAGTCTTTGTAAGACAGAGGAGGCTGCATGCATATACAACAAGTCACCATAATCAGTTACAGAGAGAAAAGTGGCCTGAACAAGTTTCTTTCTAGCCATAATCGGGAATCAAGCCTTATTACGAAAATAAAAACCCAATTTCAATTTAAGCTTCCTCACAAGATTATCCATATGAACTTTAAAGGAAAACTTGTCATCCAACCCTATACCTAGGTATTTGTAGGATTACACTTTTTCAATGGATAAGCCACCAGATGTGACAATGCTAAACTATTGTACTTCAAACAATGTGTAGGCAGGTTGCTTAGGATTCAAAACTTCTCAAACAGCCTAATTCACACTCTTAGATGAGGTGCACCCACAATAATGTGACTTGTACTGCAAACAAGGTAAAGTATTAGATTCTTCACACACCACACTAAGACATTATCCCATCCACTACCTTTTCAAGGTTATTTTTTTTATATGAAAGCAAGCTTTTGTACTTACAAGATCATAAGGCTTGATTGAGCTGTTTTGTCTTGTTGTAATATGGTGCCTGCCTGGATTTCCTTAAATATTTATTTTAGCCAAATATGTTCTTTGGTCAGTAGGTGCCAAACATAAAAACATGTCACTCATATAGATATAGAGGTCTATAGAGCCTGTCTGCATTCCTGATTTATATAACCATTAGCTTACCTGTGTAATATTGGCATATACTCACTTGTTTTGCCAACATTGTTCTGTTTTATCAATTGCTGTGCTGATCAATGGGCAGTGAATATGTAGTCTACAGTTATATTTGTGTATTTATTTATTTTTGCAGTAAAGATGGTGACGCTACAATAATACACATTTACAATAGGCCTATATCTAAAAATACATACAGCCTAATTATATATATATATATATATATATATATACAGTTGAAGTCGGAAGTTTACATACACCTTAGCCAAATACATTTAAACGCAGTTTTTCACAATTCCTGACATGTTGCTTCAATATATCCACATAATTTTCCTTCCTCATGATGCCATCTATTTTGTGAAGTGCACCAGTCCCTCCTGAAGCAAAGCACCCCCACAGCATGATGCTGTCACCCCCGTGCTTCACGGTTGTGATGGTGTTCTTCGGCTTGCAAGCAACCCCCTTTTTCCTCCAAACATAACGATGGTCATTATGGCCAAACAGTTCTATTTTTGTTTCATCAGACCAGAGGACATTTCTCCAAAAAGTACGATCTTTGTCCCCATGTGCAGTTGCAAACCGTAGTCTGGCTTTTTTATAGCGGTTTTTGAGCAGTGGCTTCTTCCTTGCTGAGCGGCCTTTCAGGTTATGTCGATATAGGACTAGTTTTACTATGGATATAGATAAGTTTGTACCTGTTTCCTCCAGCATCTTCACAAGGTCCTTTGCTGTTGTTCTGGGATTGATTTGCACTCTTCGCAACAAAGTACATTAATCTCTAGGAGACAGAACGCGTCTCCTTCCTGAGCGGTATGACGGCTGCGTGGTCCCATGGTGTTTATACTTGCGTACTATTGTTTGTACAGATGAACGTGGTACCTTCAGGCGTTTGGAAATTGCTCCCAAGGATGAACCAGACTTGTGGAGGTCTGCAATTTTTTTCTGAGGTCTTGGCTGATTTTATTTTTTTTCCCATGATGTCAAGCCAAGAGGCACTGAGTTTGAAGGTAGGCCTTCAAATACATCCACAGGTACACCTCCAATTGACTCAAATGATGTCAATTAGCCTATCAGAAGCTTCTAAAGCCATGACATCATTTTCTGGAATTTTCCAAGCTGTTTAAAGGAACAGTCAACTTAGTGTATGTAAACTTCTGACCCACTGGAATTGTGATACAGTGAATTATAAGTGAAATAATCTGTCTGTAAACAATTGTTGGAAAATTACTTGTGTCATGAACAAAGTAGATGTCGTAACCGACTTGCCAAAACTATAGTTTGTTAACAAGAAATGTGTGGAGTGGTTGAAAAATTAGTTTTAATGACTCCAACCTAAGTGTATGTAAACTTACGACTTCAACTGTGTATATATATATATATATATATATATATATATATATATATATATATATATATATATATATATATATATATATATATATATATATATACATTGAGTATAGCAAACATTAGGAACACCATCCTAATATTGAGTTGCAAAGTCCATGTCTCAATTGTGTCAAGGCTTAAAAATCCTTCTTTAACCTATCTCCTCCCCTTCATTGACACTGATTGAAGTGGATTTAACAAGTGACATCAATAAGGGACCATAGCTTTCACCTGGATTCACCTGGTCAGTGTATGTCATGGAAAGAGCAGGTGTTCTTAATGGTTTGTATACTCAGTGTATATATACTGAACAAAAATATACACTATCGTTCAAAAGTTTGGGGTCACTTAGAAATGTCCTTGTTTCCCATGAAAACATACATGAAATTTGTGAGTTTGAATAGGAAATATAGCAAAATTAATAGGAAATGTAGTCATTGACAAGGTTAGAAATAATGATTTTTAATTGAAATAATAATTGTGTCCTTCAAACTTTGCTTTCGTCAAAGAATAGTCCATTTCCAGCAATTACAGCCTTGCAGACCTTTGGCATTCTAGTTGTCAATTTGTTGAGGTAATCTGAAGAGATTTCACCCCATGCTTCCTGAAGCACCTCCCACAAATTGGATTGGCTTGATGGGCACTTCTTAAGTACCATACAGTCAAGCTGCTCCCACAACAGCTCAATAGGGTTGAGATCCGGTGACTGTGCTGGCCACTCCATTATAGACAGAATACCAGCTGACTGCTTCTTCCCTAAATAGTTCTTGCATAGTTTGGAGCTGTGCTTTGGGTCATTGTCCTGTTGTAGGAGGAAATTGGCTCCAATCAAGCGCTGTCCACAGGGTATGGCACGGTGTTGCAAAATGGAGTGATAGCCTTCCTTCTTCAAGACTTTACCACCACCAAAGCACCCCCAGACCATCACATTGCCTCCGCCATGCTTGACAGATGGCATCAAGCACTCCTCCAACATCTTTTCATTTGGTCTGCGTCTCACAAATGTTCTTCTTTGTGATCCGAACACCTCAAACTTCGATTCGGCTGTCCATAACACTTTTTTCCAATCTTCCTCTGTCCAGTGTCTTTGTTCTTTTGCCCATCTTTTCTTTTTATTGGCCAGTCTGAGATATGGCTTTTTCTTTGCAACTCTGCCTAGAAGGTCAGCATCCCGGAGTCGCCTCTTCACTGTTGACGTTGAGACTGGTGTTTTGCGTGTACTATTTAATGAAGCTGCCAATTGAGGACCTGTGAGGAAGTCTTTTCTCAAACTAGACACTCTAATGTATTTGTCCTCTTGCTCAGTTGTGCAGTTTGCGCTGTTCTGTGAAGGGAGTAGTACACAGCATTGTATGAGATCTTCAGTTTCTTGGAATTTTTACTAGGATTAAATGTCAGGAATTGTGAAAAACTGAGTTTAAATGTATTTGGCTAAGGTGTGTGTAAACTTCCGACTTCAACTGTAGTTACTGTAGTAGGTCAATGCTGTGTGCTGGAAAACCTTGGTAGAGCATGGGTGAAGTAGGCATTTAATTTTCTTTCTTTTTCAGCTTCAGACCAATGCCAACTTCTCACTTATTTTTTTTTATTTTTTTAAATAATGTCCATGGTTGTTAAGGGTGAATTAAACAATATTTTCACATGCAAAGACAGATTTTATTAGCAACCAAAAGGCTGTAATTGGCATTGCTATTCTAACTTGTAATGCGGCCTCTGACAAAAGGTCTGGACCTTAATGGCATAGGTAGTGTGCTTGCATAACTGCAAGGGTTGCTGGTTTAAACCCTGGTCTGCTGACTGTTGCCCTCTAAAATCAGTTTTTAACTAACTAGTTTGCGACAGACTTACATTGTAAAATGACTTGCCATTCAAAGCTAAGTTTTAACTCAAAGCAAAACTACTTTATAACCGATCATCTTTTGAAGGTCTTAGCTCAGCCAGAAAGCTTTTGGCACATGAGAGCGATAAATTATAAATGTAACCAAAACTGTTGCCCGTACAAACTTATTCAGTCAGAAAGGTAGCAAGTGTAATGGTCACTTTATGGACGTTGTAGTTGTCACGCCCGGGCTCTGGGGACACTGTTATGTTGAGCCAGGGTGTGTAATTCTATGTATTCTATTGCTATGTTGGGAGTTCTAGTTTGTATTTCTATGTTGGCCTGAGTGACTCCCAATCAGAGGCAACGAGTGTCAGCTGGTTGTCTCTGATTGGGAGCCATATTTAAACTGTCTGTCTTTCCCTTTGTGTTTGTGGTTTCTTGTTCTTATTTGGTTTGTGTTCAACCGTAGACATCACGTTATCGTCTGTTGTTTTGATCGTGTGATCATTCTCTAAATAAATATGTTCACCTTCAACGCTGCGCATTGGTCCTCCTCCTTAGACGATCGTGACAGTAGTCTCGTTCTTATCCGATGCCTAGATATTGAGCTAGGTCGGGGCAACAAATTGTATTTTTTTACTAATGCTAACGACCCTGTTCAAAATCGGGTATATGGTTCTCGGTAACGGCCTGACGGTTCATGACTAGAGGCAGGGAGTGTGTTGTTTACCTCCAATCAAGGTGATTTGCACATTTTCATCGACATATGGCTTAACCAAAGCCTATGCGACAATAATTAACAGTTATTATGTGGAAGTAGACGTGCCACAACGTGCCACAACTGAGACGTGCCACAACTGCAAAACGTATTTATTTATAAACCAATACAAACATCCACTTACTATATGACCCCCTATCCCCCAAAACCCCTAAATATATTTTTTTTTATCAACTTTTTTATTTATTTTTATTATATGTTAAAGCAAAAAGGTAGAATAAACAGCTTTGGACAAATAAAAATAATGTCAGCGCACTTCCAACATATATTCACATAAAACCCCTAAATATCTGAACAATATCCCTCTCACCTCTTGGCTCTATATGCTCATGCTGATGGTCTCCTCTCTCCTGTCCTGTCCTCAGTGATCCTGGGGGGATTGAAGGACCACCTGAAGGAGATCAAACGCTGCAGACGCCTCATCATGATTGGCTGTGGAACCAGCTTCCATGCTGCCGTGGCTGTAAGTGAACCAACCAGAAGTGCGATTGAGGAAGAGAAGGAGAAAGGAAAGATAATGATGGTGATGATGATGATGATGATGGTGATGATGATGGTAATGATGGTGATGGTGATGACTTCTTCTCTTCCCCTTTCCCTTCACCTCTCAGACCAGACAGATTCTGGAGGAGCTGACAGAGCTTCCTGTCATGGTGGAGCTGGCTAGCGACTTCCTGGACCGCAACACGCCTGTCTTCAGAGACGACGTCTGCTTCTACATCAGCCAATCAGGTAATGCCATACTGCGTTGGTAGATAGACTGCTATTTATATTTTATTGCTAGTGTTTCATAAAACTCTAGTGTTTCTGTTATTTATGGTGGAGACTGTGGATACACTGATAAAAGACAATGCTAGTACAGAGACTATAATCTGTTGGATAGGGGATAATTCTAGTGTTTGTATGAATGCTAAATTGCCTCTGTCCTCTGCTCCTTCCTCCCCTCAGGTGAGACAGCAGACACCCTGATGGCTCTGAGGTACTGTAAGGAGAAAGGAGCTCTGACGGTGGGGATCACCAACACCGTGGGCTCCTCCATCTCCAGAGACACAGACTGTGGGGTGCACATCAACGCTGGCCCAGAGATAGGGGTTGCCAGCACCAAGGCCTACACCAGCCAGTTTGCGGCTCTCATTATGTTTGGTCTGATGATGAGTGAGGACAGGATCTCCCTGCAGGCGAGAAGGCTGGAGATCATCAATGGACTCAGGATACTCCCAGGTGAGTCTATAAACCACAGCACCCACTGTGATAATGTTTAACCCATTATAACCTCACTATAACCAACATGCTATCATTACGACTAACACACTTTAACCAATATACTGCCTGATCTCACCAGCAAAAACACCACTTTGTTGTTTTTACTAAACCTCTCTTTTTCATCCCCTATCTCTCTCCTCTCCCTCTCTCAGAGTTGATCAAGAAGGTGTTGACTCTGGATAAGAAGATCAAGTCCATAGCAGATGAGCTGTATGAACAGAAGTCTCTGCTGGTCATGGGGCGAGGCTTCAACTACGCTACCTGTCTGGAGGGGGCACTGGTGAGGACAAATCTAGGATTAGTTTACCCACCCCAAATACTAACCCTCAACCATTATAGGAAACATGCAAAACTGAACTTAGGTCAGCGTCCATCTAGGGGCAATGTTTGGCTTTTTCTCCTCTTTTCTGCTTATTTATATGCCATTAAACATCTATATATACACACAGTATATGCACATTCTGACATGATAATACTGATTATTATGTCATATGACTGATTGATTCTTCCCATACAGAAAATCAAGGAAATCACGTACATGCATTCAGAGGGCATCCTGGCTGGGGAGCTGAAGCACGGTCCTCTGGCTCTGATTGACAAGCACATGCCGGTCATCATGATCATGATGAGAGACGCCTGCTACACCAAGTGTCAGAACGCACTGCAGCAAGTCACAGCCAGATCGGTATGTCACATTACTCACTCACATAGGCTGCATTTAGACAGGCAGCCAAATTAATTGGTCTTTTGATCAATCACATCAGATCTTTTTACATCAGATATTTTTCAGCGCTGTTCTGATTGGTCAAAAGACCAATTAGTGAAAAAATATCTGAATTTGGCTGCCTGTCTAAACGCAACCTTATTCAAATATTCAGATACACACAACTAAATACAAAGAACTTGCTCACGTACAGTACACTAGTGGCATTTCAATGTAAAAAGCCCCATGAGCACTAACATGTGAAGTTCATAGGAGCAAATCCCTTTTGGTGTCAAATGAAAGCTAAGGGTCTATAAACAATTTAAATACGGGGAAAATGTGGAATAAGCAAATGCTTTGATTTCTGGTCAAACAGATGGAAAAGGGGTCTTAGAAAACATCTAGCAGAAAAAGTCTTAAAAGTTATTAGAAATACATCAAAACACAATACTGTTAAAGTAAAGACTCCAGCCAACTAATATCAACATTTATATTTGGTTTTGCAGAGATTATTTGCCTTCTGTAAAAATTACAAAAACCCACATATCTTTAAGATATTTTCTAATTTCTCTCCCTCATGAGGAGGGAGGGTAATGAAAGTTTCAAAGTAACAAGTGAAGCTAAACCTACCAATGATTTTACCAATGAGTTTATGATTTATTAAGTGATTAAAACGCTTCATTCTGTTACCAAATCGGTAACAGAATGACCAATCAAATCAGTAACAGAATGTCTGCAACTGAATTAGCTACAATGGGAATTCATAATAGTCACAAACCACAGTTGAGTCACCTGCTACTGTCCTATCTTCCACTGGCATACTCTTATGTTCATCTCATAACCGTTTTCTTTCTGTCGCGTGGTGGTCATAGCAAGAGTGTGAAAACAGTCTGGACAACCCCTCCCTGTCTCTCTCCCTGTCTCTCTCCCTGTCTCTCTCCCTGTCTCTCTCTCTGTCTCTCTCTCCTCTCTCTCTCTCTTAATGTCACCTCTCCTGCCTCTTACTGACACCTACCCATGAGACCCCTTTTTTTCCATTTATTGTAACCAACCCTCTCACCCACTGAGCACCGACCGACACCAGACATCCATGGACGTTGAAAGTAGTTGAAATTTGGTCCGTCTATGTCACGCCCTGGCTCTGGGGACTCTGTTATGTTGAGCCAGGGTGTGTAGAGTCTATGTTTTGTGTTTCTATGTTCAGGATCTAGTTCATTGTGTTTCTATGTTGGCCGGGGTGGTTCTCAATCAGAGGCAACGAGAATCAGCTGTTGCTTGTTGTCTCTGATTGGGAACCATACTTAGGCAGCCGTTTGGGCATTTGCGTTTGTGGGATCTTGTTCCGTGTTGGTTTGTGTTTGTTACCAAGGACTTCACGTATCGTTTTGTTCGTGTGGTGAATATAATAAAATATGTTCGCATTCCACGCTGCGCATTGGTCTACTCCTTTCGACGATCGTGACAGTCTAACTCTGAACCAATCATAGATGTCTGTTTCACAAGTTTGGACAGCACAGTACAGTAAAGAAAAGTATAATAGAGTGTAGGTCAGTACAATACAGTACTGTACTGTAAAGTATAGTAAAGTTTAGTACAGTACAGTACAGTACAGCACACTAGAGCAGACTATAATATAATTTACTAAATTGTACTGTACTGTACTGTACTGAACTATACTCTAATGTACTGTACTAAACTCTACTGTATTGAACTATACTGTACTGTACTCTACTGTGTTGTGCTGTGCTGTGCTGTACTGTGATGTCTAAACTTGTGAAACATAGACGTCTATGATTGGTACAGATTTTGTCCGGTCCGGACCAACCAAATGTGGTCTTGTTTGGGGGCGGAGCTCATTCGAATAATAGCCAGTGTGTAGAAAAAACCCATGCAAAGGAGGATAGGACATTTTCTACCTTTCATAGAAAAACATTGTGACATTCATTATTATGCATTTCTGTATAGTACAGATCAGGACCCATGATGTCATTCTGTTACCGGGTGTTAATCCACTTCACTTACTGTAGTTCAATCACCCAAATATATTTTTTCAAAACACACGGTTTTTGGAAAACATGGTCATATAAAAAACAGAGGGAGATTTTACCGTAATTCTGTTACCAAACTTTACATCTGCAGTGTTCTTCGAGTAAATGTGTTTTTGTTAAATTTTCTGTGGAGATTGTTAAAAGTAGTCATTATTCATAGAGTTGTATGGTTTGTTTAACTTTTCAATCAATGGTTTTTGTTTATCATACTTTTAAAGTGAAAAATCTGAGTCTCAGCATCATTATATTACCATGGAATTGCACCTAGACAAACACACGTACATACAACCACAAGCACACACACAGCCTGACTATCAAAATACTTTAATAATCTCTTTCACCCTCAGGGGCGGCCGATTATCCTATGTTGCCAGGATGACCCAGAGGTGTCTAAGAATGCGTACAAGACCATTGAGCTGCCTCAGACAGTGGACTGTCTCCAGGGCATCCTCAGTGTCATCCCACTGCAACTCCTGTCCTTTCACCTGGCCGTGCTGCGAGGATACGACGTGAGTCTACCACTACAACCTATCTTGTCTTACTGCTATCTTTTCCTTTGCTCACAGACATCCGTTACTGTACCTTTTAATTCCCAGTATTTACTCTGATTTTATTTAGATTTCATTACAACAAGCATTAAAATCTACTGTTACAAGTACTCACAAAATCAACTATGCTGAATGTGTATCTAGTTTTGTGTTGTCTCCTTTACTCTTCAGGATTGAGCTGGTTTAATGGCTGTCTCTCTCTCCTCTGGTTGCAGGTGGACTGTCCCAGGAACCTGGCCAAGTCTGTCACAGTGGAGTAGAACCAGACAGACAGGCAGGAAGCAGTAGAGGCCACAGCACTGCTCTGCTGAGGAGAGAGACAGAGGAGGCGAAGCCATCAAAGTGCAATTATGTGTGTTTGTGTGTGTTTTTGGTTTCACTATCCTTGTGGGGACTAGAAGTTCTCACAAGGATAGTAAAACAACACAAATTGGGACAAGGGGGGACATTTCGCCGGTCCACACAGGAAAAAGGCTATTTTAGGCTTAGGGGTTAGGGTTAGAGTTACAATTAGGGTTAAGGTTAGAATTAAGGTTAGGGGTTAGGGTTAAGAGTTAGGGTTAGGTTAAGGGTTAGGGTTAGGTGTTAGGGAAAATATAATTTTGAATGGAAATCAATTGTATGGTACCCACAAGGATATTAAAACAAACGTGTGTGTGTGTGTGTGTGTGTGTGAATAGAGGGACATGTGGCATTTTTATAGCACAGAAATGTGAAGTCATATTGACACACTGTCAATTGACCTTTTGGGCCTTGTAGAGAGAGAGAGCAAATCTCACGAGACTTTGACGATCTGTCAAATCAGCATTATCACCAATAATGCTTCCAAAGCACTGTGCCTTGTACCAAATGTGTGCCTTGTCCACAAACAGTTGAGCCAAAAATACATATTGTAGGAGTAATGCATTTACTTGGTGTATTGAAGTGCTTATAATTGTGCAATATGGGAGGCATTGTGAATGTTTTTGATGATATTATCTTCGTTGTTTAATGGTCTCTCTGTCCCGTGGGAGCATATAGCTTTGCATCTTGGGGGGTGTAGGCTATTCCATAGCATTATGTTATCCAGCAGAGCCAATAGCTAGCACATTGTAGGGAACTATTCTGAAAAGCTCTATGTAGGCTATTGGGACACAACTTGGTGTACTGTACACAGAAATGCATTCCTTGTAGTCCCATAATCAAGGGGCACTTTTTTATCACTCCTTTGTCAGAGTGAATCTAATATGGTTTTACTCATGAGGGGATTACTGTTCATCATCTACACTCCAATCTGTTGAAAAGGGCTGGATGATACTGCTACAGTCTTGCAAGATACTATAAGAATTATACTTCCTTTCATTCACTACCCTTTCATTAATCATTATTCTCTGTTTAGTCATTGTATGGCGTTCATCATTGCAATCATATTCTGTCATCTGTCATGCAGCATTGTGAGAGACATCTCTGTCCTATTCTATGAAGACTGTTTTGGGTCCATTGGCTTATTGATGTATGAAAACCAGTTGGCTGCACTTACTTTTATAGTGGATTTAATCTCCCAGAGTGTAATCCACAATGCCAATATTGACATGCCCTAACTCTTGTTCTCGAAAATGTGAGGCACTTCCCTTGACATCTCATTATAAGAGTGATATGCATAAAGTGAAATGAATTGTAGTTTTGTACTGTATAGGGTAAAACATATATTGAGATGTACTGTAGTCAGTGTATTTATCTGGTTATTTTATGGAGGTTAAAGAAAGTGGGGCTGATTTATCACTTTAATTATGATTGTATTTTATAATATATGTTTTTTATACAACGGGTGGTTCTAATCCTGAATGCTGATTGGATAAAACCGCATTCCAGCCGGTGTCTATTCCACAAGTTACCACCGGCTAAATCTACGATGTTAAAATGCCTATTTACTCTGTTCCATCTGACTGCGCAATCTACTGTCTCATCAACCCAGAAAGGCAATTTATGAACTTGATCTCCACTATAAAAAGCATGTAGAGATTATCTCACATTTCTTTTAGACTAACATTTAGAATTCTACAGCGGAGATTTGTATAAACCTTGCTGTCTGTCTCGCCGACATTTGCAACATTGTTTCAATATTCAGAGAGCCCCATCTGTTTAGCTAAAAAAGATATATTAAAAAAGATATATGTTTTGGTCTGTTTTGCATGTTATTTTGGCATCAAAATGTGTTACATATCAGTTTGCAAACAATGTAAAACATAAAATAAAATAATTGAGTTAATAATGCCACGTACAAACATGGTCTCTTTTTTGCTTTCTTGAGTAAGGCAGCTCCAAAATGCAGGTGTTTCAGCCTAGTGCTTTCTTTTGTGGTGGGGAAGCCAGCGGAAAATACGAAGCGTAGGGGATGGTAATGTTCTCTAGTTGAGCCGTGATTGGCTCAGTGTTCTGTCACTCATGGGGACACTACGTCACCGCATAATCTACGGGGAGAGCTCGCAAATTCAAGCCCCTTGGGTGCTGCCATAGAGTTACATTAAAAGTGCCCATCCAAGAAGGCTCACAGTCATTGGCCACAGATAAAATGACGTCAAATCACGTTATATCTACCGTAGCTTTGATTGGACTGATCATGTCAACATCATACTTTCAATACTTTCAACATCTTAGCTAGCAAGCTAGTAGTCATCATCATGAATCAAGTCGACAATCTACTGGCAAATCCTTTTTAATCCTTGTCATATGAAGATAAATTATACAGTTGAAGTCGGAAGTTTCCATATACTTAGGTTGGAGTCATTAAAACACATGTTCAAACACTCCACAAATTTCTTGTTGACAAACTACAGTTTTGGCAAGTCGGTTAGGACATCTACTTTGTGCATGACACAAGTAATTTTTCCAACAATTGTTTACAGACAGATTATTTCACTTATAATTCGCTGTATCACAATTCCAGTGGGTCAGAAGTTAACATACACTAAGTTGACTGTGCCTTTAAACAGCTTGGAAAATTCCAGAAAATGATGTCATGGCTTTCGAAGCTTCTGATAGGCTAATTGACATCATTTGAGTTAATTGGCGGTGTAGCTGTGGATGTATTTCAAGGCCTACCTTCAACCTCAGTGACTCTTTGCTTGACATCATGGGAAAATCAAAAGAAATCAGCCAAGACCTCAGAAAAAAAATGGTAGACCTCCATAAGTCCGGTTCATCCTTGGGAGCAATTTCCAAACGCCTGAAGGTACCACGTTCATCTGTACAAACAATAGTACGCAAGTATAAACACCATGGGACCACGCAGCCGTCATACCGCTCAGCAAGGAGTTCTGTCTCCTAGAGATGAACATACTTTGGTGCGAAAAGTGCAAATCAATCCCAGAACAACAGCAAAGGACCTTGTGAAGATGCTGGAGGAAACAGGTACAAAAGTATCTACAGTGGAGGAAAAAAGTATTTAGTCAGCCACCAATTGTGCAAGTTCTCCCACTTAAAAAGATGAGAGAGGCCTGTAATTTTCATCATAGGTACACGTCAACTATGACAGACAAATTGAGAATGTTCTTTCCAGAAAATCACATTGTAGGATTGTTTATGAATATATTTGCAAATTATGGTGGAAAATAAGTATTTGGTCACCTACAAACAAGCAAGATTTCTGGATCTCACAGACCTGTAACTTCTTCTTTAAGAGGCTCCTCTGTCCTCCACTCGTTACCTGTATTAATGGCACCTGTTTGAACTTGTTATCAGTATAAAAGACACCTGTCCACAACCTCAAACAGTCACACTCCAAACTCCACTATGGCCAAGACCAAAGAGCTGACAAAGGACACCAGAAACAAAATTGTAGACCTGCACCAGGCTGGGAAGACTGAATCTGCAATAGGTAAGCAGCTTGGTTTGAAGAAATCAACTGTGGGAGCAATTATTAGGACATGGAAGACATACAAGACCACTGATAATCTCCCTCGATCTGGGGCTCCACGCAAGATCTCACCCCGTGAGGTCAAAATGATCACAAGAACGGTGAGCAAAAATCCCAGAACCACACGGGGGGACCTAGTGAATGATCTGCAGAGAGCTGGGACCAAAGTAACAAAGCCTACCATCAGTAACACACTACGCCGCCAGGGACTCAAATCCTGCAGTGCAAGACGTGTCCCCCTGCTTAAGCCAGTACATGTCCAGGCCCGTCTGAAGTTTGCTAGAGTGCATTTGGATGATCCAGAAGAGGATTGGGAGAATGTCATATGGTCAGATGAAACCAAAATATAACTTTTTGGTAAAAACTCAACTCGTCGTGTTTGGAGGACAAAGAATGCTGAGTTGCATCCAAAGAACACCATACCTACTGTGAAGCATGGGGGTGGAAACATCATGCTTTGGGGCTGTTTTTCTGCAAAGGGACCAGGACGACTGATCCGTGTAAAGGAAAGAATGAATGGGGCCATGTATCGTGAGATTTTGAGTGAAAACCTCCTTCCATCAGCAAGGGTATTGAAGATGAAACGTGGCTGGGTCTTTCAGCATGACAACGATCCCAAACACACCGCCCGGGCAACGAAGGAGTGGCTTCGTAAGAAGCATTTCAAGGTCCTGGAGTGGCCTAGCCAGTCTCCAGATCTCAACCCCATAGAAAATCTTTGGAGGGAGTTGAAAGTCTGTGTTGCCCAGTGACAGCCCCAAAACATCACTGCTCTAGAGGAGATCTGCATGGAGGAATGGGCCAAAATACCAGCAACAGTGTGTGAAAACCTTGTGAAGACTTACAGAAAACGTTTGACCTGTGTCATTGCCAACAAAGGGTATATAACAAAGTATTGAGAAACTTTTGTTATTGACCAAATACTTATTTTCCACCATAATTTGCAAATAAATTCATAAAAAATACTACAATGTGATTTTCTGGAAAAAAAAATCTCATTTTGTCTGTCATAGTTGACGTGTACCTATGATGAAAATTACAGGCCTCTCTCATCTTTTTAAGTGGGAACTTGCACAATTGGTGGCTGACTAAATACTTTTTTCCCCCACTGTTTATCCACAGTAAAACGAGTCCTATATCGACATTACCTGAAAGGCCGCTCAGCAAGGAAGAAGCCACTGCTCCAAAACCGCCATAAAAAAGCCAGACTACGGTTTGCAACTGCACATGGGGACAAAGATCGTACTTTTTGGAGAAATGTCCTCTGATCTGATGAAACAAAAATAGAACTGTTTGCCCCACCAAGATTTACATGCTAAAATCGCCACTGCCCATAGACGGACAGGCAGGGAGCATTTCTCAGCCAGTTGAAATCATGAATCAGCTGGCATAATTTTTATGGATATATACAAAGAAATGTCATTTGAAAAAAGGTTGAACGAAATGAAGTGCAGCTAGTTAGCAGTCTTTCCAGCTTCAGTTTGAAGTGATTGTGTTAGCTGTGTTGTTGGCTAGCTCCACTGAACAACAGTGTCCTGATGAGAGAGCATTTTTTCTATGCCAGGCGAAATCGCGCCTCATTAGCTCATTGTTTTGGATATATCCAAATAAATGTCACTAGAAAACAGCTTAAACAAATGCAAATGCAGCTACTGTTGTTATGGCTGCACTGTTTGATGTGACTGTAAATTAGCCGTAGTTGGCTAGCTAGCAAGCAAGGGATAAGAACGTTGCCAGCCAGTATGGCAATGGAACATTTAGAACGAGTGACTGGGTCGTGTCCATAGATACAGAACAAAAAGACTGAACGACTGGTTCGTGTCCATAGATACAGAACAAAAAGACTGAACGACTGGGTCATGTCCATAGATGCAGAACAAAAAGACTGAACGACTGGGTCGCGTCTCTGGCATGGAAAGTTACCAACGGGTGATGCAGGCATTGTAGTCCTTCACACTGTCCATCCACTGCACAGCCCAGTGGTCCATCTCCAATGAGAACTCTCTGCCAAGGACATATTACCTGTACGAATCCAGAGCCTACTTGACTGCCAGGCACTCCTTATCCACTGTCGAATTCTGAGTCTCTCTCTGGAACAGCTTCCGGCTAATGTAGTCAATAGGATGGCAGTCCCCTGGTTCACCCTGCAGAAGAACAGCTCTTACACCACACTCAGAGACATCAGTTTGCATGGTAAAAGTATTGTCAAAATCTGGACTGTACAACAAGGTTTGCTTACTCAGAGCTTTCTTGATGTCCTCGAAGGCATTCTCTGCCTCTTCTGTCCACTGGACCTTGTCTGGACAGGTCTTCTTGGTCAGCATCTTCAGATGCTGCAGATGCTCTTCCCAGATGGAGCTGTGGTTGACAACATCATCGAGGTAGTTAGAAGCAAAATCAGACAGACCAGATAGTACCGGATCCATGAGCTGCTGGAAGGTTGCCGGAGCTCCGTGACATTCAAACTGCATTTTTGTGAAATGGAACAGCCCCCAGGGGGCCCTGAACACCTTCAGCTCTTTGGACCAGCACCATAGGACTGCACCACTCACTCCATCAATTTCTTTCTTCAGCGCCACCAGGAGGCGCTCAGGGATATGGTAGCTCATGCATCTGGCAAGAGCATTTTCTTTCAGCATTATGTCGTACTCAACCAGGTCTGTGTGCCCGGGGACTTCTTGGAAAATGACTGGATCACAAAGGCTCTCACCTGGGCCTGCTGGTCTTCTGAGAGGTGGCTGAGATCCAAGATGGAGCTGGAGGGGATCTGACCAGATAAGTATTGCTCTTCCACTTCCTCCTCATCCTCCACTGTCCTTATCATTAATACTTGTTTCAGATCTGTCTGCTTCTCAGGTCTTGGAACCACTCCTTCAGGAGATTCACATGCAGGACCCTGTGTGAGACTGCCTCTCCAGGTGTGGCTATCTCATATGTGGTAGGCCCCATTTTCTAGGTGACCTCAAAAGGGCCTTGCCATTTGGCAAGCAAACTGCTGTTTTCTGTGGGGAGCATTACGAGCACCATCTGTCCAGGATCAAAGCTCCTGTCTCTGGCTAACTGGTCATACCAGGTCTTTGGCGCTGGTGGGACTCAGCTATGAGCTCCTGGGCAAAAGTGCTCATCTTCTCCAACTTCTCTCTCATCTTCACAACATAGGAAATTACATTTTGGGGTTCTGCTCTCACCTGCTCGTTTCCTCCCCAGGTTTCTTTCAGCAGAGTCAGGGTCCTCGCACATCAAAGCCATAGAGCTACTCAAAGGGGGAGAAGCCAGTAGAGGCCTTTGGTACTTCCCAATATGCGAAGGAAGGTAGACTGTCAAACTTCTGAAGCATCTGCTTCAGGGTCTGGTTAAACCTTTCCATCAGCCCATCGGTCTGAGGATGATATGGAGTTGTTGTTAGGCCCTTGATCCCCAGTAAGTGGTACACTTGCTTCAGCAGTTTGGACATGAAGATCGAGCCTTGGTCAGTTAAAACTTCTTAAGGGATAACTACCCTAGAGAATAGCTGAAGTAGGCAGAAGGCTACTGACCAGGTTGTGATGGATCTCAGTTTGTAGACTTCTGGGTACTTTGTAGCATAGTCATTGATGACAAGCATAAAATGGTGCAGAGACATGCTCTTCTCCACCGGACCCACAATGTCCATTCCAATCCGCTTAAATGGTACATCAATGACAGGTAACGGTAGCTAGCGAACTTCCATACATCGCAGTGTTCTGTATACTTATTTTAGCACACAAAAAATGTAATACTTCCAGGTCAACTGTAATATTAATACCATTGTAAAGCAAAATTTCTCCTCTTTCCAGCAAAACCAATGATGAGACCTTCATGCTGCCCATCTCTGCCTGATTGAAGAAGACAATGGAGCTCCGCCGGGTCTTTTTAAAAATGGCTGAGGGGGAAGCGAAGGCTACTGAGTGATAGTGAAAGGAGAAGATATGTCGTGTGGGGAAACCACTTTTTTCTCCCGATTTGTCCAATTTATCACCTCTAAAATGTAAATAAAACACTATAAAGAGTTTATATAATGTCTCATTACATAGCTATTTGAAGGTTTGTGTCGAATTTGAATAAGGTTTTTAGGGAGGCGCTAAAGTTATCTTCACAAGTAAACTGCGGCTGTCACTGCTTTTGAGAGTCATGATGGCTCGCAGTGATGACGCGAAAAATGTACTATTGATTGAATTAACTATTGATGAACTCACGAGTAATTAACTTTACACTTTATCAAAATTGAATTTGTTATCGAATTCTTTGTGGGTCTGTGTAATTTGAGGGAAATATGTGTCTCTAATTGTGAAGACAGACGCTGGGAGACGGGAAGCAGGTACAGGGAGTGAATATTTATAATATGAGCTGGTCAGTATGTGTAGGTAATCCTTTCTAACACTGCTTTTTTGAAAGATATCACGTAGTAGAACTGCATAAGTGTTGCTCTCCACTTTCTGGAGGACCGGGTTTTGAAATCAGTGGAATTAGAGTGTGATAGCTATGGCGATGTGATAGCCCTCCTGTAGCTCAGTTGGTAGAGCATGGCGCTTGCAACGCCAGGGTTGTGGGTTCGATTCCCACGGGGGGCCAGTATGAAAAATGTATGCACTGTATGCATGTAAATCGCTCTGGATGAGAGAGTCTGCTAAATGACTCAAATGTAAATGTAAAATGAGATGGAGAAGATTCTGGCATTTTATTGTAAATATGCAAACGGAGTTGAAAAGAGGACACAGAAGGCTCTGGATTACATAATCAAACTAAGGGCATCTGTGACAGAGAGGGAAAAGTGTCCATCCATGTATATGGCTAAGAGAGTCTAAACAAAAGACTCCACTATGCAAGTAACTATTTCAATAGAATGTTTATGATGTCACTGTGACAACTGTCGATAGATGTAGCTGGTAAATTCGCTCTGGCTATCTACTACGATTCCACAGCACAGAATAACTGATGAATTTACGAACACTCAACACCCGTTGAATATGGCTGGTGTCAGTAAACATTGGCAAAAAAAGCGTCATTAAATTGTTGCTAGCAGCACAGTTGCAGTCACCAATGCTCTGAATAACATAAGAACAGCCTAACCAGCTCTGCTAGGGTGAGTAAAATGGTCAGAGTGAGCTGTCTGGAAGTAGTTAGCAAGCTAGCCAACGTTAGCCAGTTAGCTTGGGTGCTTGACTGCTGTTTTTAGGTCAGAACGCTACTTTTCGTCCAGTGTGCGCTACGAGAGAGAAACGCTCTGAATTTACAAACGGCCAATCTGACAATGCTCTGAGTTTACGAACGCCCAGAGCACACTCTGGCATGCCATATATCTCCCGAGTGGCGCAGTGGTCTAAGGCACTGCATTGCAGTACTAGCTGTGCCACTAGAGATCCTGGTTCGAATCCAGGCTCTGTCGTAGCCGGCCGTGACCGGGAGACCCATGGGGCGGCGCACAATTAGCCCAGCGTCGTCCAGGGTAGGGGAGGGCATGGCCGGCAGGGATGTAGCTCAGTTGGTAGAGCATGGTGTTTGCAACGCCAGGGTTGTGGGTTCGATTCTCACGGGGGCCAGTATGAAAAAAAAATAAAAAATGTATGCACTCACTAACTGTAAGTCGCTCTGGATAAGAGCGTCTGCTAAATGACTAAAATGTAAATGTAATATAAAATGTACGAACACACCGTAGTATAAACCAGCCTTTAGTCTTGAAATCTTTGGTTGTTTAGTAAATAGCCTCACATCCTTGAAGAGATGGGTGGGGTAAAGCTTAAAAGGGTGTGAACGATGCTGAATGGGTGTAGAAAAAGAACAGCTCTCCAGTAGGTGCCAAAACATTCAAGGAGAATTTTCTCAAAAGTGAGGTTATCAACTTTCAAAGCAGAATGACTTTCCCATTGTTCCTCAACTGTAGTATATGACACACCATTTTCTAGCTCTGAGTCTCTACTTTTATCCAATGTCAAAAACACAATTTCAAATTTTGCTACATAAGAACGAATCGAGCCAGTCGGTCACATATGGTAATATATTTGGCAGGGGGTTAGGAAGTGCAGATCAGTTTCCACCTCGTTTTTTGGGCAGTGTGCACATAGCCTGTCTTCTCTTGAGAGCCAGATCTGCCTACGGCGGCCTTTCTCAATAGCAAGGCTATGCTCACTGAGTCTGTACATAGTCAAAGCTTTCCTTAAGTTTTGGTCAGTCACAGTGGTTAGGTATTCTGCCACTGTGTACTCTCTGTTTAGGGCCAAATAGCATTATAGTTTGCTCTGTTTTTTGTGTTAATTCTTTCCAATGTGTCAAGTAATTATCTTTTTGTTTTCTCATGATTTGGTTGGGTCTAATTGTGTTGCTTTCCTGGGGCTCTGTGGGGTCTCTTTGTGTTTGTGAACAGAGCCCCATGACCAGCTTGCTTAGGGGTCTCTTCTCCAGGTTCATCTCTCTGTAGGTGATGGCTTTGTTATGGAAGGTTTGGGAATCGCTTCCTTTTACGTGGTTGTAGAATTTAACGGCTCTTTGCTGGATTTTTGATAATTAGCGGGTATCGGCCTAATTCTGCTGTGCATGCATTATTTGGTGTTTTACGTTGTACACAGGGGATATTTTTTTGCAGAATTCTGCATGCAGTCTCAATTTTGTGTTTGTCCCATTTTGTGAATTCTCGGTTGATGAGCGGACCCCTGACCTCACAACCATAAAGTGCAATGGGTTCTATAACTGATTCAAGTATTTCTAGCCAGACCCTAATTGGTATGTTGAATATTTTATGTTCCTTTTGATGGCATAGAAGGCCCTTCTTGCCTTGTCTCTCAGATCGTTCACAGCTGTGGCGCTGATGTTTAGGCCGAGGTTTGCATAGTTTCTGTGTGCTCTAGGGCAATGGTGTCTAGATGGATTTGTATTTGTGGTCTGTATACACTCACCATTGATCGTGTATTCTTTTTCATCTGTGAGAGAAGCGCTACCCCTGGAGGAAAGACGCTGTACAGCACACAATGAGTTGCATAATGACATGTCACGATGTAACGAACCGCGTCAAAGGGGTCAGTTTTTTTATATTCACTAGAATACTATTGGACTATTACCATATCAATCAATGCTTGAATAGAAACGTAGTTTACACCCCGGATTTTGACGCAAACGTAGTCGCTACAGTCCCATTAGTTTTCTTTACAGCCCCATTTGAATGCCGTGGTTAAGCAAAATGTGTACGACACAGTGTTAGCTACCGTTAAGGGATGCAAAGGTACTTTGGATTGGCCTCTGGCCGAAGTCTGTTGGCACCGAGGACAACTCCTGCAGAATTCAGCAACATCAGCCTGTAGGCCTGGCCAGTGGAAAATCATGCGGTCTGTGGTTTTGTGCTTTCCCAGGTGCCCTGCCCAGGGGATGGAGTGACCTAAGGTGTGTACTAGCTCATGGGCCTCTTCTGGGACAGCCAACTGCTGGTCTGGACCTATTTTTTATCATAAAAAAAGGGGGTAGATCAGCTTTAATATAGCAGATAGATTGTAGCTTCCATTAATGTAATTGTCTGCATCATTTCCAATCCCCCATACATTGGCTAGCGAAAGAGACTTGTCATGAAGCCACTCCTGTGTTGTCTTGGCTGTGTGCGTAGCGTTGTTGTCCTGTTGGAAGGTGAACCTTCGCCCCAGTCTGAGGTCCCTGTCACGATCGTCTGAAGAAGCGGACCAATACGCAGCGCGTGGAGTGAACATAATGACTTTATTTAATAAAGCAACCACGAAAAAACAACAAATGACGATAGTGAAGTCCTCTGTAACACTGACAGAAACATGGAACAAAAACCCACAACCCCAAGGTGAAAACACACAGTATAAATATGGCTCCCAATCAGAGATAACGAGCCGACAGCTGACACTCGTTACCTCCGATTGGGAGTCAATGACCAAACATAGAAAACAAATACCTAGACTAACCAACATAGAAATACACCCAAGTGAAAAATAACAACCCTGGCTCAAAATAAAAGTCCATAGAGCCAGAGTGTCACAGTACCCCCCTAAAGGTGCGAACTCCGGGCGCACCCAGCATACAGTCTAGGGGAGGGTCTGGGTGGGCGTCTGTCCATGGTGGCGGCTCAGGCACTGGTCGTGGTCCCCACCCCACCATAGTCACTACCCGCTTTAGTAACCTCCTCCACATGACCACCCCCCAACTAAACCCCCACAGGATTAAGGGGCAGCACTGGACTAAGAGGCAGCACCGGACTCAGGGGCAGCACCGGACTAAGGGGCAGCACCGGACTACGGGGCAGCACCGGGCTAAGGGGCAGCACCGGACTCAGGGGCAGCACCGACTCAGGGGCAGCACCGGACTAAGGGGCAGCACCGGGCTAAGGGGCAGTACCGGGCTAAGGGGCAGCACCGGCCTAAGGGGCAGCACCGGACTCAGGGGCAGCACCGGACTAAGGGGCAGCACCGGACTAAGGGGCAGCACCGGACTAAGGGGCAGCACCGGACTAAGGGGCAGCACCGGACTAAGGGACAGCACCAGGATAAGGGGCAGCAACAGGATAAATGGCGGATCCTGGCTGGCTGGCTCTGGCGGATCCTGGCTGGCTGGCGGATCCTGGCTGGACGGCTCTGGCGGATCCTGGCTGGACGGCTCTGGCGGATTCTGGCTGGACGGCTCATGGCTGTCTGACGGATCTGGCTGCTCATGGCTGGCTGACGGATCTGGCTGCTCATGGCTGGCTGAAGGATCTGGCTGCTCATGGCTGGCTGACGGATCTGGCTGCTCATGGCTGGCTGAAGGATCTGGCTGCTCATGGCTGGCTGACGGATCTGGCTGATCCTGTCTGGCGGAAGGCTCTGGCTGATCCTGTCTGGCGGAAGGCTCTGGCTGATCCTGTCTGGCGGAAGGCTCTGGCTGATCCTGTCTGGCGGACGGCTCTGGCTCCTGTCTGGCGGAAGGCTCTAGCGGCTCCTGTCTGGCGGAAGGCTCTAGCGGCTCCGATCTGGCGGACGGCTCTGAAGGCTCATGGCAGATGGGCGGCTTTGCAGGTTCAGTACAGACGGGCGGCTTTAGCGCCGTTGGGCAGACGGGCAGTTCAAGCGCCGTTGGGCAGACGGGCAGTTCAGGCGCCGTTGGGCAGACGGGCAGTCCAGGTGCCGTTGGGCAGACGGGCAGTTCAGGCGCCGTTGGGCAGACGGCAGACTCTGGCCGTCTGAGGCGCACCTTAGGCCTGGCGCGTAGTGCCGGAACTGGAGGTACCGGGCTGAGGACACGCATCTCAGGGCTAGTGCGGGGAGAAGGAACAGGCCGGACCGGGCTGGCGACGCGCACCGTAGACTTGGTGCGGGTGGCAGGAACAGGCCGGGTCGGGCTGGCGACGCGCACCGTAGACTTGGTGCGGGTGGCAGGAACAGGCCGGGCCGGGCTGTCGACGCACACCGTATCCTTGGTGCGTGGAGCAGGAACAGGCCGGGCAGGGCTGTCGACGCACACCGTATCCTTGGTGCGTGGAGCAGGAACAGGCCGGGCAGGGCTGTCGACGCACACCGTATCCTTGGTGCGTGGAGCAGGAACAGGCCGGGCAGGGCTGTCGACGCACACCGTATCCTTGGTGCGTGGAGCAGGAACAGGCCGGGCTGGGCTGGCGACGCACACCGTAGGTTCTGTGCGTGGAGCAGGAACAGGCCGGACTGGGCTGGCGACGCACACCGTAGGTTCTGTGCGTGGAGCAGGAACAGGCCGGACTGGGCTGGCGACGCACACCGTAGGTTCTGTGCGTGGAGCAGGAACAGACCGGGCTGGGCTGGCGACGCACACCGCGGGCCTGGTGCGTGGAGCAGGAACAGGCCGGGCAGGGCTGTCGACGCACACCGTGGGCTTGATGCGTGGAGTAGGAACAGGCCGGGCTGGGCTGGCGACGCACACCGTAGGTTCTGTGCGTGGAGCAGGAACAGGCCGGGCTGGGCTGGCGACGCACACCGTGGGCTTGATGCGTGGAGTAGGAACAGGCCGGTCCGTACTGGGAACACACACCACTGGCTTTAACTGGGGATCAGGAACGGGCCGGACCGGACTGGTAACACACATCAGTCTCTCACGCCGTGCCGCAACAACTTCCCTTCCTCTACTCGCCAATGGCTCCCGTAATCCGATAGCCTTCTCTCCACGTCTCCCTGTAGCAGCCTCCTCCAACCCAGCCGCCCAAGCCATGTGCCCCCCCCAAAAAACTTTTTGGGGTTGCCTCTCGTCCTTCCAACGATGATGGCCCTGCTGACGCCGTTGCTCCTCTCTCGCCAGGGCCTTGATCTTCCCCCAAGGTCCCTTGCCCCCGAGCATGTCCTCCCAGGACCACGATTTGCCCACCTGGGCCATCGCCAGCCTCTCGATCTCCTTACCAGGCGCTTCCTCCCATGTCCAGCTGTCTTGCTCCTGGACACGCTGCTTGGTCCTTCTATGGTGGGTTTTTCTGTCACGATCGTCTGAAGAAGCGGACCAATACGCAGCGCGTGGAGTGAACATAATGACTTTATTTAATAAAGCAACCACGAAAAAACAACAAATGACGATAGTGAAGTCCTCTGTAACACTGACAGAAACATGGAACAAAAACCCACAACCCCAAGGTGAAAACACACAGTATAAATATGGCTCCCAATCAGAGATAACGAGCCGACAGCTGACACTCGTTACCTCCGATTGGGAGTCAATGACCAAACATAGAAAACAAATACCTAGACTAACCAACATAGAAATACACCCAAGTGAAAAATAACAACCCTGGCTCAAAATAAAAGTCCATAGAGCCAGAGTGTCACAGTCCCGAGCGCTCTGGAGCAGGTTTTCATCAAGGATCTCTCTGTACTTTGCTCTGTTCATCTTTCCCTCGATCCTGACTAGTCTCCCAGTCCCTGCCGCTGAAAAACATCCCCACAACATGATGCTGCCACTACCATGCTTCACTGTAGGGATGGTGCCAGGTTTCCTCCAGATGTGACACTTGGCATTCAGGCCAAAGAGTTCAATCTTGGTTTCATCAGACCAGAGAATCTTGTTTCTCATGGTCTGAGAGTCCTTTAGGTGCCTTTTGGCAAACTCCAAACGGAGTGCCTTTTACTAAGGAGTGGCTTCCGTCTGGCCACTCTACCATAAAGGCCTGATTAGTGGAGTGCTGCAGAGATGGTTGTCCTTCTGGAAGGTTCTCCCATCTTCACAGAGGAACTCTGGAGCTCCGTCAGAGTGACCATCGGGTTCTTGGTCACCCCCCTGACCAAGGCCCTTCTCCCCAAATTGCTCAGTTTGGCCTGGCGGCCAGCTCTAGGAAGAGTCTTGGTGGTTCTAAACTTCTTCCATTTAAGAATGATGGAGGCCACTGTGTTCTTGGGGACCTTCAATGCTGCAGAAATGTTTTGGTACCCTTCCCCAGATCTGTGCCTTGACACAATCCTGTCTCGGAGCTATACAGACAATTCCTTTGACCTCATGGCTTGGTTTTTGCTCTGACATGCACGGTCAACTGTGGGACCTTATATAGACAGGTGTGTGCCTTTCCAAGTCATGTCCAATCAATTGAATTTACCACAGATGGACTCCAATGAAGTTGTAGAAACATCTCTAGGATGATCAATGGTAACAGGATGTACCTGAGCTAAATTTTGAGTTATGTAAATAAGGTATTTCTGTTTCTAAAAACCTGTTTTCACTTTGTCATTATGGGATTTTGTGTGTAGAATGATGAGGACATGTTTTATTTAATCCATATTAGAATAATGCTGTATTGTAACAAAATGCGGAAAAAGTCAAGGGGTCTGAATACTTTCCGAATGCACTGTAGCTATACCATGATATTTGCATTTGTAATAAGTAAACCTCCACATTTTCCCCACTATTCCACCCGTTAAAACTCCTCCCCATCCCATGTTGGGTTGTCATCCCAGTGACCGGCAGACCACCCCCGTCCCCCTGGATCCCAGGGCTCCCGAGAGACTGGGACCCATCCTTCGAAAAGAGCACACAGTGCTACCCACAGAACAGAAGCAGATCAACCGCCAAAAGCATTTCCATTGCCAACACCTCGATTTGCATTATATATAGCTATAAAAATATATATATATATAAAAAATATCAACCCTAATTTCCATAATTAACAAATAATATGCATAATAATTTAGGCAGTTCTTGCAAAGGATTGTTACCTACATCCAGGATTGCCATTACAAAAATTACATTTTTGGCAAGCAATTATTATTTTAGTAAACCATTTTTGTGATTCATCCTACATTGTCCCTAACATCATTACCCCCTAGCAACAGATGTGGGATACATACACACACACACACACACTCATACACACTCAACCCCTTTCCCCCTGTGATGAGTGTGATGAAAGGAGTCAGGCGCAGGAGGGTAATCACCGAATACAGACTTTATTCCTTCGTTGACACACAAATGCGCTCAAATAGCGATCAACGAAACAGGCACAGGGGAAAATCTACCCTGGCAACAAAATGTACGAGTAGCTCCACCGAGCTATACTACTCTCACAACTAACAATCACCCACAAGGACAAGGGTGCAGAGGGAACACTTATACACAGACTAATGAGGGGGTTAGAACCAGGTGTGTGTGATTAACAAGACAAGACAAATGTGATGATGATTGGGGCGGCAGTGGTTAGTAAGCCGGTGACGACGGATGCAGATGCCTGCCCGAACAAGGAGGGGAGGCAGCCTCAGCCGAAGTCGTGACAGTACCCCCTACCCACATCCTGATTTACCTGTTCCAACTGCCCATTTGACTCGGGATGGAACCCAGAGTTCAGGCTGACCGAGACCCCCAGACGTTCCATGAATGCCTTCCAAACCTTGGACGTGAACTGGGGACCTCGGTCAGACATTATATCCTCTGGCACCCCGTAGTGCCGGAAGACATGAGTAAACAGGGCCTCTGCAGTCTGCAGGGCCATGGGGAGACCGGGCAGAGGAAGGAGGTGGCAGGACTAGGAGAAGCGGTCCACAACGACCAGGATGGTGGTGTTACCTTGGGAGAGGGGAAGATCAGTCAAAAAATCAATACTAAGGTGAGACCATGGTCGTTGTGGAACTGTTAAAGGTTGTCGCTTACCCGCTGGGAGGTGCCTAGGTGCCTTACTCTGGGCGCACACCGAGCAGGAGGAGACGTACACCCTCACGTCCTTAGCTAAGGTAGGACACCGGTACTTTCCGATCAAGCAGCGCACTGTACAACCGATACCTGGGTGACCAGAGGAGGGTGACGTGTGTGCCCAGAAGATCAGACGATCACGGATAAGAGCAGGCACGTACTGCAGCCCAGCTGGACACTGCGGTGGAGATGGATCTGTGCGTAATGCCCGCTCTATATCCACGTCCATCGCCCATACTACCGGCGCCACAATGCAGGAGGCCGGGAGTATGGGGGTGTTGTCTCTGGGCCTCTCCTCTGTGTCATACAGCCGGGACAGTGTGTCTGCCTTCACATTCTTCGTACCCGGAATGTATGACAGTGTAAAATCAAACCGGGTGAAGAATAGGGCCCACCTGGCCTGGCGAGGATTCAGCCTCCTCGCTGCCCGGATGTACTCCAGGTTATGGTGGTCCGTCCAGAGCCAATGCCTCCACACAGTCAAAGCTCGGACAACAGCCAACAGTTACCGATCACCAACGTCGTAGTTCTGCTCCGCCGGGCTGAGCTTCTTAGAGAAGGCACAGGTGCGGAGCTTGGGTGGCGTGCCCGAGCGTTGGGACAGGACAGTGCCTATCCCTACCTCGGACGCATCCACCTCCACTACGAACTGTAGTGATGGATCGGGGTGGGCGGAGCCGGGACGGCCCACCCTTCAACAGGGATGCAATGGGAGCTGCAACCTTGCCAAAGCCCCGGATAAACCTCCAATAGTAGTTGGCAAAGCCAAAGAAGTGCTGCACCTCCTTAACCGTGGTTGGAGTCGGCCAATTACTCATGGCTGAAATGCGATCTCCCTCCATCTCCACAACTGAGGTGGTAATGCGGTATCCGAGGAAGGAGACAGACTGCTGGAAAAAAACATACACTTCTCTGCCTTGGCATAAAGGTCATTTTCCAACAGTCGGGCGAGCACTTTGCGAACCAGGGACACATGCTCGGCGCGAGTAGTGGAATACACCAGGATGTCATCGATGTAGACCACCACACCGCGACCAAGCATGTCCCAAAACACCTCGTTCATCAAACCGTAGGGCATCACTAGGTATTCAAAATGCCCCGTGGTTGTGCTGAATGCTGTCTTCCACTCATCCCCTTACCGAACACGCACCAGGTTGAATGCACTCCTGAGATCTAGCTTAGTGAAGAAGCGCGCCCCATGCATTGACTCAATCACTGAAGGAATGAGGGGGAGAGGATAACTAAATCTAATCATCTCCTTGTTCAGTGATCGATAATCAATGCACGGGCGCAGACCGCCTTCTTTCTTCTTCACAAAGAAGAAACTTGAGGAGGCGGGTGAAGTGGAGGGACGTATATACCCCTGGCCCAGGGACTCGGAGACGTATGTTTCCATAGCCTCCATTTCAGCCTGCGACAGGGGGTACACATGACTCCTGGGAGGTTTATTGCGCAATCCCCCTCCCGATGAGACCTCCCGTCTTAGAAAACGCGTGTGCCAAATCGAGGTATTCGGGAGAATGCGCACGGTGGAGGTACCGTCTGGACTTTCCACCGTGGTTGCACCAACAGAAACATCTAGACACCTACCCTGACACTCTCGCGACCACCCCGTGAGAGCCCTCTGCAGCCATGAGAAGATGGGGTTGTGGAGTGCTAGCCAAGGGATACCTAATACCACAGGGAAAGCAGGAGACTCAATAATCGAAAAAATTACCTGCTCACAATGTGTCTCCTGGGTGATCATGGTGACTGGTATAGTGACTTCCGTGGGGAGTGGAATGGATAGGGGAACCAATGAAATGCCTTGACGGCGTGCAAATGCCCTGTCCATAAAGTTCCCAGCTGCGCCTGAATCGACTAGCGCCTTACACTGGGGAACTACCATGTGATCGGGAAAGTGGATAGGTAGGGTACAGTGCGCAGCAGAGGGCTCTGAACAAGTGTGGGTGTTCAATACCTGGGGTGATGCGTGAGTGCCCTGCCTGCTGCCTCCAGGCCCAAAAGAACGTTGACTACGATGTGTGGCGTACTGTCCCTTCGTGCCACCAGAGTGGCACTGTCGCTGTCCTCCTCCGCTCCCTCGGCTGGCGGCTCCACCCAGCTCCATCGGCTCAGGATCCGAGTCGTCCGGGGTGGAAACGGGCAGACCCCTACCAGGATGTCCTCTGGCTGCCAGCAGGTTGTCCAAACAAATGGCCATGTCCACCAGTTTATTGAAGGACAACATGGTGTCCCGGCAGGCTAGTTCCCGTCGGACGTCCTCCTGCAGATGGCACCGGAAATGGTCGTTTAGGGTCCGCTCGTTCCACCCAGACCCTGCTGCCAGCGTCCGAAACTCCAACGCGAAGTCCTGCGCGGTCCTCGTCCCTTGCTTCAGGTGGACCAGAACTCCCCGTAGTCCTCCAACGCGGCTCCTCCTTCGTTCCACACCGCGTTGGCCCACTCCAGGGCTTTCCCACAGAGGCAGGAAACGAGGACGGACACCTTCTCCTGCTCCGATGGCGCCGGCCTGATGCTGGAGAAGTACAGCTCCATTTGGAGGAGGAATCCCTGGCACAGTGCCGCCGTCCCATCAAACGCCCGTGGTCGGGATATCTGGATCCCTCCAGGTGCTGGGGTGTAGGTGGCTGGATCCGGTTGACCAGCTGGTCTCGAAAGATCGGGTTCTCTCCTCTTCAGGCGTTGGATGACCTGAAGAACCCGATCCATCGCTTCCCCCAAGCCGTCCAGCATCACGGAATGCTCTTGGACCCGTGCCACGACTCCAGGCATGCGCTCTTCACCCGCTGACTCCATAGCGGATGGGTGATTCTGTGATGAGTGTGATGAAAGGAGTCAGGCGCAGGAGGGTAATCACCGAATACAGAGTTTATTCCTTTGTTGACACACAAATGTGCTCAAATAGCGATCAACGAAACAGGCACAGGGGAAACTCTCATCCCTGGCAAATACACTGAAATGGTAGAATCCAATAATACATAGGCACAGGGGAAAATCTACCCTGGCAACAAAATGTAAGAGTAGCTCCACCAAGCTATACTACTCTCACAACTAACAATCACCCACAAGGACAAGGGGGCAGAGGGAACTCTCCCGAGTGGCGCAGTGGTCTAAGGCTGTGCCACTAGAGATCCTGGTATGAATCCAGGCTCTGTTGTAGCCGGCCGTGACCGGGAGACCCATGGGGCGGCGCACAATTGGTCCAGGGTAGGGGAGGGAATGGCCGGCAGGGATGTAGCTCAGTTGGTAGAGCATGGTGTTTGCAACACCAGGGTTGTGGGTTCAATTCCCATGGGGGGCCAGTATGAAAAATTAAAATGTATGCACTCACTAACTGTAAGTCGCTCTGGATAAGAGCGTCTGCTAAATGACAAAAATGTAATGTAAATGGAATTACATTTTTGGCAAGCAATTATTATTTTAGTAAACCATTTTTGTGATTCATCCTACATTGTCCCTAACATCATTACCCCCTAGCAACATATGTGGGATACATACACACACACACACTCATACACACTCAACCCCTTTCCCCCTGTGATGAGTGTGATGAAAGGAGTCAGGCGCAGGAGGGTAATCACCGAATACAGACTTTATTCCTTCGTTGACACACAAATGCGCTCAAATAGCGATCAACGAAACAGGCACAGGGGAAAATCTACCCTGGCAACAAAATGTACGAGTAGCTCCACCGAGCTATACTACTCTCACAACTAACAATCACCCACAAGGACAAGGGTGCAGAGGGAACACTTATACACAGACTAATGAGGGGGTTAGAACCAGCAAAGAACAGCGCCCGAGAAGATGGCTGCCGTTTTACAGCCCTCTAACCATTTGTACTATTATGTGTGTTTTTCCGCGTTATTTGTAATTTATTTTGTACATAATGTTTCTGCCATCGTCTCTTATAACCAAAAAGAGCTTCTGGATATCAGGACAGCGATTACTCACCTAGTATTGGACGAAGATTTTTTCTTCAACGAGGCGGCCGCGAAGGATATCATACAGACACCCGACAAGGCCCAAATCCCCGTCATTCGCGTGAGGAAGAGACGGAGATATCGTGGACGTAGATCGGGGTGCCTTGTAAGGATCCGACGGCGAGCGAGTAAACTGCCTCTTCCATCAATCCTATTAGCCAATCTTTAATCATTGGATAACAAATTCGATGAACTAAGATTACGGTTATCCTACCAATGGGACATTAAAAACTGTAATATCCTATGTTTCACCGAGTCGTGGCTGAACGACGACAATGATAACATATATAATATAGTTTTCATCTATATTTTTCATAACTGTCTATTTACCACCACAAACCAATGCTGGCATTAAGATTGCACTGAATGAGTTGTACAAGGCCATAAATCAACAGGAAAACGCTCATCCAGATGCAGCGCTCCTAGTGGCCGGGGACTTTAATGCAGGGAAACTTAAATCCGTTCTACCTAATTTCTACCAGCATGTTAAATGTGCAACCAGAGGAAAAAAAAACTCTAGACCACCTTTACTCCACTCACAGAGACGCATACAAAGCTCTCCCTCGCCCTCCATTTGGCAAATCTGACCATAACTCTATCCTCCTGATTCCTGCTTATAAGCAAAAACTAAAGCAGGAAGCACCAGTGACTCGGTTAATAAAAAAGTGGTCAGATGACGCAGATGCTAAGCTACAGGACTGTTTTGCTAGCACAGACTGGAACATGTTCCGGGATTCTTCAGACAGCATTGAGGAGTACACCACATCAGTCACTGGCTTCATCAATAAGTGCATCGATGATGTCGTCCCCACAGTGACCGTACGTACATACCCCAACCAGAAGCCATGGATTACAGGAAACATCCGCACTGAGCTAAAGGGTAGAGCTGCCGCTTTCAAGGAACGGGACTCTAACCCGGACGCTTATAAGAAATCCCGCTATGCCCTCCGCCGAACCATCAAACAGGCAAAGAGTCAATACAGGGCTAAGATTGAATCGTACTACACTGGCTCTGACGCTCGTCGGATGTGGCAGGGCTTGAAAACTATTACAGACTATAAAGGGAAGCACAGCCGCGAGCTGCCCAGTGACACAAGCCTACCAGACGAGCTAAACCACTTCTATGCTCGCTTCGAGGCAAGCAACACTGAAGCATGCATGAGAGCACCAGCTGTTCCGGATGACTATGTGATCACGCTCTCCGTAGCCGATGTGAGTAAGACTTTTAAGCAGGTCAACATTCACAAGGCCGCAGGGCCAGACGGATTACCAGGACGTGTACTCCGAGCATGTGCTGACCAACTGGCAAGTGTCTTCACTGACATTTTCAACATGTCCCTGACTGAGTCTGTAATACCAACATGTTTCAAGCAGACCACCATAGTCCCTGTGCCCAAGGACTCTAAGATAACCTGCCTAAATGACTACCGACCCGTAGCACTGACGTCTGTAGCCATGAAGGGCTTTGAAAGGCTGGTCATGGCTCACATCAACAGCATTATCCCAGAAACCCTAGACCCACTCCAATTTGCATACCGCCCCAACAGATCCACAGATGATGCAATCTCTATTGCACTCCACACTGCCCTTTCACATCTGGACAAAAGGAACACCTACGTGAGAATGCTATTCATTGACTACAGCTCAGCATTCAACACCATAGTGCCCTCTAAGCTCATCACTAAGCTAAGGATCCTGGGACTAAACACCTCCCTCTGCAACTGGATCCTGGACTTCCTGACGGGCCGCCCCCAGGTGGTAAGGGTAGGTAACAACACATCTGCCACACTGATCCTCAACACGGGGGCCCCTCAGGGGTGCATGCTCAGTCCCCTCCTGTACTCTCTGTTCACCCATGACTGCATGGCCAGGCACGACTCCAACACCATCATTAAGTTTGCAGACGACACAACAGTGGTAGGCCTGATCACCGACAACGATGAGACAGCCTATAGGGAGGAGGTCAGAGACCTGGCCGTGTGGTGCCAGGACAACAACCTCTCCCTCAACGTGACCAAGACAAAGGAGATGATTGTGTACTACAGGAAAAAAAAGAGGACTGAGCACTCCCCCATTCTCATCGACGGGGCTGTAGTGGAACAGGTTGAGAGCTTCAAGTTCCTTGGTGTCCACATCACCAACGAACTATCATGGTCCAAACACACCAAGACAGTCGTGAAGAGGGCACGACAAAGCCTATTCCCCCTCAGGAGACTGAAAAGATTTGGCATGGGTCCTCAGATCCTCAAAAAATTCTACAGCTGCACCATCGAGAGCATCCTGACTGGTTGCATCACCGCCTGGTATGGCAACTGCTTGGCCTCCGACCGCAAGGCACTACAGAGGGTAGTGCGTACGGCCCAGTACATCACTGGGGCCAAGCTTCCTGCCATCCAGGACCTCTATACCAGGCGGTGTCAGAGGAAGGCCCTCAAAATTGTCAAAGACTCCAGCCACCCTAGTCATAGACTGTTCTCCCTGCTACCGCATGGCAAGCGGTACCGGAGTGCCAAGTCTAGGTCCAAAAGACTTCTCAACAGCTTCTACCCCCAAGCCATAAGACTCCTGAACAGCTAATCATGGCTACCTGGACTATTTGCACTGCCCCCCCACCCCATCCTTTTTATGCTGCTGCTACTCTGTTAATATTTGTGCATAGTCACTTTAACTCTACCCACATGTACATATTACTTCAACTATCTCAACTAGCCGGTGCCCCCGCACATTGACTCTGCACCGGTACCCCCCTGTATATATAGCCTCCCTACTGTTATTTTATTTTACTTCTGCTCTTTTTTTCTCAACACTTTTTTTGTTGTTGTTTTATTTTTACTTTTTTTGTTAAAAATAAATGCACTGTTGGTTAAGGGCTGTAAGTAAGCATTTCACTGTAATGTCTGCACCTGTTGTATTCAGCGCATGTGACCAATAAAATTTGATTTGATTTGATTAGGTATGTGTGATTAACAAGACAAGACTAATGTGATGATGATTGGGGCGGCAGTGGTTAGTAAGCCGGTGACGACGAACGCTAAAGCCTGCCAGAACAAGGAGGGGAGGCAGCCTCGGCCGAAGTCGTGACACCCCCACAAACAACCATAAGTTCAGATGCTCAACAGTTGTTCCATCCCTGAGCCCAACTCAAGAAAGGACTTGATTTACGAATGCATATTCAGTTGCAGCTGTTTGAAAAGGCATGCAAAAATATGCAAACATTTTGAGATATTATTAACCATTGTCAAGTCCTAGGTGATGGAGATCAGATACACCCCCTTCCCCTGAAGCACACACACGCTGGTACCCCGTTGTGACCATTTTCCCAAGCATCTCTGTGCAGTCAGACCTTTAATTATTTTCTGCCACCAGGGCCACAATAATATGCCCCCTCACTAATTGTCAGAGTGTGACCCCCTTCCCATGGGTTACTGCAGCTAGTGTTGCCAGCACTGCCACTACCTGGGTGGGGGCACCCCACCGGAATCCCCACCGGCTAGGTACAAGGTCGTCAAAGTTCTCATTAGCAGCTTTGAGAATTTCCTTGTATATTATGCTCTCCCATCAGGGGCTTTGGCTTTGTAGGACCAACCCTGCCAGCCAGGCTCCGAATCTTGAGGGGGCGGTGCTGCTTTAGTAGGTCTCTGATCGCATTCATCTTTCTGATTTGGCTGCGTATAGGCTACTTACAGTAGGCCCATAAAACAGATAAGGACTCCTTAGTGTATGTATGGGTCGCTGAGGTGGGTGTCTAGGGTATAGGGTTGGGGACTGTTCCATCATGATAGGACAATAAATAAATAAACTTAAAATGCACATCCCATATCTGCACAAGATTGAAAGCTCTCTCTTACAACCCCTGCTCACAAACACACATGGGCTCTGGGATTTGCAACCGTTGTCCTTTTTCACTCACATACCCACATACTGTGCCTTCTACAGTGCCTTGCAAAAGTATTCATCCCCCTTGGCGTTTTTCCTATTTTGTTGCATTACAACCACAAAATAGTCCAAATTGGTGAAGTGGAATGAAAAAAATAACTTGTTTCAAAAGGTTCTAAAAAATAAATAACGGAAAAGTGGTGCGTGCATATGTATTCATCTCCTTTGCTATGAAACCCCTAAATAAGATCTGGTGCAACCAATTACCTTCAGAAGTCACATAATTAGTTAAATAAAGTCCACCTGTGTGCAATCTAAGTGTCACATGATCTGTCACATGATCTCAGTATATATACACCTGTTCTGAAAGGCCCCAGAGTTTGCAACACCACTAAGCAAGGGGCACCACCAAGCAAGCGGCACCATGAAGACCAAGGAGCTCTCCAAACAGGTCAGGGACAAAGTTGTTGTCAAGGGGTGCTGAAGGTGGGTGTGGTGCATGAATCAAGCGCAGGACGCAGAAGCTCAGTCCAAAAGACTTTAGTGCAATAATCACGTAGAAAATAAGCACAATAAGCCCGAAGGCGAAATCACGGCGCACACAGGCGTCAAACAAACGGCGCACTAACATGTGCGAAAAACCCTCTCCAAAACACTGGAGGGAAGTACGTAGCTCCAACACGAAAACAGAAGAGCAATCACACACAAAGACAAACACAACCAACGAGAACTAAATAGGACACTAACGAGGACTAACAAGACACAGGTGTACAACATAAAGACAAAACCAAACGAACATGAAACATCGATCGGTGGCAGCTAGTACTCCGGGGACGACGACCGCCGAAGCCTGCCCGAACCAGGAGGAGGAGCAGCCTCGGCCGAAACCGTGACAGTTGTGGAGAAGTACAGATCAGGGTTGGATTATAAAAAAATATCCGAAACTTTGAACATCCCATGGAGCACCATTAAATCCATTATTAAAGAATTGAAAGAATATGGCACCACAACAAACCTGCCAAGAGAGGGCCGCCCACCAAAACTCACGGACCAGGCATGGAGGGCATTAATCAGAGAGGCAACAAAGAGACCAAAGATAACCCTGAAGGAGCTGCAAAGCGCCACAGCGGAGATTGGAGTATCTGTCCATAGGACCACTTTAAGCCGTACACTCCACAGAGCTGGGCTTTACGGAAGAGTGGCCAGAAAAAAGCCATTACTTAAAGAAAAAAATAAGCAAACACGTTTGGTGTTCGCCAAAAGGCATGTGGGAGACTCCCCAAACATATGGAAGAAGGTACTCTGGTCAGATGAGACAAAAATTGAGCTTTTTGGCCATCAAGGAAAACGCTATGTCTGGCGCAAACCCAACACCTCTCATCACCCCGAGAACACCATCCCCACAGTGAAGCATGGTGGTGGCAGCATCATGCTGTGGGGATGTTTTTCATCGGCAGGGACTGGGAAACTGGTCAGAATTGAAGGAATGATGGATGGCGCTAAATACAGGGACATTCTTGAGGTAAACCTGTTTCAGTCTTCCAGAGATTTGAGACTGGGAAAGAGGTTCACCTTCCAGCAGGACAATGACCCTAAGCATACTGCTAAAGCAACACTCGAGTGGTTTAAGGGGAAACATTTAAATGTCTTGGAATGGCCTAGTCAAAGCCCAGACCTCAATCCAATTGAGAATCTGTGGTATGACTTAAAGATTGCTGTACACCAGCGGAACCCATCCAATTTGAAGGAGCTGGAGCAGTTTTGCCTTGAAGAATGGGCAAAAATCCTAGTGGCTAGATGTGCCAAGCTTATAGAGACATACCCCAAGAGACTTGCAGCTGTAATTGCTGCAAAAGGTGGCTCTACAAAGTATTGTCTTTTGGGGGGTGAATAGTTATCCATGCTCAAGTTGTCCGTTTTTTTGTCTTATTTCTTGTTTGTTTGACCCCAAAAAAATATTTGGCATCTTCAAAGTGGTAGGCATGTTGTGTAAATCAAATGATACAAACCCCCAAAAAATCAAATTTAATTACAGGTTGTAAAGCAACATAATAGGAAAAATGCCAAGGGGGGTGAATACTTTCGCAAGCCACTGTATGTCCTCTGTTTGCTGTGTTTTATCTTTACCATGTTGATTGAGTACTTTTGTGTTCCAGTTCCTTATATTTGAAGATTTATTATTTTAATTATCCTTTCTTCTAATGCTGTCTTATCAATTCATAAAATACTATAAATGGAAAGTCTAATAACAATTATTTTCCAACATACCCTATCTAGAATGGTATACTGTAGTTGTAGTTCATTTCTTTAACAATTGTTGTATTTTATTGCTTTTCCATTTATTTATTTTATTACAATCCCTACCTTGGCTAGTATTGGGTGTTCCATTATTCGACTCCTCTATGGGAACCTTGCAATATTTAGAATAGCCATGGAGGAGTCTTTTTTGTCTATCAATATACATTTTATCTAAATAAATAAGTCATTTAGCAGACGCTCTTACCCAGAGCGACTTACAGGAGCAATTAGGGTTTAGTGTCTTGCTCAAGGGCACATCGACAGATTTTTCACCTAGTCAGCTCGGGGATTTGAACCAGCGACCTTTCGGTTACTGGCACAACGCTCTTAACCACTAAGCTACCTGCCGCCCCAACTACTATGAGAGCTACACGTTTCCCTTTTAATCTATTGTCCTTTAAGATTTGGGAACAGAACTTTGCGCCATTCTGCAATTTCCTTCGGGAACTGATCATTCATGCCTATTTACGTGCCAGCGAGTCTTTGCCAATGGTATAACACTCCATTCAGAAAGTAGTAACCCTCCTCAGTGCTACCAACCGCTTCAGCCTGTCCTGACCACTCGTTCACTAGGGCCTGTTGATACAGAGAGCCCAGTAGTTTGTCTTCTTTCTGTTGCTGAACAATGTTGCTAGGGACCCTAAAGCCTAAGGGTACATCTAGACTTGTGTCTCCTTGAGGTTTGGTCACTGTGCGCTGGAACTTGTCTGCCCTGCACTGCCTCTTGGACTTGCCAGTCTTGCCTGGCACTCCCTCAACTTTTGACTGAGAAGGGTAAGGTGCTAAGGGTCTGGGCCTGCAACTTAGCTTGCTTGGCTTTGGCTCTAGTAAAGACCACATTACTGGAATGGCAAGGAGACCAAAGTTCCCACAGTGTAAAGGCAGATCCTGTTCCAGCACCCCAGGGAAAGGCAAGGAGTCAGCTAGGCCTACTCTGAAGTGATAAGGCTGCCCCTGCACTTTCAAGTAAACCTCAGCTGTGGGGTAATATTTCTCATCACCATGGACACACCGGATGGCAACTTTAAAGTCTTGGTCCCACATGTGGGTAGGAATCAACTTCTTCTGCACCATAGTGTGCATACTGCCAGTGTCTACAAGTGCCCTGACCTCCTGGCCATTGAGTAAAACAGCAATGTCTTGCAAAGGGGGATTCTCACCCCGCTCAATGTACTTGGGCCTTGGCATAACTCACATTTGGGCTACTTTAGCATGGTTCCTGGGGCACATGGGCTTAGTATGACCTTCCTGACCACACTGGTAACAAATGGGAGCTCTGCCTGGGGGCCTAGAGGCATGGCCTTGACTAAAATGATGGTCCCTAGGAGTGATAGGCTTACTCATAGCTGGAGTAGTCTTTGGGGTCTGGAAGGATGGTGTTTGTTATCTCCTGTGTTCTTTGGCTGCCTGCCACTTGGCATAAACCCAGGGTTGGGCTCGGCGTCGGGCGGCCACAAAGGTTTCTGTATGGGCTGCAGCTCAGCACTATGAATTTGAAAATACCTTAGTTAACTTGTTCTCTCTTTCGCCAATAAAGACAACATCAATGTATGCTTTTTGTAATGGATTCATTAAGGTTTACACATTGCTATTGTACATTAATTGTTGATAATATTGCATTTATTTGTTGTATTGAGGAATGTATTGTTTGTTTATCCATTTTAGAATAAGGCTGTAACGTAACAAAATGTGGAAAAAGTGAAGGGGTCTGAATACTTTCCAAATGCACTGTTTAAATGTACTTGGCTATTTTAAACTTGTCAAGGGAAAATAGTTACCCCGGGGTGAACAGAGGGTTGGTATTTTCCAACGCCCCTCCGGAACATCGGGATTCCGGTCGGACCTCATTTACCAGAACACCGCGGCATCCATGCTGCAGACATGGTGGTAAACAAGACATTACATAGAACTGTGACTATTTGTTTGAGAATGTGACAAAACTATCAGTACATTTTGTGTGCACTATGTCATCACGCACTTATTTTTATCCACAACAAGTAAATTTTGTGGAAACTAGGGTTGAATGGCGGTGTCATAAGCGTCAGTGAATTGCGGTGGGCGAAGTCAAACGCAGGACACAGAGCTTACTGGAAACATACTTTACTAGAAAGTAAACTGAGTACATACAACCTCCACACAGGGAGGAAAATAACCCGCACACTAACGACTGCCGATGACGAAATACACTGCTCAAAAAAATTAAGGGAACACTTAAACAACACAATGTAACTCCAAGTCAATCACACTTCTGTGAAATCAAACTGTCCACTTAGGAAGCAACACTGATTGACAATAAATTTCACATGCTGTTGTGCAAATGGAATAGACAACAGGTGGAAATTATAGGCAATTAGCAAGACACCCCCAATAAAGGACTGGTTTTGCAGGTGGTGACCACAGACCACTTCTCAGTTCCTATGCTTCCTGGCTGATGTTTTGGTCACTTTTGAATGCTGGCGGTGCTTTCACTCTAGTGGTAGCATGAGACGGAGTCTACAACCCACACAAGTGGCTCAGGTAGTGCAGCTCATTCAGGATGGCACATCAATGCGAGCTGTGGCAAGAAGGTTTGCTGTGTCTGTCAGCGTAGTGTCCAGAGCATGGAGGCGCTACCAGGAGACAGGCCAGTACATCAGGAGACGTGGAGGAATGCCGTAGGAGGGCAACAACCCAGCAGCAGGACCACTACCTCCGCCTTTATGCAAGGAGGAGCAGGAGGAGCACTGCCAGAGCCCTGCAAAATGACCTCCAGCAGGCCACAAATGTGCATGTGTCTGCTCAAATGGTCAGAAACAGACTCCATGAGGGTGGTATGAGGGCCCGACGTCCACAGGTGGGGGTTGTGCTTACAGCCCAACACCGTGCAGGACGTTTGGCATTTGACAGAGAACACCAAGATTGGCAAATTCGCCACTGGCGCCCTATGCTCTTCACAGATGAAAGCAGGTTCACACTGAGCACGTGACAGACGTGACAGAGTCTGGAGACGCTGTGGAGAACGTTCTGCTGCCTGCAACATCCTCCAGCATGACCGGTTTGGCGGTGGGTCAGTCATGGTGTGGGGTGGCATTTCTTTGGGGGGCCGCACAGCCCTCCATGTGCTCGCCAGAGGTAGCCTGACTGCCATTAGGTGCCGAGATGAGATCCTCAGACCCCTTGTGAGACCATATGCTGGTGCAGTTGGCCCTGGGTTCCTCCTAAATCAAGACAATGCTAGACCTCATGTGGCTGGAGTGTGTCAGCAGTTCCTGCAAGAGGAAGGCATTGATGCTATGGACTGGCCCGCCCGTTCCCCAGACCTGAATCCAATTGAGCACATCTGGGACATCATGTCTCGCTCCATCCACCAACGCCACGTTGCACCACAGACTGTCCAGGAGTTGGCGGATGCTTTAGTCCAGGTCTGGGAGGAGATCCCTCAGGAGACCATCCGCCACCTCATCAGGAGCATGCCCAGGCGTTGTAGGGAGGTCATACAGGCACGTGGAGGCCACACACACTACTGAGCCTCATTTTGACTTGTTTTAAGGACATTACATCAAAGTTGGATCAGCCTGTAGTGTGGTTTTCCACTTTAATTTTGAGGGTGACTCCAAATCCAGACCTCCATGGGTTGATAAATTTGATTTCCATTGATAATTTTTGTGTGATTTTGTTGTCACCACATTCAACTATGTAAAGAAAAAAGTATTTAATAAGATTATTTCATTCATTCAGATCTAGGATGTGTTATTTTAGTGTTCCCTTTATTTTTTTGAGCAGTGTACAATCACACACAACACACAATGAAAGACAGAGGGTTAAATAGGGAAGACAATACAACATAATGGGAAACAGGTGTAGACAATCAAGACCCAACAAGTCAAACACAGAAACATAGATCGGTAGCAGCTAGTACTCCGGGGACGACGAACGCCAAAGCCTGCCCGAGCAAGGAGGAGGGGCAGCCTCGGCTGAATCCGTGAAAGGCGGGAACCCGGTTACCAAGATTTACAGAGATTTACTGCCCAAAACCACTCCCCTTTAACTGCGAGAAACAGGTAATTTATAATAAAATATTATAATAACTTATATGAACATGAAGTGAAAATGAACTGCTATTATACGCGATGTCTAAATCTGTATTCTCTACAGCCTTCTCTCTGGTCACTGCATGATCAATGCTCAGGGTGGGGACCAACAGCCCATCTCAGTATATAGACCTATCATCTCATCATGGTAACTGTTTTAAATTGTGACAGGTAGATCTACATTTGCTGCAGCATAGCCTATGCTACAGTAATATAAAGACCGAATGCGTGTCTAATTTACAGATCTCCATCTGGCTTTTGGGGGTCACCTTATTTGCAGAGTTTTAAAACACTCATATATTGTTGCTTTAAATAAAAATTGGTAACCCTGTTCAAGATTGATATATAGGCCTATATATAGATGTCCTAGCCTACCTCTTTCAGGTAATAAATTCAATGCAGTATTAGCCTTATATTTAGCTAATTAATGATGGGTTATGCATAATAAGCTTCTAACTTATAGCCTCTGTCTCTTGTGCAGTACGCACCTGTGCTCCACTGGCCTCTCTCTGTGAAAAAGTCTCCTTAGCTTTTGGAGTCCCATGCAGGAAAAGCTAGACTAGAATAGCTTGCTAGACATTCTTTTTTTAGCATTTCTAATACCAATAGACTATTCGAAGATGAACGCCAGCTCTTGAGAATAGAACTCACGGGTAGTTTGAAAGAAGAGTGAACGCACAATGGGGGTAGGCTATAGCAGTTATTTATTCAGACACATAACCATTCAATCCTCATAAAGAGAAGTGAAAGCCTTCTGCATCTCATTCTAGTCCTATATTATTCAAGCGTGACATTAGAATGATGAAGACAAGGACAACGAAAAACATTTAATTTAACTGTTGAAAGCGAGGAAGGAATGAAGCAACACTAGAGAGAGAAAGAGGAGGTAGGCTAATAACATTATGGGAAATATAAATAAAATTCGCTATCCTATACTTGTAACTTTGTAGGCCACATGTGCTGCACCAGAATTGCATGTTCTCTCTCCGCTTTATCATGATTTGAACGAGGTGCGTAATTCCATTCCATATGCAGCGCATTCGGAAAGTATTCAGACCCCTTGACTTTTTCCACATTTTGTTACGTTACAGTCTTATTCTGAAACGGATTAAATAAATAAAAATATCAGCAATCTACACACAGTACCCCATAATGACAAAGTGAAAACAGGTTTTTAGAAAGGGTTGCACATTTATTAAAAATAAAAAACAGAAATACCATATTTACATAAGTATTCAGACGCTTTGCTATGAGACTCGAAGTAGAGCTCATGTGCATCCTGTTTATACTGATCATTCTTGAGATGTTTCTGCAACTTTATTGGAGTCCACCTGTGGTAAATTCAATTGATTGGACATGATTTGGAAAGGCACACCTGTCTATATAATGTCCCACAGTTGACAGTGCATGTCAGAGCAAAAATCAAGCCATGATGTCAAAGGAATTGTCCGTAGAGCTCCGAAACAGGATTGTGTCGAGGCACAGATCTGGGGAAGGGTACCAAAACATTTCTGCAGCATTGAAAGTCCCCAAGAACACAGTGGCCTCCATCATTCTGAAGTTTGGAACCATCAAGACTCTTCCTAGAGTGTGAACTGTATTACTGTGCTGATTGGTGGAGTGCTGCATAGATGGTTGCTGCACAGCTATTTTCAGGTCTCTCCAGAGATGTTTGATCGGGTTCAAGTCCTAGCTCTGGCTGGGACACTCAAGGACATTCAGAGACTTGTCCTGAAGCCACTCCTGCGTTGTATTGGCTGTGTGCTTAGGGTTGTTGTCCTGTTGGAAGGTGAACCTTCGCCCCAGTCTGAGTTCCTGAGCGCTCTGGAGCAGGTTTTCATCAAGGATCTCTCTGTACTTTGCTCCGTTCATATTTCCCTCGATCCTGCATTCAGGCCAAAGAGTTCAATCTTGGTTTCTTCAGACCAGAGAATCTTGTTTCTCGTGGTCTGAGAGTCTTTAGGTGCAATTTCGCAAACTCCAAGTGGGCTGTCATGTGCCTTTTACTGAGGAGTGGCTTCCGTCTGGCCACTCTACCATAAAGCCCTGATTGGTGGAGTGCTGCAGAGATGGTTGTCCTTCTGGAAGGTTCTCCCATCTCCACAGAGGAACTCTAGAGCTCTATCAGAGTGACCTTCGGGTTCTTTTTTTATCTTATTTTTTTAAATATTTTTTTTATTTTACCTTTATTTAACCAGGTAAGCCAGTTGAGAACAAGTTCTCATTTACAACTGTGACCTGGCCAAGATAAAGCAAAGCAGTGCGATAAAAACAACACAGAGTTATATATGGGATAAACAAAAAAAACGTACAGTCAAAAAACACAATAGAAAATCTATATACAGTGTGTGCAAATGCAGTAAGTTATGGAGGTAAAGCAATACATAGGCCATAGTGCAAAAAAATTTACAATTTAGTATTAACACTGGCGTGATAGATGTGTAAAAGATGATGTGCAAATAGAGATACTGGGGTGCAAATGAGCAAAATAAATAACAATATGGGGATGAGGTAGTTGGGTGGGCTAATTACAGATGGGCTGTGTACAGGTGCAGTGATCGGTAAGCTGCTCTGACAACTGATGCTTAAAGTTAGTGAGGGAGATAAGAGTCTCCAGCTTCAGAGATTTTTGCAGTTCTTTCCAGTCATTGGCAGCAGAGAACTGGAAGGAATGGCGGCCAAAGGAGGTTGTCGTATCGAGTGAGTGGTGGCAATTATTGCTGATGAACAAAAGGAGTCTGCTCATACTGAACGTTGATCATAAGGTTTATTCAGATCACAAGCTTTAGCATGAGTGACAGACTCGCGAGGTCTGGAGAGCAGTGTCCTCCAATTCTAATGGCTGCTCTGCCCTATCTTCTTCGTGTACCCCTATTTATAAACAATGCAACAAGATGGGCTCCCTCTTCTGGCCAATCACCAGTTTACAACACACTTCCTGTCTATTATATGTGACATTATACTAAACATTGCCTTTTGATACTAACATAACCAACATTCCAGTTCTTCATGAAAAACATTTAACAAAGACATAATCTTAATACACTACATATTCCCCCCTTCGAGACAAAACTAAAAAGTCTCGACAACAATAGGATTATGACCAGTAACAATTTATCCTATTGAGTATCTTTAACCTTAAACCAAAACATTCTCCTCTAGAGTGTAAATACCTTTCTATGAAATATGAACAACTGTTTATGAAGTATGAATACATTACTATGAAATATGAACAAATCTCTATGGAGTGTGAATACATTACTATGAAATATGAACAAATCTCTATGGAGTGTGAATACATTACTATGAAATATGAACAAATCTTTATGGAGTGTGAGAGCGAAAAACTGTCCGGCAGCCATCTTTTCAGATATCCATCCATCAATCAAGACAGTAAAATTCTCTCACGGTCCCTCTGCCCCAGGCAACCACCTCGGTACTCCAGATAACCTCATAAACCATGTAAATGCCCTTGAAACTATGATGCAATTAAATACACATGTAAGCCCCTGCAAACAAAATCCTATCCAATAAATATCCATTGTAAGGCTGGTCAACCCATTGGACCGTACAATGAAACTCTCCCTTCCTAGCCTCTCTGTCCCTAAACATTCACGAAATAAACAAAAACATCTAAGATCCTCACATGTATTCAATAACATCAAACATCATTCTACAAAATTAATCCCTGAGGCTATTACACAATTATGTATTACACATGTCTATATTTCATTGCAGACACTGGAATGTAGTCCACTACACTTCATCTCCCTGTAGTCTCGACTTCCAATGGACTGTTGATGATGGAATCAGCCACACCCTCCTTGTTTCATCTCCTCCAGTCATATTGTCCCTTCATATTGTCCTTGTTTGAGTATTTCAATCTCCACATGTTCTCCCAAATGCTTCTGGAAGAAAAGAAAAAGAACCCAACAGTATCTTTTGCAAAACAACATTTTGAAATTGACCATCAATATCAACTAAGAATATAACAATGATATATAAATGATGCATGAATCACATAAACCTATTCCCCCCTTTGATTCATAAATCATACCAACATCACCCCAATATAGATTTTTTTTTTTTGAAAAATCATCAAAATGATATTTATCCATCAGTTCCACTTGTCCATCTTTATCCAGATCAGGAACAGTCAACACCGGCATCTGAGTGTTGTCTCCAGGCATCATTCTCCAACCTATCTCAATATCATAGCTTTCTCAAAGGTCAGTAACCAATTACAAACCTCACACAGTGTTATCAAAGCTGAAACTAAAATCTGACCCATCACTGCCCCTACTGGGCCTAACTGATTTTGCAACCAAGTCTTCTCAGATCTCCCAATCCTTCAATGATAGGCTTGAAGACTATGACATGTCGCCATGTCACCCTTTTAACCCTAGATTTAGCTGTGTCCGGTGCTATCCCTCTTATAATGATAAAACCTCATATGGAAGCTTCAACGTTGACATGTAACCAAATCCTGTCCATCCATAATGTAAGAATATATATGCTTTATCACCCCAAACCCTCTAAATATTTCTAAAATTCCCCATAGTCACATTGTCAGGCAAAAGCTAATCTTTTAACCATCAAAGTCCTGCTGTTCTTACTAACTGGTCCATAAAAATTACATTATATTTGTCATCTCTAACCTTATGTTCATGCTTATCCAAAGTCATCATATAATCATCACAATCTGATATTCCCATAAACATACCCTTTACCTCATATGTTTTATTAGAACAAAAACAACTTTTAGCCCTCAATGTTTCACCTGAATACTTCAGGGTTCCGTTGTTACCTGATTTTCCTTTCCCATTTAACAATTCCCATAGGGTAATTCATTTAACCAAGAACACTTAAACCTAGGCTTAAACCACTGTTCTAACAACGACATTATTTTATCTGTCAATGACTGTTGCTGATACCACAGTCATGACAAAGCATAAGACTGACCCATACCTGATAGAGGTCGAACGACCGTCTCTAACATGTTTGACTGGAATTCTAACCAGACATGGACCCTCAAGATTCCTCACTGACCTTACAGAATGAGCTGCTGGAACCTGCCCATCTATCTCTAATTTTCACAACAGAAGAATCAAACCACATGCATATAGTTTCTCTCTTCCCCAACGAGCGGTACTGCAGATACCTCTCCTTGTCTGTCATCAAAATCAAAGACCTCATCCTGTCCTCCATGATGGATCTATATTCTCTCTACTACTATCTGTTCTCCTATTTTAACCCTATTGGTACTATAATTGCCAGCACTCTCCATCCGTAACATACCCCATGAGTCTAAAATTCCCCATTTAATTTCAGAAAAGTTGTCGATGTCATACTCCCTACATTTGCTATTGCCATCGTATCATTAATCCCTTCCAAAGTTACCATTAAAGTAGTTGATGCATTAACCTTAATTACTTCTAATGCGAAAGTTCCCATTATCCTCTGTGTATTATCTACTGTTGGAGTGACTACTATAACATATTCTTCCTGAACTCCTTCGGTGACTGCGGAGCTTCAACAGATTTGAAATCTTCCATCATAAGCGTCACTTTACGAATTACATAGCCTTTTAACCAATAATTCTTAACCGGAACAACTTCTAATGCTTGCCCTAGATAAGTATACATATATTCTCCCTGACCTTTCGCTGTAACATTACGCCAAATAAGTGAACAGTCACTCCTAACCTCTTCCACTTCATATCGTTGTACAAACTATCCCTCCTTTGACTAGGGGACACCGCTTCTACATCTGGTCCTGATAACAATACTTATTCTCCATAATTATCTCTCCATATGGGAGGAACGTCCCCATCCTAACCCTAATAAGTATTCTTTCCCCTAAAATTGGTGCTGTATTGGTTCCCTTATAACCAAATGCGATATATTTATGGCTTTAATACCTATCAATGTTGAAATAGTTAAATTGCTTCTCACTGTTGTTATAATAGACTGAAGTGTTAATGTCCTTAGTTACTCCTAGTTTTCCCCAAAGAAAAAAGTTGTCTTTGCTTGTACTTCCATCTATCACCACTAGTGTCACTTTTTCCCCAAATCTCAGTCCTTTCTCTAAATCCCTGACTTTCAAACTTTTGATTACACAAAATACACCTATAATTACCTTGATCTTCCTACTCTACAGTGCCATTCACCATTGTTCTCTCTCTTACTACTAACTTTGAAACTTAGCTTACTGTCTCAGAGTTCCTTCAACCCTAATCTACTCCTAACTTATTTTAATCTAATCTTTTCTCTCATAACATTTACAACTTTTTCCCCTGATTTATTCACAAAATCCCTTACCACCAAATGTTTAGAATATGTGATTGGGAAAGTTCCCAACTGCCTTTGACTTTTTACACACACTTGGCAAACGACTAAACACCTTTTAGCCTAACCTGAAATCTCTTAGTGTAAGAATGTAACCCAGAATAAACAGTCACCCCTTTTAACTTTTCAGACAGATTGTCTAATAGACAGTCGTCTAGTGTACATCTTATTGTACAATTCAATTTAAACAATGCATCTCTTCCCAACACTGCAATAACAGTATCTTCTAATATTAGTACCTTAAGAGTAATTAACTGTTTTACTACCTCAAATCCCTATCCTAATTAGTTATCAATTAGTGAGATGTTTAACCTCTTTAGGCTGAACCCAGATAAGTTTTCCCCTATTCACTATCACTTCTAATGGTCAGTTGTTTCAACTGTTAGCTATTTTCTCTTCTTCTCTAATCGATGCTCTCAGCTGATACCCCCCTTCCGGATCTTCTAGGCACTAACAGGTGATCTTCACTTGCTCCTTTATCTTCCTCTGTTGTTTCCTCCCGACTTGTTGCATTAACAGGTAAAGTACCCAATCTGTCCACAATTTATAACAGTCTTCTGAAAGTTGCTGGAAGTGTAGCTGAAATCTTCCTCCTCCTATTTCTTCTCGTCCTCTTCAATTCTGTGTCTGTCCAGAAACTGGCTTTGGATATGAATCAACTGGTGTCGCCCTTGGTGGCTGATACAATTGCATTTGATATTGTTCAGTTGAAGCTGTAACAGTGATTGTTGATTTGGTTCACTCTGATTCTTCATAACCAAAACTTATCTTCTCCTTCTTCTTCTCCAATTCTTGGGATCCTCTCAGCAGTTTCTCCTCTTCTGTATCTTCAGCTGTGTTACTTCTAAACTATTTGCTTTATCCAGGCATGATAAACATCGGTCTATATCTCCATTTCTTCTTTGCCAGTCATTGTAGGATAAAATCCTCTTGAACATAAAGCACCTTTAATCTCCAAATCTTCATCGCTTTCTTCATCAGAACTCGAATCTCTTGTCTCCTTCTTCGTTCAACTTTCATCAGAGATCAAATCTCGTGTATCCTTCTTAGTTTCTCTCTTGCCAACTTCCTTCTGATCACAGAGTCATATCCACCCATGCATGACCTCTTCATCATCACTCATCTTCATCATCCTCTTTAACCTCACTCTTCTCTTCCATACATCACATTTTCTTCCTTCTGGAGTTTTGAATTCATCTTCATCGTCGTTTCTGCTTGTCCTCTATCTATTATTCGTCTTCATCTCTGATGTACCAATCACCCTCCTGGATGATCACTGAAAGCTTCCTTCTCATAAGGTGGGTGTCTTTTTGCTGAATCCGTATGTGAGAAAGGTGTACTAACATCTGCCATTAGTTTCTCCTAACACTACTTTAGTTAAAGAATTACTATTTTAGTAAATTTTCCCCTATATCAACCCTTTTATATTAACTATCTTATTTTAGACTGTATAGCCTATGGCTTCCCCCCTTAAATTATTAATATAACCCTAACATCCCCAAAAAATCAAATCAAATAAAATATGAATATTAAAAAATTCAATTAAATGCCTTATTCAAAAACCATTTAATTAAAAATTAAAAACCAATTAAAAACTCAATTAAAAATTATGAATAATTTAAAACCAATTTTTTATTCCTATATCACCAATTTATCAATTAGTGTTGGCTATCTTACCACAACCCATCAAATGCAAGTAAATGTAACCCTAAACTCCATTGTTTAATATGCACCCAAGTATCTTAATTGCCGAATAATGTCAGTACCTGATTTCCAACCTAATTCCAATCAAACCCCAGTTATGCACAGAGCCTCAAAATGCAATTTTTTATGAAATAGTATTTGCCAAGCCTATGTAAAATTGTCATAACATCACATATCTTGTAACAGTCTCAAAACCTTTTTTTTTTACTTGATCCTCGGCCGCGTCACGTGATCACTTCCTGTATCTCCTCGCTCCCCCTCTCTCCTGTCTCTCATGACAAGGGACAAAGACACAGAAACAGCTTTTAGTAGTTAATGCAATCACTGAGTATTTCCAACCATTCAATATTCGTTCGTTCTACATTATTCACTCTAAGACTAAACTCAGAACTAAATAGATCGCTCAAAAACATTTTTATTTTATTTTAATCCGTCATTTAATTATTTAATTCAATTTATTATAATCCGTTACCATATATCTAATTTATAAATTCAATAGGTCACAAAACAAGTTTCATCTTTAACCATCGCCGATGTAACAACTAGAATACTCGTGTTAAAATTCCTCCTCTGTCTGTCTATTTCCCCCTTGCAGGGTAACGCCAAATGGGACCTATGACCTTAACCCACCATTTTGGTTTGTAGTTTTACAATACCCTCGTGTTGTAGTTTAGTGCCGTAAACCAAAACGTGTCCTAATCTCGTGCCATAAACTCCCCCTTTCTGTAGTGTAGTGTCGCAAAATTAAACGCATGCGCATACATTCAATGACACGATTCCCTGACAATAGAACGATAACATTACGCTACAGCTTCACTATTTTATACCTTATACTCACACAATTACACATAACAGAGCTCACATTTGCGTAGAACTTTACATTCTACCACATACAAACAAGTTTAAGAGGCTTGAATCCATCGCAGTGGACCTCTAAGGTTAAAGTTATCATGTAGCACGCAACACAATTAGCATTTAGCAATTAGCCTTAGCCTTTAGCCTTAGGTACAATGTGACACAACACACATTTAGCATTTAGCCTTAGCATTAGCCTTTAGCCAACTGCGGCCTACAACATGTAACAAACCCGCATTGCGTCTTTAATTGAGTACTGTTTCGTTTGTCCTAAATTTATTCTGCCATGGGTATGGCTATTTCTACGAGCGATCCCCCCCAATGCAACTACCCCGTCGGACAGAAGCTGAGCAAGCCATCCCCAAGAAATGTCCCACCAACCCCCAGTCCCAGACTGACCTGAAACTCATAATGCGTTGCCAGGATTTTGGCCCACCCTGGTGGTCGCCCCGTTCGTCACGAGGGCTTATCTAAACCTGCAATGCTCTAAAATTGTATACATATCTTGGCCCCGACTGTTCTTGACTTACTATTCAAGCAACACATCTCTATAAACAATCCCTAAACTCTAACCACTTTTGCGCTATTTTTAAAATTTGTATAATGATTAGCCAGACCCCAGTCATCAGCAAAAACACCACCTGAGGCACGGTCATAATGGTACATTCCTCCAGTGTACACAAGCAGTAACAAAACTAACAACTTAGCTGTGTTTAGTCGGGTCATGACTCCAGACCGAAGTTAGCTTGAGTTAGCTTGGCGACTCCAAATGCAGCAAAGAAGGATTGCAGAACCACTCCTGGCAAGCTCGCCATCTGTCGTATCGAATGAGTGGTGGCAATTATTGCTGATGAACAAAAGGAGTCTGCTCATACTGAACGTTGATCATAAGGTTTATTCAGATCACAAGCTTTAGCATGAGTGACAGACTCGCGAGGTCTGGAGAGCAGTGTCCTCCAATTCTAATGGCTGCTCTGCCCTATCTTCTTCGTGTACCCCTATTTATAAACAATGCAACAAGATGGGCTCCCTCTTCTGGCCAATCACCAGTTTACAACACACTTCCTGTCTATTATATGTGACATTATACTAAACATTGCCTTTTGATACTAACATAACCAACATTCCATTTCTTCATGAAAAACATTTAACAAAGACATAATCTTAATACACTACAAGGTGTTGGCTTTGGGGATGACCAGTGAAATATACCTGCTGGAGCGCATACTACGGGTGGGTGTTGCTATGGTGATGAGCTAAGATAAGGCGGGGATTTGCCTAGCAGTGATTTATAGATGACCTGGAGCCAGTGGCTTTGGCGATGAATATGTAGTGAGGGCCAGCCAACGAGAGCGCACAGGTCACAATGGTGGGTAGTTGATAGATTAATTATTAATGACTAATTATTACACCCTGAAACTGTGTATAATGTGTTAGAAATGTGTGAGTGTATGACCAGTAAAGGCTATGGCATTGAGCCACTATTTAGCAATGTGAGTAAGAGTTAGGCCAGACAACAAAGACAACTGAGAAACTAAGATAAAGAGGCCTCCCAATTTAGGGAGGGGAGAAACTGTTATGAAAACATGGTGCAGAATATTGTGAGAACGGCAATAACTGAGTAATGCAGGGAGTAGGATATGTGTGTGTGTGTGTGTGTATGTATGTGTGTATGCATGTGTGTATATGTGTGTGTGTGTGTGAACTGAAGGTCAGTAGAGCAGTTTTAGAGTGGAAAACTACAGCCCGCCTACAGAGGGGAGGGATTTATTTTTGTATGACGTATGAGTATAAAAGATGGACTCTGAAATTGTGATGGCAGAATTCTCAATGAATAAATATCTCTGACTATGCAGACCGGGACTCTGGCCGTTACTTAAATCCCAAAAGACTTACAACCTTTTGGGAGACGCACAGAGAAACTGAAATAGTTTGTTAAATAATTCACATAACAGCTTGGTCCTTCTGAGCCGGACTCCAATACCCTGTTTCTGTCATTCCAGGTAACTCTGAAAACCGTCGACGGGCGAATGATACATTCGTAAATAGAAAGTCCTGCCCTTTGACATTAAGGGTTAAAACAGGCCAGAGGACACCTGATTAATGACAGAGACGGTGACGGAATCCAAACCCACATTGAATCTCGGCTATAAGGATAAGGTCAGTAGTCTTTATTCATTACTTGGTGAAATTGATTTGAGAACTTGCTAAAATATTGAAAAGTAGCAAATTGATCAATGCGTAGCCATTTTAAGTGAAATGTATGGGACTGTCAGGAATTATCAAGATTACATTGTGAGGATAGACTCCTCCGTAGAGTAGGAGATAATTCTGGGGGACTAGTCAACCTGTTGGTGGGTCCGTAACGATTCACGGTAATAGGCCATTACCAAAAGAAACTACCCGGTGTTGAAATAGAAGGAACTATTAAAAGTACACCTATGGGATGGAACCTGTAAGAGATTATTGAACAGTCAACAAATAATCTGGGTTAAACAAATACAAAAAGTACACCAGAAGGAATTAAAATAGCATGTGTGAGAAATAGAATATTAGTAAAGTCAAAAGTCACAAACAACTGTAGATTTTGCTGTAACTCTATCCGTTCTGGAGCCTTATAAACTCCAGGTTACCGATATAACACCAATAATCATGTAAGGTTGTATACGTGTGAGACCTAATGTTTGCTCAAAAGTCACATGAATAATTCCAGGTGGTTGTATAGAGGAGGGAGAACCCATTCCTGTTGTATGAGACTGTCAGGAATTATCAAGATTACATTGTGGGGATCAATCCCTCTGTAAAAGTATGAGATAATTCTGGGGGACTAGTCAAGACTACATATACAGGGAGGAGTGGTTCCAGGTGGTTGTATAGAGGAGGGAGAACCCATTCCTGTTGTATGAGACTGTCAGGAATTATCAAGATTACATTGTGGGGATCAATCCCTCTGTAAAAGTATGAGATAATTCTGGGGGACTAGTCAAGATTACATATACAGGAAGGGGTGATTCAAGGTGTTGTTGTGTGAAGCTATTTTGAATTACTTGTTAAATTGACTTGTTATATAGAAGAGGTGGCTAAGGGATTTTTAACAGTACCAACCATGGGGGGCAAATCCTCACAAGAGGTCCCAGAATTTACTGGGGATGAGAAATGCTTGATGTAATTAAAATGGAATCCAGGGATAGAAGAAATCTCCATTATGTAACCAGGTGGAGGGAGAGGTATGGTTTTGAGGGACGTCTAGACGCAGATAAACTCGAATCCATGCTTAAACAGATACATAAGGTGTGTAAATGAGAAATAAGCAGTGAGAGAGAGAGAGAGTAGGAGGGGGCCAGTACCCACTGATAGCCTTACCTAATCTATTGGCGGGGAATGAAAGGGGCCCCAGCAACCTTAGATGTATACAGTAATAATAATAATATGCCATTTAGCAGACAGGCCATGAACACAGAGGACGTGGCCAGAGCGGTAGAAGGAATGACCTACCCCAAAACAGGAATAGTAAGGCAGAGGGCAGTGGGTTTCAGGGGATGCCCAGAGGACACTTTTGCCATGGGCCGATCACGGAGAGTATGTTGGGAAAATAACTGAATTGTGTAATAGCCTCAGAGAGACATGCAATCCATCATGAGCAGAATAACAGACAGGACAGAGCCAAGAAAGAAGGCAGGAAGAAAAGAGAAGTGAGTGAGAGGGAAAGAGAAGTGAAGGTTGAGGTCTCCGTGCCTCCCCCAGAGCAGAGGGCAGAAAGGTTATATCCAAACTTGGCAGACCAGGCATGGAGAGAAAATCCAGATGATGAATACGTAGGGAGGAGAAGGAGAGTGCAGGGGAATAATGTTGCCCCCCCACCGGCCCCACCTACCTATGAGGAAGAAGGGGCTGGAGGAGGAAGGGAAGATGAAGGTGAGGAAGAGGAAGAGCCAGAGGTAGAGGAGTACAGGACAAGGGCAGAGAAAGTCAGACAGGAGAGAAAAGAGACAAAAGAGAGAAGAGAGAGAGAGAGAAGTCCATCCCCCAGCTTTGAGCGTGAGGAAGAGGAAGATAAGGCGTGACTAGTCCTTGAGGGAGAAATAGTAGACTCTAGTGGGGGGAAGACTAAGGAACCCTTTGATCCAAATTGTGAGGTGTTTGAATTGGCTACTATTGACTTAGCACTTCAACAGGAACAGAAACCTTATTTGACATTGACAGTAATGGGTATGAAAATTAAATTCCTTTGTGATACGGGAGCCTGCAGGACAGCAACCTGTGCAACAGACAAGCCAGATGGAGTCAGGATTGATGGGGAGAAAATCATAGTGCGATCTGCCTCTGGTCATCAATTTATTGAAAGGTTATCAGCCCCAATAACCCTAAAACATGACCAATCAGGATGAGAGGCAACCATACCCATCCTGATATCTAAGCTGTGTCGGGTAAATTTACTAGGACGTGATGTAATGACTAAATTGAATGTGGCTGTCATTTCCGCTGAGAGGGGAATGAAAGTACACATAGTCAGAGACAATATGGTGGTCTGTGGGGAAGGGGAGCCATGTTATTGGTATAGGCAAGATTTGTTTAGGGGGGGAATAACTGATATTCCCCGAACCTTGATGGAACTTGCTGATGATGTAGTACCAGGCCCCACTAAAATGTCCCCCGATGACCTACACTGTACTCTCTGGTATAACAAACACCCAGGTCCAGATGCAATCTATGAGAAAGCATTATTTAAAACCACAGAAAGGACTATAGCCTTGAAATGGTTTCACTATGACAACACCCACGCAGTAGTGGAGGTGGAACTAGGGCCCCAAAGTTAGAGACTGTTCAGGGAAATATGGAGCCCACATGTGTCCCTAGCAAAGGAGCCAGCAGAGGACTGGAAAGACATGGGCCAGTGGGTATCCAAGGGTAAGAGGATCACTGATTGGGTCAATATTGTGAGTGGCGATCAACACAGCCCATCCACAGATAGTACATTTAGATGAGAATAGCAGATGCTGAGGAGAGGAATACCTGTTGACAGAACAACAGGAGTCAGACTTAAAAGAAGTTCCAGAGCATTTGTGGTCCCGGGGTCCAGCAGACGTAGGATTAATAAAAGGGGTAATTCCAGTACAGGTGATACCCAAATCTAATCATAGGCCGTATCAGAAGCAATACCCTATGAAACCAGAAGCAATAAAAGGTTTGCAGTTTACCAAGAGCAGATTGGGAGGGACCTTGAGGGAGGGCCAATTCCCGGGGAGATAGTGAGGCCAGAAACAAAGGTGCAGTGTCCTGGAAATCACAGTCTGTTTTTTGTTTTTTTTCAGTTCTGCTGGGAGTACATTGGATGATGGGGTTTTGTGTTGAATTAGAGACAGTGAGACTATTAGTCAATACCTAGGAGAGAAGAGAGGTTACGGTAGCAAAGACAGACAAGAAAGAAATGGTAATAGTGGAGACAGGAGTGAGTGGAAGTGTTACAATTGTGACAAAACGGGACATTTTGCTAGAGAATGTGAGGAACCGTGTAGTTACTGTGCAAGGAAAGGGCACCAGTTAAGAAACTGTAGGCAGAAGGGGAAGAGAGAAATCAGGAGTCCTCATGACCTGGCTGTTTGGTTATTGTTTTTTAATTGGGGTTTTCAAATGAAAAACAACACACCTAGTATGATGTTTATAAAGCCTTGTTGTTTCAATTTTGGGGGGTTTTCAGCAGGTCAAGGGTGATAGGTCTTAGAGGAGCACACAGTGAATTTTATGGAGTTTTTAGGTTTTGGCTGAGTTTGGGGTATATATGATTTCTTATGAGAATGAATGTCATGAGGATTAATGAACACTTGGGATAAGTAACATTTATTAAATATTTAGAATAATGATAATGTTTGGTATACTATGGGATGGAATTTCAATTGCCTCTGAACTCTGTTTTAACTTTCTGGTGTTAATTAATCATCCACACTGGTAAATTCTAAAGGCATGAGAGGAGGACTTTAAGATAGTTTATTTTACCAATAAATAAAAATAAGGGATGGCAATTGGATGATAAATTACCAATATTACCTAAGTGATTGTTAGGTAGGCGATAATATTGACACATGGGCAGTGACATGTGTCAAAAGGAGGGATGGATGGTAGAACAGATTAGACAACACTTTGTTGCATATGGGATTACTAATTATATAAAAAAAAGATGTGTTATCTGTGCTCAAAATAATCACCAGGGCAGACAAAGGGCACCTCAGGGTGAGTATCCTCTGGCTAAGTACCCTTTCCAATGTCGTATCGCGTAAGTGCTGGCAATTATTGCTGATAAACAAAGGAGTCCGCTCATACTGAACTTTGATCATAAGGTTTATTCGTATCACAAGCTTTCAGCATAAGTTACAGGTGACATGCCCACCCGGAGAGCGACGCCTCAGATTGCAATGGCCGCTCTGCCTTCTTCTTCGTTTTTCCCCCAGTATATATAATCTCCCCAAGATGTGGGTGGCTCCCTTACTGTCCAATCCCCTGTCTACAACACACTTCCTGTCTGTTGTATGTGGCGTTACACTAAAACATTCCCTCTTGATACTAAAATCAACGTCCCCTCCGGTTCCACTTAAAACATTAACAACGTCATAATCTTCATATACGATACCAACAATTGGAAATTGATTTTATAGAGTTATCACGGAGTGAAGGGAAGAAATTTAGAGTAACCCCAGATGAAGATGGGTTATCCCCCTTTGAGAAAGTGTTTGGAAGACCTTACAGAATGCCACAGTTGGCAGGACCAGACAGGCAGACATAGAACTAGAGAGCACCCTAGCAGAACACGTGAGAAGGTAGTTTATTAACCACACCTGTATGTCAGAGGTTTTGTGCCCCACAGGTGAACTAAAGGAGAAGGTGACCCACTCTATCTAACCAGGAGACTGGGTGTGGATCCAGTCCCTAAAGAAGAAAAACTGGAAGCAGCCCCGTTGGGAAGGTCTATATCAGGTCCTGTTGGTGACGGCCTTCGCTGTAAGAATCGCCGAAAGATCCACCTTGGTGCATGTCACTCACTGCAAAAAGGTAAACCCAGTTACACCTGACGAACAAACACAGAGTTAGGAGAAAGAACCGATCACCACTAGGGCTCGGGGGTTGGCTCCTTAACGAAGATTCCCTTACCCTGTCTGATCATCCCTGTGTGAGTTCGATAGAAGGTAAAGCAATGGGTTGGCCTCTGGCGTCTGACATGTTCTCAGGGCGAGGGTGGGGATTCACAGGTCTCCTGACGGTAGGTAGCTGTCTGATTGTGGGGGCCATATTCCTAACACACTCAAACCCTCCTGATCAGCCAGAAGTAGTAGTTAACCTAACACAAGTTGATAAGGCATAGGAGACAGCTAGACGTAGGGAAAGGGGAAGTACTAGGGACTTTAGGGAAGGACATCACCATATGTATGTCACCATGTACATCCTGGGACTATGTAGTTGCTTATACCAAGCGGGGGGGATATGTCAATCTCCATACACAGTTTAGGGACAGGTGTAGTATTGTGAAAGTAGGGAATTATCAGAAATGGCAGTGCGACCCATATAAGGGTAGGTACTGTCTGAAAGTCTGAATTATGCTAAAACAGATTACAGACCTGACAAGTGAGATATCCTCTTCAACTGGGGCACCCTATAGAGTAAACCTCTCTGAGGGAGGTAGTGAGACAGTGCAAACCATAGACCTGAAGGAAGTAGTACAGATGGAGACGAAGTAAATAGATTTTAACCTGTGGTTGGAATGGATTCAGTATACGGTCTAAAGAGGACTGTTATGCCTGTAGGACAGCCAAACCAAGGTTAACAACTACTCCTCTCCCCTTGACAGGCTTTGACTCTCTGTCAGGTTTATCCTCCATGCAAGCCACCTGGGAATGTGGTGAAAGAGTCTTGTAGTAACTTGCACTATCTGTTTCCCCCGATAACAAAGTCATCCCGACCTAGGTTGCCTCAGTTTGAAGTCACAGGGGATTCTAATTGTTTTTCTAGGACTAGTAAGATAGGATACAGGGAAGGGCATCTTAGCTCCTGCTCCCACACAGAGAATATCACAACTAAAAGAGACCATGACTAATCTCTCCTCTTTGTTGCAGCCAGAGGATTTTAGGAACCAAAACCAGGCCCGTGCTGACATCTGATGGTTGTGTGGTGATAACTGATTGTGAACTCACCTACATACGCAAACAATCAAACGTGTCAGAGACTGGTGAGTTGTCAAATAGAAAGTGGGACCTCCTCCCGGGATCCTTTGATGAAAGGATATATATTGATGGGATAGCAGTACCTCGAGGGGTTCCAGAACAATTTAAAGCTAGGAATCAGATCGCAGCTGGGTTTGAATCAAGTATTTACTGGTGGTCAACAATTAATAAAAAATGTAGATTGGATAAATTATAAAGATTTATAAACCACACTCGTGAGGCAATAAAGGGATTAGCTGAGCAGACAGCGGCAACTAGCTTAATGACATGGCAGAATAGAATAGCTTTAGATATGCTTTTGGCTGAGCGGGACAGGGTTTGTGTTCTGTTTGGATCTATGTGCTGTACTTTCATCCCCAACAATACAGCACCGGACGGGTCCATGACCAAAGCGCTTCAGGGACTCACCACGCTGGCGAACGAACTGGCTGAGAACTCTGGTATTGATAGCTCCCTAAACGGTTAGTTTGATAACATATTTGGTAAATGGAAAACTATTGTTGTAACTATTCTGGGTGAAGTTATAGCTTCTATGGGTATACTTGTTCTTTGTGGATGTTGTCTTATTCCCTGTGTCTGAGGGTTGGTGAGCAAGGCGGTTTCCCAACAGATGGTGAGATACGGCCCAATCCCGGACTCCGACTGAAGGATATGACCTACCAGGCTTGGAGGAGGACGACGACGATCCAGATAATTTGAGACTGGATGTTTTCCTAGAACTATAAATCTCTAGTTAAAAAGTTATTGTAATGATCTTTTGTGTATTAAAGTCTCATTTTAAGTATGATGTACTAGTTACCATTGCTAAAAAGTAACGTTATGCTTTTAATCATGGGGTAACCCTGATGAACCTGTAATGTTTTAATATGCAAACCAACTTATATACTTCAATGAGTGTGATTCATTTCTATAACAACATATATTTTGTATGTGTGTAATATTTAGTCAAAGGGTGGAATTGATAGATTAATTATTAATGACTAATTATTACACCCTGAAACTGTGTATAATGTGTTAGAAATGTGTGAGTGTAGGACCAGTAAAGGCTATGGCATTGAGCCACTATTTAGCAATGTGAGTAAGAGTTAGGCCAGACAACAAAGACAACTGAGAAACTAAGATAAAGAGGCCTCCCAATTTAGGGAGGGGAGAAACTGTTATGAAAACATGGTGCAGAATATTGTGAGAACGGCAATAACTGAGTAATGCAGGGAGTAGGATATGTGTGTGTGTGTGTGTATGTATGTGTGTATGCATGTTTGTATATGTGTGTGTGTGTGTGTGAACTGAAGGTCAGTAGAGCAGTTTTAGAGTGGAAAACTACAGCCCGCCTACAGAGGGGAGGGATTTATTTTTGTATGACGTATGAGTATAAAAGATGGACTCTGAAATTGTGATGGCAGAATTCTCAATGAATAAATATCTCTGACTATGCAGACCGGGACTCTGGCCGTTACTTAAATCCCAAAAGACTTACAACCTTTTGGGAGACGCACAGAGAAATTGAAATAGTTTGTTAAATAATTCACATAACAGTAGTATATGGGGCTTTGGTGACAAAACGAATGGCACTGTGATAGACTACATCCAATTTGCTGAGTAGAATGTTAGAGGCTATTTTGTAAATGACATCGCCGAAGTCAAGGATCGGTAGGATAGTCAGTTTTACGAGGGCATGTTTGGCAGCATGAGTGAAAGAGGCTTTGTTGCGAAATAGGAATTGCCAATTCTAGATTTAACTTTGGATTGGAGATGCGTAATGTGAGTCTGGAAGGAGAGTTTACTGTCTAACCAGACACCTAGGTATTTGTAGTTGTCCACATACTCTAAGTCAGACCCACTGAGAGTAGTGATTCTAGTCGGGCGGGCGGGTGCAAGCAGTGTTCGATTGAAGAGCATGCATTTAGTTTTGCTAGCGTTTAAGAGCAGTTGGAGGCTACGGAAGGAGTGTTGTATGGCATTGAAGCTCGTTTGGAGGTTTGTTTGGTCTCCTCCCTGACCAAGGCCCTTCTCCCCTGATTGCTCAGTTTGGCCGGGCGGCCAGCTCAAACAAGTCTTGGTGGCTCCAAACTTCTTCCATTTAAGAATGATGGAGGCCACTGTGTTCTTGGGGACCTTCAATGCTGTAGACATTTTGGGCTTTCCTTCCCCAGATCTGTGACTCGACAAAATCCTGCCTCGGAACTGTACGGACAATTCCTTTGACCTCATGGCTTGGTTTTTGCTCTGACATGCACTGTCAACCGTGGGACCTTATATAGACAGGTGTGTGCCTTTCCAAATCAATCATGTCCAATCAATTGAATTTACCACAGGTGGACTCCAATCAAGTTGTAGAAACACCTCAAAGATGATAAATGGAAACAGGATGCACCTGAGCTCAATTTCGAGTCTCATTGCAAAGGGTCTGAATATTTATGTAAATAAGGTATTTCTGTTTTTGTGAAATGTGAAAACATTTCTAAAAACCTGTTTTCGCTTTGTCATTATGGGGTATTGTGTGTAGATTGCTTAGGATTTATATTTTTTAATCAATTTTAAAATAAGGCTGTAACGTAACAAAATGTGGAAAAAGTCAATAGGTCTGAATACTTTCCGAAGGCACTGTATGTCAGTCTAGCAAACCAGGCAACTAAAAGCAACTTTCTAAACAATGTTTTGGTTCGTTTCTAGCTTGCTTGCTAGCTAGCTAGCTAATGTTAAGTTAGCTGGCTAGCCAGTTAAAATAATGACCATATCATATAGCTGACAACGCCATTTGTCTTCATTATTACAGGAAAATAAACTCACTGCAAGATCATTATTTACAAGTTAATGGTGAGCCAATTACAGAAAATAGCTTACGGTTGTAAGTGTGATGAAATAAAAGCAGGGCATTCTACCGGAGAATTTTAGAACTTGGACACTGTCTCATTGGCCTAACGTTATATCCTAATTTAACTTTGGTGCAGGTAATGTTCTTCACATTAACGTCTCTGGTAAACACATACTATATCACATAAAATCAACGTTTATTTGTCACATGCACAGGATACAGAAGGTTTAGTGAAATGGTTACTTGCATAGTGGAATCTTTTGTTTAGAACATGTAGCTAGCTAGCTAAACAATGAACCATAATCCCAACTCATAACGTTACTACCCTGCGTGAATCTGCAAGTAGCTAACCAACCAGGTTCATTGTAGCTAGCTAGCTAACATTAGGCCATAGTTAGCAATGCAAATGGCTCTGAGATACGAATAATATTACTACACAGATCATACACGTAACGTTAGCTAGCAAGCCAGCCAGCTAACGTTAACTAGCTAGCTAACAGTAAGCTTTAACTTGAAATGAAAATGACTTTCTGACAAAATT